>NC_056524.1:269723821-269735658 GCF_019175285.1 Sceloporus undulatus
TCCAAAAGCCGCACCAAAGCCACGCTCCAGTCCTAAGGATTGGAGTTCAGCTTTGGTGTAGCTTCCAGACTCTTAGAACTCATGCATCATTGAAATACATACCTCCAAAGTGACTTGAAGAAGCTTTATTTTGGCCTGTCTGTAACAGGCCATAGTTTCCCACAGTTATCTGGCTGTTGGAAAGAAAACAGATGGTCCTAAATAGCTACCCCCAGCAAGGCTGCTGATTTACTCCCCAACTCCATTCTTGTCAAACTGTAAAAATTGTTCCTGCTTGTTGGATCTTGGAAGTGGAATTATTTAGGAAGGATCAAACCTCTTTAGAAATAGTGCAGTTTAACACTTCTTTAATTGCCATGGCTCAGTGCTATGGAATTCTGGGACTTGTAGTTTTTCTTGTGGCATCAGAGCTCTCTGACAGAGAATATAAATCTTTCTCAAAACTACAAATCCCAGAATTCTATAGCATTGAGCCATGACAGTTAAAGCAGGGTCAAACTGCATTATTTCTGCAGTAGAGATACAGCCAGTTTCCTCTTAATGGAAATCAACCCATCCAGGGTCTCTATTCAAATCCAAGAAATATTCCAAAATCCAAAATTGTCCCCATGCATGGCTGAGACACTGATACTTTTTTGATGGTTCGGTGTACACAAATTTTTGCTTCGTGCACAAAATAATTTAAAAATATGTATTCAAGTACCTTTGGGATATGAGCATAAGCTGTATATGAAACATAAGTAGTATGTTTATGATGGTTGTGTACTCTGAATCATCAAAAACATTATTATTATTATTATTATTATTATTATTATTATTATTTCTTACCCACCTCTTCCCATGAATCGAGGTAGGGAACAACCACAACTAGCAAATATACAACATCAGCTACAAACACATCAGCTAAAACACACATCAATTTAAAAGGTCCATATGTCCAATATATCTCATTATGTATATGCAAATGTTCTAAAATCTAAAAATAATAACCTCTGAAAGTGAGAACACTTCTGGTGCCAAGCCTTTAGGGCAAGGGAGACTCAACCTGTAATTTTTGAAATCCCACTCAAAATAAATCTCTATAACCTAAAAGTAACTTAAAATAATTAGGAAGTCTGGCCCATTCCCACCACCCCCCATTGAAAGGTAAGTGCCATTTCTACCTGCTATGTTAATTTTGCAATGTAACTTCATCGTGCCCTCATTACGTAAAACTAATAGCAACTTGTCATGCTCCTTGTTGCTTCCAGACTCGGAACTGCTCTTTGTTGTTGACAGCCGTGTCTTCTTGGGAGAGAAACCAAGTCACAGACTTCACTTCTGTTGCTTCCTGAGTTCAAAGCAGGTTAGATCATCTAACATAGTAATTAGTTTTCATGCTGAGGGTTGTGTAGTCTGGTTCCTAATGTACGCTCATGAAAGCCTCTTAATCATAACAAAACAGAATACAGGGCAAACATTAATTCAGTTATTCTGTCAGGAACTGTTAATTTTTGTTATTATTTTATTTTTTTGAAACTGAGTGAGGAGGAGGAAACAACACAATATCAACAGCCCCTTGTATATTGTGTTCTGGAAGCTGGAGGCTACGAATCAACAAAGCCCAAGCATAAAATCGGAAAGTTCTGAGTTTGCAAACTGAAAGAAGGTGCATGCAGGAGTCCTAAGCACTAATCAAAATAACAGCCTCAAAACATGTTCTCAGTGCCAAGATTCAGAAGTAGAAGAGGTGTGCCAAGATGCTGCATTGAACACATAGCTAAGACATCATAGCTATGCTTCAGTTCCCCATGCAGCCTCTGAAACCCACTTTAAAAGTCAGCTAGCCATGGGGAGCAATAGAAGCCTGTGCTATGGATAAGTGGGGTGCTATAGAATGACATGCCCAGTCCCTTGCCTCCAGCGAGAGATGCTGTGATGGAGATTTGTGACAGGTCCTCACAAGGGTCCTTGCATGCTGGCAGGAAGAGGCAGGTCACATCATCCTGCAGTATCCTGCAACCTGTTTACACACTCTACATACCCTGACCTGTATTTGGGGGGGTCCTCATATTTCATATATCTAGAGATAACATGCTTTTGAGAGATCGATGACCTTTCAGGAACACTAGGTTCCAAGGAAAAAAAGGAATGTGTCTCAAGGCATGTGTACATCCAGGTAAATAAGACCATCACATCTAAATTTGTGAATTAAGTGCTCCTTCCTTCCTCTAAGTAATCTGCATTTCTTCCTACAACTTGAGACAAAGAATCCCCTTGCACTCAAAACAGTAAGCCAATCTCTCTGCCTATCCGCTGTTGTGTCCCCAGCCAAAGCTTTCCATCCATCCATCTTGGGGATATTCTGATCCAGTCACTGTTTTTGTCACACTAAAATTGAAGCCATCAAAAGATTCAGAATCCCATTGTTGATTCCTGGGAAAAGACATCCAGCTTTTGTAACCTGACCAGACAGCTTTTCACTTGGGGCTAGTTTTTAGGTTCCAGAACCTAACCTCTTCACACACAGCTGTCATACATCTCCACACCCAGTCTGAGCCATTCCAGCTTTCTACGGACAGGTAATTATACTCATTGGACAGGTAATTATAAACCCACTGCAGATCCCTAAAACTCCACTATCCATTTTCTATATTTCCATTTTGGCTAGTTCTGTATGCTATGTATGTTTGAATTGCTATCTTGCGTGTGTGATTGCACTCTGCATTTTTCTAAATAAAATGGTCTTCATTCACTCCAGACCTGGAGTCCTCCTCAGTTAGTACTGGTATAAACATGTGTCCAAAGGTGATCAAAGCCTCTTGCAAAAGCTAATGGAATACTATGTCCAGTTCTGGGCACCATAATTCAAAAAGGATGTTGACAAACTGGAACGTGTCCAGAGGAGGGTGACTAAAATGGTGAAGGATCTAGAAACCATGCCCTCTGAGGAGAAACTTAGGGAGCTGGGTATATTTAGCCTGGAGAGGATATGGTTAAGAGGTGATATGATAGCCTTGTTTTAATATTTGAAGGGATCTCATATTGAGGGTGGAGCAATCTTGTTTTCTGCCGCCCCAGAGCCCAGGACCTGGAATAATGGATGCAAACTGCAGGAAAAGAGATTCCACCTCAACATTGGGAGGAACTTCCTGACAGTAAGGGCTGTTTGACAGTAGAACACTCCCTTGGAGAGTGGCGGAGTCTCCTTCTTTGGGGGTCTTTAAACAGAAGCTGGATGGCCAACTGTAGGAGGTGCTTTGATTGTGAGTTCCTACATGGCAGAATGGGGTTGGAATGGATGCCCTTGGCATCTCTTCCAACTGTATGATTCTATAGCCATTATCATACATGGGATATGTGCCCCCATCCCGAAGGAAATGCCAAGCAGGGCCAATTCAAAAATAAGCCAAATTACGTGATTAATTACCATACATGAAGAGCGACACTTCGGTCGTTCCAAATGCAAAGCGGAGCAAGTGGAAAATAAATTATCACAAAAGTGCATATCATGCAGATTCTCCAATTAGAACTGGGATCCTTGCGCATGCCCAGTGAGGCTCTGAATGCATCGTGAACTTTTAACGCTTCCGGGAGGAAGAAGGGAGCTGCTTCCCCTGTTTCCTGTTTCGCGTGAATGCAGGCTCCATGTGAAATATAAATGTGGGCATATCTTCAAGGTGCATATACTGTATGTGTATATATATCTGTGGGCACAGGCACTTGGTCTACGCACATTATAAGTGCACTTTATACATGTATATCTATCTGCACATATAGACGCACCTATGCATATATGTATATAGGTGCATCCATATTTATATCTGTATGTATATGCATGTATATGTACGAGTATGTATATGCATATGTACATGTATATATATATATATGCGTGTGCACGCGTGCGCATGCATGTGCACATGCATACATCACTCCTATATATTCGCAAACATGATATGTGTTGGCAAAATAAGTCACCTCCCTCCCCATCACATCGGCTGGGCAATGTGTCCAGGGAGATGAGAATAAGACTACCCAAAGGAAACCCCCATTTGCAGATCTTGGGGGGCGGGGGGCGGCAGGCACAGACCATACACTGCTCTGTTCACATTAAAATAAGCACATATGCATTTTCCACTAGTTCTCCGCCCATACCACCAAAAACATCTGCTTTCCCCCCTCAGCAACACTAGAAGTGGAAGGACTACCAGAAGCAAAATAGAAGCAAGATTGCAGCGAAGCTTCATGGGAATTGTAGTAGCTTTCTAGGTTGAGGGGAATACCAGGACCGAAGCAAACATGCATTCCACAGCAACACAACTTCGAACTGAATGCGAATCAGCGTGGGGAAGGATTTGTGAATTCAGTAGTTCACCAAATTTAGCTACAGTCAGCCCTTTTTACACATGGATTTTTTACACATGGATTCAAGCATCCACGGTTTGAAAATGTTAAAAATATATATATAAATTTCAAATATCAAACCTTGATTTTCCATTTTTTATAAGGGACACCATTTTTCTATGTCATTGTATTTAATGGGACTTGAATCCACAATTTTTGTTTATACACAGGGGATCTTGGAACCAAACCTCAGTGTATAACAAGGGTCTACTGTAGTCCTGGGTTCACTTTGGATCAGGCTGGAATGACTCCACATGACAGTGATTGCATGATAATCTCCTGCGCAGTTAACGTGAATACTCCCATGATTGACTCCAGGGTGACTTTGGAATAGACTGGAAGTTTTGGGCGTGTGATAACGTCCTATGTTTCCTTGACATTTGAAGTAACACGGACAGTGGGGGAGATCCCCAGTCCTTCACCCACTCCACCTGTTTTTTTGGGTTTCATACCAACAACACTATCTGTCACCCAGATAGCTGCGGCTTTTAAGGGTCAGTTTCTTGCAGTCTTGGCAATAGTGAATTGGAGCTCTGGGCAAAGCATTACATGTGCTAAGGCTTCGGCCACAATGTGTGTTACCTAGATTCACCAATGCCAAATCGGGTAGTGACAAGCCAAACCATTTCAGGAGTTCACACTGTTGAAGGTCCACAGACCTTGCTGTACCTCCAGTCTCAAAACCTCATGCTGAAAGTTAGCCACCACGTCTTCACAGTTGGTGCGATGGGCACTTTCCACTCAACATTGTGCATCATACTTCATGGATTGCCCTTTGCAGTTTCCCCTAGGAACAGGTACTTTGTGACAGCCCAGGGCTCAGCATTGGAATCCCACATTTCATTGACATGTCAGTCAATGATCTGGAAAAATTGCAGTTTGGCAATTTACAGTACAAAAGGACACGCTGGCAAGCTACAATAATGAAATGTACACTCAGGTTTTGAGAGGTGATTGGCCCAAAACTTTGCAGAACCACTGTATATTAAGCATTAATTAATGCAGTGTGACACCCACTTTATTCTGTCATGGCTCCACCCTATGGAATCTGGGATTGTAGTTGTTGTGGCAACAGAGCCTCTGACAGAGAAGGTGAAACATTTCCCAAAAGTACAAATTCAAGAATGCCATAGGGTCAAGACAGGACATTGTAATTCTGCAGTGTAGATGCAGACTGAATGCTGACTTCCATAGAAACGAAAGTGTAGGAAGACCACACTAATGGTAAGCCATTAACTCATGTCAACCATTGTTTGTTTATTTTCTGGAATCACTGGCTTCAGCAAAGTGGGATATTCAGTCCTCCACCGCTCTTTTCCCTTTTTTTGGTTAGAGCATGGCCCTGAAAGCACTAAAGAACCTTGATTGATTGGTATTTCTTGAATAAATTTAAAAAAGGTTCAAAAGCAGCATGTACACGGATTTGTTTGTGAAGAGCAGGTGGAGGGAGAAGGTGTACTTAAGCGTAGGTTTTCCAGAAGTGTCTTGACAGTAACTTAGTTGTTGATTGACAGCTCCCCTTGAGGACCAGCACAGATATTCAGCGTGTAAGGCTGCGTTGGTGGCATCAGGGAATCTTCGCTCTGCGATGCCCTGAGAAGACTTCATCGACGGGAAGGGGTAAGCGTCCACGCTCATTTAAGCCTTGTTTTCCTGCGGGGTTGTCAGCGGGTCATCCTAGAAGGTCTGAAGAATGACTCCCGTGGGTTGACAATGACCATCAATGTCAAGCATGTTACGCCTTGTTCCTCATTCTATTAGCCAAATGCTGTACGTTGAAAACTTAGGGAAGGAAAGCAGGAACAATGAAAAGCGAACCAGAAACAAGGAGGTGGATGGTCAAACAATGCAGTCATGGAGTAGGGGAGTTTGGTGGTCTTCTCATGAATCTGAGCTGCCATACTGAAGGAGTACAAAGATCCAGGAGGGTTTTTGTGAGCATAGGAGCAACTTCATTCTGATGTCATATCATGGTCTGGGATATGTGCCTTCAGGTCCTGCGGCATATGGTGACCCAGGCTTTCATAGCATTTCTAACTAGGACAGGGAGCACAGATGCAAACTACAGGAAAAGAGATTCCATCTCAACATTAGGAGGAACTTCTGATGTAAGAAGTGTTTGACAGTGGAAAGACATTCCGTCACAGTGTGGTGGACGCTTTCTTGGGGTCTTAACAGAGGCCCCCCTTCTGGGGAAGCCCTGAAAGTATTAAAAACTGAAAGGCATGTCTTGTCTTACCAAGCTGCAGGCCCGTTCCTTCAACCTTTCATCATATTGTTTGTTCCCACACCTTTCTCATCCTTGGTTGCCAGTCCTTCAACCCACTCCAGGCTTGTCGGTATCCTTAAAATGAGGCACCCAGAACTGAACACAGTTAGGCCTACTGTTTTAAGTTGCAGGAGAGCTGATGAGATAAAACATAGGAAAGGAACTTTTGAGGATAAGAAGGTTTTGGCAATGGACTAGTGACTAGAGGGGCAGTGGGTTACTTTCCTTGGACATCTCAAACTGGTAATAACAGCTATCTGCTGCAATGCTGTAGCTGGATTTCTGGCATTGGCAGGGGGTGGACTTAATGATCTCTGGGGATTTTCCAACTCTGTGATTCTAGGTTCCAACAGGCAGCAGCCTCTTCTGTTCCTATGCAGGATGGTTATTTTGGTTCATAGGACTTGTTGTTTAAGAAACAAGTTTGCCATTAGTCTATCTGCTGACCTCTTCATTGGTTTGATACAGCTTTCAGACGTGAACACTCAAAGAAATGGGGAGATATTAGTTGATTGCGAGATGATACCTCCAAATGAACACACAATAAACAACACATGCAAATATTAAAAAAAGGGCCAATGTTCTCTACATATGTAGCAAGCAGCTTCCGTATAATGACGACACCAGTTTCTTGGAGGAACGGATGATTAATTCTAACACAGCGGCAATTATGTTCAGTTAATGACCCATGCATGGTCAAAATAATGCTCAAGACCTTCTGGCTCAAAATACCCAGGATCGATGGAGCAAGCCAAGCACCCTTTTGTTCAGATTAATGAGCCCCTAACTTGCGGAGGCAGAAGAACTACAGAAACAAGGGTTTTGATGGAATGAATCTAAAATAACACCTCCACCACTTTCAGAAGCACTAAATGTTGATGAGGCCTTCAGCTTATTGATGTAACACCCATGCTTCCAGTTAAGAGTCAAAATATAAGGATAAATGAGTTCCTTTCCAGCTTGATGCTTTCTGAACTGCATCAATAAAGTATAGTGCCTACGAGATCAAAAGGAGTAAAAGTACCACTCTATTCGCTTTGGGCAGACTGATCTGCAATACTTGTTCAAGGTGGTGGAGTTCAAGACCAGCAAAAGGGCCCAAGCTCGATCGCAGGCTTGCATCCTTCGAGGTCGCTAAAATGAGTACCCAGACTGTTGGGGTGGGGGGCAAATTAGCTTACTTGCTAATTAGCTTACTTGCTGTTCACTGCTATGATCGTTGGATAGCGGTATATAAATAAAACATAAGAAAAACCATTAAAGTAATTTTCTGGGCAAACAATCAAGAGGATGTTGAGAAGCTGGAGTGTGTCCAGACAGGATGACAAAAATGGTGAAGGGTCTGGAAAGTGCCCTATGAGGAATGCCTTAGGGACTGGGGATGCTTTAGTCTGGAAAGAGAGAAGGTTAAAGGTGATAGATATTGTTTGTTTAATACTTGAAGGGATGTCACATTGAGGAGGGAGCAAGCTTGTTTTTCTGCTGCGCGACAGAACAGGACCGAGAATAATGGATGCAAGTTACAGGAAAAGAGATTCCATTCAGTCAACTTAGGAGACTTTTGACATGTAGGAGCTGTTCCACAATGGAACACACTCCCCAGAGTTATAATGGAGTTCTTCTTTGGAAGTCTTAAAACGAGGCTGGATGGCCATCTGTTGGGGAAGCTTTGATTGTGAGTTCCGGCATGGCAAATAGGGTTGGACTGGATAGCACCCTTGGGGTCTCTCCAATTCTAACCGATTCCCGTGACATTTGAAGCAACACTGGCAGTTGGGTGGGGACCCTCGGTCACCCACTCACTCCACCCACTCTTTTGCTGTTGTTCAAAAATATTTTTAGCAGAAAATGATTTTCCCACATAAACATGTTATATTCTGTCAAAAATGCCACTTGGGTTTCACCACACGTGTACACACGCGCACACATACGCACAAAACTGTTGAATTTAACAAAGTTCCTCAAATATGAAATGAAACAAAATGAACAAAAAAACTTGTAGTGAAACCCATTGGGAAGGACACTCTTGGAGAGTGGTGGAGGTCTTCTTTGGAGGTCTTTAAATAGAGGCTGGATGGCCATTGTCAGTGATGCTTGTTGTGAGTTCCGGCATTTGCCAGGGGGGGACGGGGATGGCCCGTGGGTCTCTTCTAACTCTATGGTTCTATAATTTCTAGTACCCTTTAGATATACGTCCTCAGTTAGCAAAGAGACTGGACACCGGGGCACAGTTTTTGTTTGGCTGGTTTTATCATCTCATTTATTCACCACTGGATGGGGTAAACTGATTAGTTTTATTTAGGAAAATACATTGGTATATAATTGGACTGGTATTGTAAATAGGAATGAAGTGTTATGCACATTGGTATCTTCTTTTGTTTCTCTTTTTTTGGAAATCCCAAGTGGTCACATACCAAGGAGAGATATTCTTTCTCAGACAGCATCTTCCTCCTCTACCAGGAACGGGCAGGAAGGGGGGGTGAATGAGCCGTTGGTTGGCTATGGAAGGGGTTAAGCACTGGATGAAGGAAGCAACTGTTCTGTCATCTTGGAGGTGTCTTCATCCTTTATGAATGTGCCAATACCAGATGGAAGCTTAATTTTTCATGGAGGCCTGAGCCCTGTTACCCATGGCCGTTTAAATTTTTCATAGCTTCCTTCACACGTGGTGTAGGCACCGATCCCCAGCAGAGGGGAATAATGCAGTAATGCAGGGTCAGATAATCTGTCGAAGTTAAGAAAGAGAAGAAGAGAGAGTGGGGGGAGGGAGAGAAAAGAGAGAGAGAGAGGAAGAAAGAGGAGGAAGAAGTGGGGGAGGAGGCAGGGAAAAGTAAAGGCAGGTTGGATCAACCACCATCAATGTTTTTAAAATGAAAATCAGCTTCTTTGGGAAAAGGAACTGAGTGTCAATCAAGTCCAAAACTGAAACTGGGGAGGTTTGCGCATCTCGTTGGGGTAAAACTTGCCAGTGAACTCACGCACAGTTCAGAAGGTCCACATTTGATTCAAACCGTGGAGGAGTGTAAACTGAAGAAAGATGAGTGGTGGTTGGGCGGTTCACTCGTCTGCTGAAGGCCCACATTGGGCAATGGAGACGTTAGCTGTTGGGCTGCCCTTGCTGATTATTCTCCTTCTGGATAATGCCGGGATGTTTTGCTGCAATCACGTTGGAATCAAATGGGAGACAGAAGCACGAAAAGAGTTACACAACGCCATCCAAGTTCCCTGTACACATGCAGCTGAGGAGAGGAGACCACATCGACAAGCCATGCTTCAACGTCTTTTACTGTCTCTCAATCTGCTACGGATCCCGTGTTGCATGCTGATATTCCAGATGGCTATGTTCTGTATCCTCGTTTGAACTGTTAGGTCTGGCGAGGTCCGTACATATGTAGTCTGCATGGCTTCATGTTGCTTGTATGGGTGTTTGTTTTGCTATGGGCAGAGGTTGGTATCAGTTTGTTTCCTTCACAACACAGTCATCCACAGCCCTCTTCTTTCCCTGGCCAGCTAAAGTCTGGCAGGGGCCCTGATCCCCCATACGAGCCCTGGCCATTCCAAGGTAAGCACGTGTCTGCGGGTGGCCCACGAACATCAGCCCATGTGGGTCCCTCACTTTGAGATCAGGATGAGGTGCCCAGCAATTAGCACATAATAATAGCAGCTAGCAATACATACCACTTCTTACCCCTAAGAGGCTTTAAGTGGTATAGGTACGTAGTGTCCCCACAACTGGGGAGCAGTTTAAGGCGACCTCGGAAGGGATGCAGCGCTGAGGGGACCCTGAGGTCCTGACGGGTATTGACTCGCAGACCGTTATGGGTTGTGAGTGAATGGCTGCTATACAGGGCTTTAACCCTGCACCACCTAAGATAATAATAAGAAGTAAGAATAGAAATAATAAGGAATAAGAATTCGGACTGCAGCCCCGGGGATCGATGTGCGGAACAATGAGTTAAAGGCAAACAACATCGGTTAAAAACCAACAGTTCCACCCATCAATGTAAAAGGACAAATAAGATGTACATTATTTAAAATCCACATTGAAAATCAGCATTTAAATTCACGTTGAAAAATCATCTGGGATAAGCTGCGAGGAGAGGTGGTCGTTAAAGCTCCTTTAAAATTCAGGCATATATCAGCTGTCGAAGCCTTCGGAGGGCATCCAGTACGTGGGGCGGCGGAAGAGGAAAGTCCCGGCTGACTGTTGCCAATCCAGCCTGGTTGGGTGAGCGTGTTTGGACCCCAGAAAGAGCATCCATGGGGTGGATACACAGTCAGCTCATTGGGAAACCCATGGTAGAAGCTACGCCAGTGGGAAAGGGGGCTCAGTGAAGTGCTTGCACCAGGATCTGGGGTTGGGGAAGGCGGCGCCAAAAGGACAGCCGATGGGGAGGGGGGGGAATGAGTCTTTTGAGCCGGGTGGAGACAAGGCCTTGGTTGCTGCTGGGCAAGCAGACAGCATGGAGCGGTGGCATAGGAAACCAATCTGTTACCATACTGTGTAGGCCGTCCGCACATTAAAAGAAAGGAACTTGATAGACACCAGTGAGGTAAAAAATGTGTCATGACACTAGGTGGTGATTCGATATAATGATAGGAGAATCTGCATCAGAAAAGTACCCTAATACGCAAATATAATTGACCTATGGATAGTCGAGGGCAAGTTTTGGGGGCAAATTATGCAGTGAATGAGCTTGTGAGAGTTGGAGGATAAAACGTAGGGGCATGTAACAAGGATAAGGAGAAGGTTATGTCTTTGCAGATCTTTCGGCCGCAATTCCTCTTGGGCAGGCTTTGAGGGGAGAGCACCAAGAGGTGCCACACTGCATTTTCACCCAAGGCGTTGAAAAAGGCAGAAACAGCAACAGCTGGAAAGAGGTAGAGGGGGGGTTGGTGCGTCCGGATGAACGACCGTTTACTTGTTGGCCACTGTACTCAGAGAAGAGGAAGGATAAAATACAGTACGTACTACATTGACGGATAAGACGACCAGGCGCTTTTGTGGGGGTCATTTTTTGACAAAAATGCGAGACTTATACATGAATATAGCAGTAAGTAAGTCCTGAACCAGAAAAGCTATCTTGACATTGTTCCCGTCCGTCTCCCACAGTCAGTAAGCCTCTGGGGCATGTCAGAAGAGGACTGGTGGTTGAACAGCTTAGCCCTGAGCTCCGCATGGCTT
>NC_056524.1:269735683-269784168 GCF_019175285.1 Sceloporus undulatus
ACAGGAAAAGAGATTCCACCTCAACATTAGGAGGAATTTCCTGACAGTAAGGGCTGTTCGACAGTGGAATGCACTTCCTCGGAGTGTAGTGGAGTCTCCCTCCTTGGAGGTCTTCAAACAGAGGCTGGATGGCCATCTGTTGACGATGCTTTGATCTGGATTTCCTGCATGGCAGGGGGTTGGACTGGATGGCCCTTGCGGTCTCTTCCAACTCTATGATTCTATGATTCTATGATTCTATGACATCAATAACACATCCACAAACACACGCACACGCACGCACACACACATATCATAAACCATGCAGGCCCATCTTGCGATGTTCTGCTCCCTAGTTGCTGGCATGTGTGTGGGTATGTTGACTAGATGCGGGTGCGAAGGAGCTTCTTCTTGCAGGGGGCAGGGAAAATGCTGCTCTCGGTGGTGCAGTGGAGCTAAGGAATCACTCCTTTAAACTCTAAGCCTTTCTCACTAACTGGAATGATCAAATCATCTGCCATCTGCTCCTCTTTGACTTCCCATTTCTTCTAAAGTTCCCTCAAAGCACAACAATAGCTGGAGGGGAAATGGTTTTCCCAATGGCGGTGTGTTGTTCTGAGCTATCCCTGTTGCCATCCAAAGTATTTTGGGCTTGATGTGGTCCTGAGTGGGCAAGAGCCATTAGCTTTACAAAAGACCCGCTCCTGGATGAAATGAAAGATGGTCATTTCCTCCTTCCCCATCAGATAGATAGATTGACACCGCTGCCTGCATCAATGGCATCACTAGGGTTGGTGTCGCCTTGTGTGGTAACTCATGGTGTCACTCTATGGTCCCCGCATTGACCTTTTCCCATCCCACCACCACAAAATATCCTTAGTCATATTTTTTGTACTAAGATTCCTCATAAATCATAATTCCTGTATATCTCTGAAAGTAATGGCTATAGTATGTAGAGAGATCTTGTAGCACCTTTGAGACTAACTGAAAGACGTTGGAAGCATGAGTTTTCCTAGACTTCAGTCTACATCCTCAGCATTAGCCTGCCCTGAAAGGTGCTACAAGATCTCTCTACATACTGATTCTACAGACTAACACGACTATATCTTTGAATTCTACCAGAGCTGTGACACAAAACAACTAGAACAATTTAAAAATGATACAGTCGGCCCTCCATATTCATGGATTTTTTATCCATGGATTCAAGCATCCACGGCCTGTAAGTATTCCAAAAAATATAAATTCCAACAAGCAAACCTTGACTTTGCCATTTTATATGAGGGACAACATTTTACTATGCCATTGTATTTAATGGGACGTGAGCATCCCATTAGTATCCATGGTGGGTCCTGGAACCAAACTCCAGCGCATAACAAAGGCCCACTCTACCTTTAAATTACATTATCATATGCACAGCCTAAATGTATTCCTGTCTACAAAGTGTCATTGGTTAAGGTGAAAAAATTGATAAAATGTGATGTTTTTAAAAGAAAGGTTTAAAAGAATGTTTTTTTAAAAAAAAAATAAAAAAATTAAATCCCAATTTTATATTTTTAACATTAAAATTTAAAAGAAACCTGGGGCCTCTCCTTTTTCCTCCCAATGAGCCTCGCCTCACTGACACAATCTCTTCAGCATTTTAAAGAGAGGCAGGCAAATGCCACCTCAAATGCAGATGTCTGAGGAGCAGTGGTCTCACCCCTCCTTAGGTTGCCATCTGGTGTGGGTTGTACCCCCTGCACCCCTCTAGCAATGCCACTGGCCTCCATATTGCTACTGCTATCAAATGTTAACTTATTGTAGGGTTGCCAGATGCCCCAGAAAATCAGGGCTCCTGTGCTTTTCCCTGTTCAGATGAGGGAACATCAGCAGTATCCAAGACTGCACCTGCTCAAAGTCTCTCTTCTTCTTCTTTTTTATTATTATTATTATTATTAACATAACTTAAACACTATACACATTAATAACAAATCTACAAACATAAAAAATATTCATGGTTTTTTGTGGGTTTTTCGGGCTTGGTGGCCATGTTCTAGAAGAGTTTATTTCTGACGTTTCGCCAGCATCTGTGGCTGGCATCCTCGGAGAACGCATTCTCTGAAGATGCCTGCCACAGATGCCGGTGAAACATCAGGGATAAACTCTTCTAGAACATGGTCACATAGCCCAAGAAACCCACAAAAAACGATGGACGCCAGCCATGAAAGCCTTCGACCTCCCATAAAAATATTCTTTTACATTTTACATCTTTCATTATTGCTTATCATTACTTCGAAACCCGTCTTCTGTTTGTCTTTGGCGTATGGCCTCCCTTTGCTCCTGCCAACCCTTCTGAGTCACCTTGAAGCATGTTTTTTCCTCTCTATCCAAAAGCCGAAACTTGGGAAAGTTCCTTTTTCCTTGGAGCATCCTGAGTGTTGTAGTGCAGCAAAAGAACTTTCCAAATCTGGAGGGAAGACTGCATTGCCACTTACACAACAGCTTCCTCCAGCAGCCAGATTTTTTTCTTGCCCGCAGGGGGAAAGCCATTCCATTCATGCCTTGCAGGTGATACAGCAGATTGGACATTTCTTAGACAGCAGATGCATGGGCCACAGAAGAAGGTTTATGAGCTCCTCCCTTAAATATGCTGCACTTTAGATGGAAGTGAAGGCTGTACCTCCGTTTTGCAAGGTTTCTTCACCAGGGAAATGGGGTGGTGGGAAGAGGTATCACTTCCGTGTAAAGTCTGAGGAAAGCATGAAAAGAAAGAACTACCGTCATTCCTCCTCATTTGGGGTTTTGACTTTGACCCGCCTTGAATCCCATTGTGGGAGAAAAGCCGGGTAGAAATCCTGGAAATAAATAAATAAATAAATATTTTTGTGGATTTGATTATTCATAGATTTGGTTAATTGGTTCTCTCTAGAAATCACCAGGTCCTCCAGCACAATTCTATGGTTAAAGTCTTCCAGAAGTCATTTTGGAGGGCCTAGAAGTTCCTAGAGAAGAATTCTCTAGCTTTTTGTAGTTTTTCGTGGGTTTTTCAGGCTGGGATGCCGGCGAAACATCAGGAATAAACTCCTCTAGAACATGGTCACATAGCCCAAAAAAGCCCACCAAAAACTATGGATGCCGACCGTGAAAGCCTTTGACGTCCCAATTCTCTTGACATTTGTAGGTCCTCCGGTGCAGTTCTGTGGTCAGTGTCCAGCAGTTTTTGACCACAGAGTTGTACTGGAGGACCTAGATTCCCAGGTAGAAAGAATAGCAATTTTTTATTTGTGGTCTTTTCCCACTTTGACAGGGGTTCTGTGCCCCTAACCCCAACAAATGAGGGTTTACTCTATTTTCAGCAAAACTGAAGGGCCACTCCTGAATAGATAGATAGATAGATAGATAGATAGATAGATAGGAGAAATAAAATTGCAAAATGTTAGGAAGAAACACTGTATCTTAAGAACATTCCCTTAAGAAATAAAGCAACTTAAGAAAAAATAGCTACTTTCCCCTCTATGTTCTCACTTTTGCGGTGGCATTAGGAGGGTTTGGAAATGTGACATTTTGGATTATGGCTCCCAAAATCCAACTATCAATGGTGAGGGTTCTGGGAATTGTACCTTTTAAAAAAGTAATGTCCCAAAACCCTGGTTCTCAACAGATGACAAAACCCTTGCCTTCTCTTCCTGTGCCCCAATGGCTTTTAGATGAATATTTATTCATCACATTTATTCTGAGTAAGGGTGCATCGACACTGTAGAAATAATGCAGTTTGAGACCACTTTAACTGTCATGGCTGCATCCTACAGAATCCTGGGATCTGGAGTTTGATGATGCACCAGAATTCTTCAGCAGAGAACACTACAGACTTTGTGAAAGTGCAAATCTTGGGATTCTATAGGATCGCATTACAGCTTTGCAGCTTGACACCACTTTAAGTATGGTAGCTCCATCCTAGGGAACTTGTACTTTCTTAGCCTTCTCATCTGAAGAGGGCTGGTGTCTTGCCAAACTACAAATCCTAGGATTCTGTGTGTGGGTGTGGGGGGGTGGGTATTTTGTATATATGGTGTATTCCTTTTAATATTGTAATCCGCTTTGATTGTTTTTACAAACAAGTCAGATAGAAAAAAAGTTTTATTATTATTAATAAATAATAAATAATAAATTATTTTATTGGGATGGAGCCATGACAGTTAAGTGGTGTCAGTTGCATTAATCTACAGTGCTGATGCACCTTCAGTCTTCTCTTTCTAGCTTAGAAGGTCTTCTTGATTTTTGTTCTGTCTTCCACTGCAAAGCCTGTGTTTTCAGTCCTGAGCACTGCAAGCTGTTCCACCTACATGTGCAGCGTTTCAGGAAGGGGAATTATTTCTGTTGCCGCCATCCAAAAAAACAAGAAGCACTAGCATCATCACAGCGTTCGTGTGAGCTTGCAAGGGAAATGATGGTCACAAGCTGGCTGGATGAAACAGGTGGGCCTGGGCCTTTGCCTTGATCCACTGCAGCCCCTCCTGCCCATCCTTGAGTGGCATTTCTTACCAACCTCCTTAACCTTAAGGGGAGAGAGAAAGAAGAGAGCCTGCATTCACAAACCAGCCACTAGAGGGGACCTTAGTCTCAAATTCGGATCCACTCTCTCTCCCCTTTCAATCCAGGGCTGGAGTGAGGTTGGGAGGCCCTGGGAGTGACTTTCTAATGGGAGACATGTTCAAGAAGGTTTAGCTGTGTTTGGCCGTACAAAGCAAAACAGCAGTGTCACTGGGGGGTGCGGGGTGGTGGACCAAACAAGGTGGACCGCAAAGGTCCTCAGACATCTGCATCTGGCAGCAATGGGCTGTAGCATTGCCTGTATCTCTTTAAAAAAAATGCTGAAAGTATGTGTGAGTGGGGTTAGGCTCAGTGGGAGAGTAAGGAGAGCTATCAGGTTTTTCCTTTTTAAAAAATAAATTTTAAATTGTAACTTGAATTTTTTTAAAAAAAAATTAAAATTAAAAAAATATTAAAAATGGGAAACTGCTATAAGTGAACACACTTCAAATTCAGAATAAAACGTAATTTTATTCTGTGAGGTCAAAGGATTTCATGGCTGGCATCCATAGATTTTTGTGGTTTTTCAAACTATGTGACCATGTTCTAGAAGAGTTCTGTCCTGACGTTTCGCCAGCAGCTGTGGCTGCATCTTCAGAGAATGTTTGCCGGTCCTTTCAGGCAAGCATTCTCTGAAGATGCCACCACAGATGCTGGCGAAACGTCAGGAAAGAACTCTTCTAGAACATGGTACATAGCCCGAAAACCCCAAAAAACTATTATTTATTCCTCTCCTTTTTTCCCTTTTTATTATTCTTTTATTATCCAATTTTTTTCTCATTGTTTCTTGTAGTTTCTAATTAGGCAGATCCACTGAGAACTTTAACAATTTAAAGAATGGTGTGTATAGGAATGACTTAAGCAACATGAAAGGTAGAAAGCATTATAAAAGGTCAGAGGAGTAGGATTTTTTATATAAGAGTGAAGAATACTGTTACTTATGTAAGGTAAATCAGTAGTAAGAAAGGCAATCAACACGTATAATAGCTATTATATTGGTTTTAGTTTAAATGTGTTTTAATATGTTATAAAATAAATATTTTTAAAAAATTGTTTAAAATGTCACATTTTATTTACCCTTTATGGCCAACCAGAAATACCAAAACACATTGTGCAAGCTTTCAAAGCAGTTACTGGCTTCTTCATCATGCCGAGGAGGTTAAAAATCACTGTTGCTGTTGTGTGCCTTCAAGTACTGTATAATACTCATGTAATAAGTCTAGAAATTTTAAGTCAAAAATTTGACCCAAAAAACCTGAGTCGACTTAATCCATGGGTCAAGGTAAGTACTGTACTTTAACTCTTAATAAAAATGGAACCATCCCTTGGTGAAATGCAAAGGTGTAATCTGTCCTGAAAAGCACTGCTCTCATCACCCATCCAGACTTTAGTGGGAGCACAAACAGTGATCCTGCTTTTTAAAGTTCGTTTGGCATCATTTTCCTTTGCTTTCATCCTATACGCTCTCCAGGACAATAGCTAAGGGAGGGGGTCCTGAGGGTCCAGACCCCCCTTTCCAGTTAGATACAATGAATGGTGTGCGCTGCTGCACCGCCATGCCTAACCCCATTACTGTATATGGTGTTTACGTAGTCTTGACCCCTTCCTTCCAAAATCCTGGCTACATCCCTGATAGCTCCTTTGTCACATATCCCTATTTTACTAACCCTCGGCTTATACATGGGTTCATATAAAATCCATCATTTTATAGCCCCAAAACGACCTCGACTTATAGTTGAGTATATACGGTAAGTTTCTCTGACTCATGGCACCCTAAGGCATGGGTTTCTCCTGGCCAAATTTGTTCAGAGGAGGTGTTGCCTTGGGCTTCCTCTGAGGCTAAGAGAGGGGTACTTGCCCAAGGGTTTTCCAATGGCCAAATGGGGATTTGCACCCTGGTCCTAGGAATCGCAGTGGCAGCACTCAAATCACCACACTACACTGGCTCACATAAGGAGAAGAAAATAAAAGTGGTGCTGTGGGGTCACGGCCTACATTTTTGTATAAGATGTTGCGTTGTTTGTGGTTCAGGTGGTGCCCATGGAGTTTAAATTATGGCAGTGCTTTGGCTCATTCCCAAATGACCAAGAGAGGAATGGCCTTTGCAGCCAATTGAAATTCACCAATTGACTGACCTACATAAGAAACAACATCTGATAAAAAATGTAGACTGTAACTCTAACATCATCACGTTTTTCTCTTGTACTGATTTTTTAAATCTTCTGCCATGGAACTTTGAAATCTGCCAATGATGTGTTTTGTATATTTTGGACGGCCAATAAGGATTTCTCTTCCTGTGGATTTTGGATTGATCTACACTGAAGCATATAATGCGTTTGACACCACTTTTAGGAGCTGTAGCCCATCCTGTGAAATCCTGGAGTATAGTTTTTTTACAGCATTTAGCGTTGTATGTCCTACATTTTTAAGACTGTAGCCGGAAGGGCAGGGGAAATGTCAAATTAAACAATTGTAGGGCATTTTGGGCTGAAGGGCCGGGTAAAATGTTGTAATAAATAATTTTTAAATTTAGATTTACAGAATTCCCCAAACACCACGGCCACTGACCAAGGCTAGGGATGGTTCTTTCAAACATCATCATTCCTCTCTCTCTCTCTCTCCCTCTATTCTTATAATATAGATATATTACACACACACACAAACAGCACACACAACACCACTTTGTCCTTCAGAATAAATGTTCCTCCTCACTTTTGATTAGGCTGAATGGTCGTGCTGGCTGGGGGATGATGGAAGTTGGTAGCCCCACCCACCTGAAGGGCACTGCAATTGAGGAAAGCACCCGGTGGCAATCTGGAACAACATACAGGGCCTACACTTCAGAGTTAAGTTTTTAGCTTGGCAGGAAAGCCACTGTCCATGTCCTTTAGCGGATATGGGATTACTCTGTTTCATTTTTGTCTTAATTGGCCCAGTCCCATAAAAACAAAAAAATCAATTTAAAACGTTTCCATTTCTATCCTGTGAGACACTTTCACTGTCACCCTTGCACTTTAGTGATGGGGGAAAGTGACTTGAAATGAACGCAACACCATCATGTCTTTTTCCCCTACATCACAATTAGATCTTTTTTACAACTGTTCTGAGGCGTCCATATTGCAACAATCATAGCAATATAATCCCACTTTAACTGCCTCAGCTGTGCCTGTGGGAATCCAAGGTTTGTAGTTTGGTGAGGCCTAGAACGCTCGGACTAAGAAGCTAAACAGAAATAATAGAATAGACCCCAGACGAACCCCTCTTCTGCCATGCAGAAAAACACAGTCAAAACCTTCTCTGCAACAGACGGTCGGGAATGGACATACATAGGCTAAAAGGTCCTGGCTTGTGCATTGTCCTAGCCCTCTCACTGCTTCCTTTTGAGCTAAATTACTTTCCCCCATTGAGGTCCAATAAGCGGGTGCCCTCTCTGGACCTCCTACAATTTGGGTAAACAACTCTGTCAGAATTTGAAAACCTGGAAAGTAAATTTTTAAAATGCAATTATCAGAGGGATAGCTTTGAATTGGTTGCAGAGCTGGCCTGTCCTTGTGAAGACAGTCTGCACCTGAAGCAGGGCTTTGGCCCTGGCATCGTGTAGACAGGCCAATGTGAAGGTGGGGGAAAACCAGTTTAAATTGACTGTGTAGGCATACCTGGTAACCCGGAGCCTGCTCGCATAGGATATCATTCCCAGAATATCCCCAGAAAAATTGCGTAATTGGCAAAGATTTCACATGATGTTCGCACCAAACCTGCCATTAAAGTGTTGCAAAGAGGCATTGACGCAACATTTTTTACTTTCACTTTATTTGCACAATAGTGTGGGAATAACCATTGGGTGTGCAATTACGCGCCATGTCACTTTGTTTGCAGGATGCTTCAAATGCCCTTCAATCTCCCTTTAAATGTCACAATAGCCCAGTGTGATAAACTCCCTGAATGCATTTCTCGGATCCTGGGCTGCCCTACACGTGCATTGCAATGAAGGGGGGATTGATTTGTAATTAGCCAAGGCTAATTGGAAGGAGGGAGAAATGGATCGCAACCTTCCCCCCCCCTCGTCCTCTTTTTTCTCCCTCCATCACAAACCAAGGAGGAAGAGGTGGGTAGGACAGAAAGTTTAAAACCAACTTTGGCAGTCAGGAAGCCATTCTCAGCCCCTGGTGAACACACAACAGTCTGTTTCCTGTTGCGTAATTGGCAACGAGACCTCGTCAACATTTCAGGAGATTGTCTGGCCATGCCAGCATGTCGGCCCAAGACCTGCCTACTGCCCTTCCTTGCCAAGGATTTTTTCGAAGAGCAGGCCCTTCTCTAGGAAACGTCTTGGCGAGGGGAAACATGGCATTTGGGATATAAAGGAGGCAGGGGAGGGTTTGGAAAACATGTCCCCTTGGGGGTTTGGGACCTTCAGTGGCCAACCTCCTTATGCCAACCAATCTCAAAAATTATAATAGGATGAGGTGGTTGTGTAACCTATAGCAAAGTGTGGCTCAGGGATGCTTTGGTGGCCCCAGGGACTAATTGTTCTTTTAAAAATATCCCATAGACAGTGGGGGCCTTTGGTATCGGCTGGGGGTTGGTTCCAAGACCTACCCATAGGTACCGAAATCTGTGGGTGCTCAAGTCCTATTAAATACAAGGCTAGTAAAATGGTATCAGGTGCTTGTTGGAATTTTTGTGTTTTTAAAATATTTGAAGCCATGGATGCTGGAATCTGGTGGATGTAAAAATCAGTGGATATGAGGACGGATTTATCTATTTTGTCCAAATTAATTGGTTCAAAAATCACCAACTCTTTACATCAACTTACTTAGTTACAAACGTCCAATGCCCCTCCCAAATGCCCATTATGGAGGGCATGGGGGAAATCACTGCTTCATGCCCCCTATTTTTCTGTGGTGGTATCTGGATCACTTCCTATTGGGAAGAAAAGACCCTCTGCTAGGTTGCTCATTTAGTACCATGTAGCTCCAGCTGCATCCGCACAGCAGAAATAATGCAGTTTGACACTGCTTTAACTTCTATGGCTCAATACTATGGAATGCTGGAGATTTGATTTATTGGGCACCAGAGCTCTCTGACCAAGCAGACAAATATCCGCCAAAACGACAAATCCCCCAGTTCCATAGCATGGAGCCATGGGCAGTAAAACAGTCTCAATCTGCATTTTTCTGCAAAGCAGATGCAGTCTTGGTTGCCTGTTTGTAACTAAGGGGGATATAAAAGGTTGTTGAGTTTTTAAAAAAAGAAATAACGAAAAGAATCACATATGGGCAAACACACATTCAGCGGCCTGATTCTTCTTGTTTTAGCTCCATCTAGAGTAAACTCTTGACTTACTGAGGTTACACTACCTATTGACTCATCCTTAGGCAGTCTTTAGCCCAGCAGCTCCTTCACAATTGAGAACAATCACTCTGAATCCCACCAGTGGGACGCAGGCCAATATGTTATTGTCAAATGTATGAAACGATGAACGCCCATTATAAAGTAAGGAATAAAAAGGTAATGCTAATTCAAAGCCTGTTTCTTATAAACAGTTCCCGCAAGCTGTCTTTTCATCACAAAATTTTCCGCCAGACTTCACGTATACTCTGGAGGAGCCCTTAAAATAATTTTCAAGCTGAGGGAGCCCATCCGAAAGAGTATTGTTGTTTTTTGTTAAAAAGTAACCAACCCGGTAGTCATGATTCTGTTATGTACTTTGCACACACGGCATGTATGGGGCTGTCCACATGATTGATAAGATATGGTTGTGCTCAGAGGGTTGGGGGCAATTCTTACTTTGTAAACTGTTAGACACTGCTTTGGTATAAGCGGTATATAAATGGAGGGAGCTTGTTTGTTTGTTTTGTTTTGAAACTTACCGTTGAAAAGATGATATGGCCCACATGGGAGGAATCCAGGCAAAGCCACACCTCCAGGGCTAAATACTGGGAAGAAAATAAAATCTTGGTTTGCTGTCAGTTTCAAGGCTGAAAAATGTGGACAGTTTGCACCAGAATGTGGACGAGTGTGTCTCTGGGAGACAGGAAAAAGCTGTAGAGCTGCCAGCACCATGCAGCCCATATATATATATATATATCTCCCATCCACAGATTTATTGTTTGTACATGTACATAGTGGCCATGCGCCTTTAAAATGAGCCCAGGTGTGCAGTGGTTAAAATGTTGGTACTGAAGCCACATGTATGTGAGTTTAATCCCAGGGGTCCAAGGTTAACTCAGCCTTCCATCCTTTCATAGAATCAGTAAGATGAAATACCCCCAGGCTGTTACAGACTGCCAAAATAAAGCGTGCGTCGGGTCTCTTTGGAGGTATGCTATTTAAAAAATGAGCATGGGTCCTAAGAGTCCGGAGGTCGTGGCCAAAGCAACACTCCATTCTTAAGCACTGGAGTGCAGCTTGTGCAGCTTCTGGATTCTAGTAGCATGCGCATTTAAACAAGCAATACCTCCAAAGAGACCCGAAGGCAGCTTTATTTTGGCAGTCTGTAACAGGCCCCAGCTTCTTGGGGGCATTGGCTTACAGATTTGTAAAACACTTAGAGAGTGCCTGAGTTCACTGATAAGAGATACAGAAATGTAAATGCTATAATGCTATTGCTATCAATCCATTACACCATAACCCATTGCACATACTGTGAAGCAAAATGACCAATGTTGCATGTCACCAACGATACAGTGGATACAATCATAACATTAAACAAAGTGGCCAGTCCAACAGTAGGCCCATGGGGGAAGGCAGGGGAAAGAAAGCATGTATGGGGGCCTTCAGGTTTGTGCTGTGGCCAATGTTCTCATTGGGTGGCAGCAATGTGCAGTAATGGGCTGTTGAGTTGCTTGTGCAGTTGAATAACTGGTTGCATGGCTTGCTTGTATGGGGCATCAAATGGGATGCCAGGTGGGCAGGATGAGGGTGTGAATGGTGGCCAACTGGAGGTGTGTCGCGCACTTTGTGCACATGCGTTGTGTTGGAACAGAAAACGCATGCAGCTTGTACCCATGAATGTTCTATTTTAGCACGCCTATCTTTGTAGATGAAGGAACAGGTGGTGGCTTGCCCTTGGTGTTCAGCCCATTGGGTGAGCTGGTGGTGCTTCAGTGGGTTTTCCCTGCAAATCATAGAGCTGGAAGAGACCTCAAGGGCATCCAATCCAACCACCTGCCATGCAGGAACTCACAATAAAAAGAACCCCAACAATGGCCATCCACCTCTGTTTAAAGACCTCCAAAGAAGGAGACATCACTCTCCAAGGGAGTTCTTCTTCACTGTCAACACGCACATGTTAGGACGTTCCTCCTAATGTTGAGGTGGAATCTCTTTTCCTGTAGGTTGCACCCATTGTTTTCGCATCCTATTTCTGGAGCAGCAGAAAACAAGCTTGCTCCTCCTAATATGACACCCCCTTCAAACATATAACAGGGCTATCGTATATTCTTAACCTTCTCTCTCCGAGCTAAATCATACCCAGCTCCCTAAGTCTCCCTCAAAGGGCATGGTTTCCAGACTCTTCACCATTTTGATCGTCCTCTTTGGACACACTCCAGCTTCTCAACATCCATCTTGAACGTAGTGCCCCAGAACTGGACACAATATCCGGTGAGGCCTAACCAATGCAGAATAAAGTGACACATACTTCCTTGATCTAGACACAATACATGTGTTGAGGCATCTAAACGCATTGGCCTTTTTAGCTGCCAATCACACGTTGTTCTTCTCTCACCTATTAACACACACCCTTCCTTCAAGACCTCTGTCGTCTGGAAGTATTTTTTCAGCAACATCAGCTTGGAGAATAGTGAAGGAGGGGGCTGGAGAAACACAGACTTGGCAGGCTAGGTGCAACAGAATGTGTGCAGAAATCATGCAAAAAAAAAAAAAGCGTGGGATTATACTATAAGCCGAGTAACTTGAAGCTGTTTGCGCCTGCCTTCAAAAGGCAAGGTATACACCAGCTGCCCCCTGAATGTGCAAAAACGGCAACAGAAGAGAGAAAAGGGGAGAGCAGTTTATGGCTGCCTAACCAGCTACCTCAAACCCACATATTTTTAAAAAGCATCAATCTTTTTTTAAAAGCAACCACCAAAACAGAAATCAGAAAAAAAGTGAAGGTTGAGGAAAAGAAAGAATAAATCATCCCTGGAAGATGCTCTCTTCAGGAAGGCTCCCAATGTTCTTGTTCAGTTAGTGCAAGGCTTACTTAATCTGGCTGTTTTCATTCACTGGCATATTATTAGTTTTGAAACATGTTGAACGGCTCTTCTTTTTTTGTGTGCATGGAACACAAAGCCGTTCAGGTCTTTGTTTTAGTGCATTTTGTTCTTTTAACTAGATATTTCAAGTGTTTTACTACTGGGACTAGTTTAATTCTATATGTTGTCACTTTCAGTATTTTAAACTGTAATGTCGTTTCACTGTAACCAACCATGAGTCCCAATTCTGAAAGAAATGCAAGAATACAATGATGCTGATGCTATGATATGATGATAATGTGAAAAGTACTTTATAGAGGGCCTAATAAACTCTACAAATAAAGTAATAAACTTGCTGTTGTTGTTGTGTGGCAGCTGTTTGTGTTGATGTCCCACTCCAGAAAGCAAGAATGGGGGAAGAAACTTCACACAGGAGCCCACACAAGTGAAATGTATCAAGAGTGTATTGTGCTGCTAGAATGCTTCCAAAAATATGTGATTCCTCTGCTCAAATAAAGGTAGCACTTGAAAAACTGCAATATTTTTTGGCCTCCTTACAACAGAAAGGTAGAAAACTTAGACAACTATACTTAGAATGTAACTTGATTTTTTTTATACATATATAAAATATTTAATAAAGCATAAAAGGATTATAAATAACCCCAAAAGCAGAGCAAAGAGAACAGACAGTCACAGCAGAGCCTTTCTTTCTAAGCGCGATGCCCCCAGTGGCCATGTTGTTTCAGTGGACAATGGATTGAGTCCAAGCCCGGAGGGCTCTTGGGTTGGGAAAGGCTGACACAAATGTATAATTGCATACAGGCAAAGCATAGAGAAAATACACAGTCAGGGTACTTTGCCATCTCCTTAAACATGATAAGGCACCTTATATCTGTTGAATGAATGAATGAATGAATGAATGAATATATATATTATATATATATATATAGTAGATATGGGTGATGAGTCAAGATTTTGTGGTTCAGGATAGAGAAAGGGTTAGAAACAGCAACAGCAAAATATTAGGTCTTTCTGATTTTTTGTTTCGATATTTTTATAAAATATATTTGGAATGCTCTTGTCTTAAAGAGGGGGCAAAGTACCACATTTCTACCTCCCAAATCTGTGCACCTATATTAGCAAATATGTCACAACTGAGTGGCTGAAACCCAGTAAAACTTAATAGCTCACATCAAAAGCCCCTTTTTGGATCAATTCTATCTGCTACCCCCTACCTTACCCCCCCGCCCCCCGAAATTACAAAGGATTCTGGGAGGCAAAGACCCCCTCCCTTTGCCAAGAAGTTTTTAATGAAAGAAACCCACCTCCCTTCTGTAACACTCTCCAGAACATGATATGAAAAGGACCATCTTAGCTCAACTTGCCCTATCGCCAGAATATCTGCAGTTTTAAAACTATCCTATCTCATAAGAAAAGAAAGAAAAGAAACACCATCCAGGGCGCAAAAGGCTGCAGAAGTCCAACAAGCAATTTCATCTCTGGAGCTGATCCTTTTACAGGCAATCCCTTCCCCAATGCACCAGCTCGCTAATACCAAGGGCAGCCCATGTTTTTTGGTTCCCACAAAGGTATACTTGGGGTCTGTTCCGTAGTTTGCAGTGAATCTGCTCTGTGTTCTAGCCTGAGCCGCAAAGGATCCCTCAAGGTCGGGAACTCCAACACTGGATCAGTACACTGGCTAGCTCCTTTAAAGTTCGGACCAAATCCAGGGTGGATTTACTGATTACCTAACTGAGATTCTGGTGCCACTGACCAAACGAAAATATTCATAAATGAATGTTGTTTTTTAGACCTGGGTTCCACTTTCAATGTGTGTGTGGTATTATACACACACACACACACACTATGTACAATGTTCATAGTATATACTAGGTATGTATATTGCAAATACAGGTATTCCAGATCCAAAACTATCTGCCAGATAAAACAAAGTACTAGGAAAGGGTGGAAAATGTTCTTTAATATTTTCATTTCCCAGGTGATAATGGTTTCCCATTCTTGGGAAACCCTGTCGGAAGAACAAGAGAACAGTGAGACTTTTGTGGCCATTTTCTTTCCAGTTTTTCCAAATGCTGGAAGTTTTTCTGGAGTATTTTTGCACTCATAGAAATACGTATATGTGTGCATGTCTATTTACAAAACCACATTTTATATGCAGGAAACGGTGCTTCTGTGCAGAAACATGTTTTTTCCAATATGTAATGTGTGTGTATGTGTGGTGGTGTGTGTGTGTATTTGCACAAAAACATGGTGTTTTTTTGCACAGAAAAATCTTTGCCAGAACACCTCAGATGCGCAAATACAGAAACTCAAAGCAAAGTTGCAGAAAAACTGAATGTTGATGGAGCAAAAATCTGAAGATTAGATTGCCAAATTCCGGCAATGAGCATAATATATTTTTTAAGAGGCTTTGGACCCTCAATGTTGCAAGGGCTGTGTAAATTAAAGCAAACTGGGTCACCATCTGTCCTAAATGGTGTGAGTTGTGTAAGACAGATCTATAACGAAAATTAAAAGAGTTCCATCCTTACACTGAATAACTGATACTATAACTTTGCACTTTGTTTTATTTCTTATATTATAATGTCTCTTATATTTATTAGAGTTAAAAAAAAGGCACATAAATAAGGTACATAAAGGGAAGTAGAATCAGGAAGATGGCCCACCCATGAAAAATGATCAGCTATTGCACCCGGGTCCACAGACAGGAGCTGAAAGAGGAAAGAAAAGCGGTAACTTGGCAGACGTTTTCACGTTCCCCATCAAAAAAAACTAAGCTTTACGAATCAAGCAACAAACAGAGGGGCTTTTTGGTGATATTTACAAGGGGGAAAAAGGATATGGAAAGTCATCCATTCTACACGAAACAAGAACAGGAATGCACCAAGCTGTCGCCCTGGGTATGTCACCATTTCCCTGCAAGTTTCAACCTCAAATGCAAACGTCCTAACTTGTACCCCCCCTTTCCCCCCAGAATAACCTCAGGACGGGGAACCGGCTCCAGCCACAAACCAACGCTGGCCAATATTTGCCTAAGAGTTAAGGAGAAGTTCAGTTCACGGAATGTTCCACATTAAACATTGTTCTCAGGGCCGGAAGTTTATGAGAAGTGCCAGGATTAGAAGAGGAGGAAGGAGGAAGAAGAGGAGGAGGGAGGAGGAAGAGAAGGTGGTGAAAGAAAAAAGAGGTTAACAGAGAGCTTCCAGGGGGCAGGCAGGGGTGGGCAAACTGTGGGCCCATTTGGTCACATGTGGCTCCAGAAGCTGCCTTGTGGCATTGAGTGTTGGAAACAGTGGCCCGTTTATAGTTGTTTATTCTTTTTTAGTTTTGAGGAGGGGGCCACAAGTATAGAAACTGGCCATTGGCCACATGTTACGGCAGAAGGCTCTTTAATGAACACAGGGGTGGAAACTGTAAGACCACTGGCCACATATGGACACAGAATGCCTAGTGGCCTCAGGTGTGGAAACTGTGGCCTATTGGCCAGATGTGCTTACTGAAGTTCCTGTGGGCCTCGGATGCCATGGCCACATGTGACTGCAGAAGCTCCTTATGGTCTCAGATGTTGGAACTATGGCCCATTAGCCACTTTCTGGTGACAGAAGATCCTAGTGGCCAATTGGCACATGTACACACTGAAGTTCCTTGTGGCTTTGGAAGTCATTGGCCACATGTGGCCACAGAAGCCATGAGCAACTTCTTGACCACAAGTAGCCAACGGGTCGGTTTCATGTCTCTGCCCTTGTTCCTCATATGACTCAGGGAACCAATCTCCTGCACAACAGATGGGTCACAAAGCCAGTATGTGGCTGGTGGAATCCCACTTCGGACTTGGTAAAGTCTTCTGCTGTCATTAACTGCCTAACTTATGGCATCCCTGGAATGCTGTAAACCCAACACCCCACTATAAGTCCCTTTCTTCTGAATCGGTTTTCCTCGCCTCCCCATCCGCAGAAGAAAGAGAAGAGAGAAGGGCCTTTTCCATTGTGTCCCCCCCTGCAGTGCAGCCAACAGTTCCCCTTTCAAGGGGACAGTGAACCACTCTGGGTCTAGCCTGCACTTTTAAAGACTACCACCCAACATGCCAAACATATTTACAGGATTCAGGTGGCAGCATATTCAGACTAAAACCCAGCACAAACTTCATCTCCACATTGTACAGGGTGGGGCAGAACACTGTCCTAGGAGTCCATCCAGGCCAGAGCCTTCACTGTTTTTGCTGCCAACCAAAGCTGGTGCCCTCCCAATGTACTGGATGACAAGTCCCATCATCCCTAGTGGCAGCGTTTAATCTGTTCTGCTGGTTTTTGAAATATTCTGTCACTGTGGCCAGTTCTAAGAGATTTCACTTTTTCATATATTTGTGGGGTCTTGGTCTATTTTATTTTGGCTTTTGATTAGCTGTTTTTGGGGGTGGGGAGGGCTGCTGGGATGGGAGGTGATGACGACAATCTTTGTTGTTACCCTTGTGCAAAAGAAAATCCGGAAATGTAAGAGGAAGAATCATATCTCTTCCTCTCCCATCTCTCTCTCTCTTCTCTCTCACAACACACACACACACAACCGACTAACCGTTCCTCAACAGCTCTGGCATGCATAAGAGTAAAACCGCTTTCCATTAAATCGAGATAGTTCCTCTTTTCTAGCTAAACCTGCTGCTGAATCTGGGTCAGGTGGAGAAATTATTAATTGCCAAGTTTCTAAAGCGTAGCTCAGGAAAAAGCTGATGTCTTCCCCCCCTGTGCCACTGCTTTTTAAATTCTAGGAGCAACAGATATCTAAGAAATTGGAATAATAAAAAGGAAAATTCTGTTTGGATTAAAAATTGCACACTGAAGGAAAAGAGTAGAGAAATTTTAAATAAATTTCTGTTCCACCACACACAGAAATTTTCATCAGAAAGAGCAACTCTGTTGGAATAGAGAACTAGGCTAACACCTACAGTGTAAAAATAATGCAGTTTGATACCACTTTAAATACTGTAGCGCCATCCTATGAAGTCCTGGGATTTATTGTTTTGACTTTCTCTGCCCACAAGTGCTTCTGCCTCACCAAGTGCAATTCCCAGGATTCCATAGGAATGGAGCCATGGCATTTTAAAGTGGTGTCAAACTGCATTATTTTTACAGTGCAGACACGCCCCTAGAGTCTTTTCCCACTCAGTAACAATTACACAGAATATCAATCCCACTTTAAAACTGTCAAGTTTTAATTCACTGTCCATCATAAGTGTATATATGATGGGTCTGTGTGTGCTCACATGTGTGCACGGGTGTGTGGTAACAGCATGAATATATTTATATCTAGGTTTAGAGATTCTATATATTTGAGGAATGCATAGGAGAAATTTTTAGTTTAGAAACTTTTTCAGGATAAAAAAATAATAGCCATACTCTTTGTCAAGCAGGTTCCAATCCCCAATAATATCTCCTGAATTGTAAAGTGCACTGGGACTCTCATTAACAGTGTGATGGCTCATGGGCAAAGAGCAAACCTTAGTGATCATCCTAAGGTTTGTTTTGGATAAAAGGAAATTTTCTTTACAATTGGGTTAAATGCAGTTGCGTAAGAAATACCTTTTCTGACTCTGACTACAACCTAAAGGGGGGGTTTTATTTATTATATTTATTTGTACTTTGCTCTTTTCCCCCAGGACTAGGAGCGGCTAAACATCTGATTGTCTTTCACTTAGAGGTAACAGTGCTGTCAAAGGAGTCAGCTTCTTCTCTGGCTGTCCTTCTCCCAGAGATAGCAATGAAATGAGCTGAAAGTAGAGAATGGAAAGAATATTCTATACAGTCCAGCTCTCATACATTTGCAGTTTTGACTTTTGCAGATTTGATTATCCCAAGATCCTCAGATGTAACTTTATAGTCAAAGTCTGTTGGAAGTTGCCCATCAGTCATGCTGGAGGACCTAGATATGCCTAGAGAGAACACTCTCTAGCGTTGTAGGTCCTTCCAGCGTGATTCTAAAAAAAAAACACACTATTGAAGCTGACCATAGAGTTGCACTGGAGGGACTAGAGATTCCTAGGAGGGTGTTTCCCTCAGGTTAAAAATACAGTAGGTTCTTTTAATTTGGCATTTCCCCCCTCTTTAATGGAGGTTAAACCTCAGTGGGCCTCCTGTACTAGCATCGAACAACTGCATGGCCCATAGGAATTGGGACTGCACTCTTGGTTGCCACTGACAACCAAGAATTTGGTTTGGACGCACAAGTTTTTGCATCCAAGGTCCTGAGTAGTGCAGGACATTACTACAATGTGGACATACTTTGGCAAAAGCAACACCTGCACCAGGTTGAAATGTGACACTGAGAAGTCGATGACCTGCCTTGCCCCCATCTGACTCTTCACCAGCAGTGTAAGATGGTGAGCCCATATGTTCTGTGTCCTGTTCCCAGCTAATTCAGACTAAGGCTATCACATTGCTTCACAGTAGCGAACAGATGTGTTGACTGCATATGTGGTTACTCCAGCTTACAGTGAATATGAAGTGCTACAGTTTTTCATATTTTAGTAAACATTTCTCCCCATTGATTTATCTACAAAAGCATACCTGGTATGTTGCAGAGGGGAAGGGATTACACACTGTCCTAGGCCCATACCTCAGAAAAAACACTGAACGTTAGCCTGACACATATAGTCTGAGTTGGTGCTCTGTGTGGTTTCCTTACAATGCCCATATATTGCATTATGGCCCCCGGGCACTAATGAGGAACAATCAGAAATAATACTGAGCAGGGTGTCTCTCTCAACAAATATGGCCCCACCACATTTGGTCTTCTCATGACATGCCTTTCAGCATTATACCAGCACCCCCCCTCCTGGTAACTTTTCCAAGCACTGAGTACTGGGGGGGGGGAGACGGGACAATGGAGTTGTGCAGGTGCAGCATTATGCTCTACCTGCTGAGATATGGGAGCGCAACACACATTGAAACTTACAGAACTCTAGCTAGCATGGTCACTGGGGGATTTGGAAGTTGAAATCCAGGAGAAAAAGGGTAACTGTCACAAACACCATAGCTGGGATAAGGGACTTCTCTTTCACAACCCATCGGTGCCTGAGCAGAGCCCTTGGAGAATCATCCCTTGGGTGTCTATACCATAAACTAGGAAGAGTGTGTTTTTTTTTGGAGTAGCAACATGGATTATGCAACATAATAACTTTTCTTTTCTCTCCTTTTTTTGGTAATGCTTTCATAGTTCTGGTTGGCTCCACTGCACTTCCCTCCAGATTTCCTGCTCTTGTATAAATTGCAGATAACTCCCATCAATCCACTAATCTACTATTTCATTCTACTGGAGTAAACCTATAGGTAAAATTGGACTGGATTATGTGTGGACTCACTAGATCAAATTTGATTCAATGAGACAACACCATTGAAATAACCAACAGATTCCAGTCCTATGAAATTTTAGTGCTGAGGCACTACAGTAGGAGATGGGGGGAGAATATTCCGAAGGAAATGTGTTTTAAATTTAAAATTTGATTTCAAAAATAACTATCTTTTTTTCACCACATTTAATAACCGGCAGTACTGGTTCCAATTTTAATGAGAGGAGAAAAGAGGCATAAATGGTTGCACAAAAAGCTTCGTAATTCATTAGTGTTTGCCCCCTGAAGATTTATTTATCAACAGGATGTGGAATCCTATAGGAACCACGGTGTACTACGTAGCATCAAAACATTGATATATATGAATTCTGGTGTGACCCCCCTACAACCCCCACAATAGGTAAGCAACCACTGAGAATCGATGGGGGTCCATTCCCATTGATGAGAAGCAGCTGCCTGACATTCTCACCCCCTCCTATGAGCAAATCGCTGGCAGAAAAAGGAACTCTGTCACAAGTCCATGCCAGAGATCACTTGTGGCAAGGGGTGCAAATGTTAGGTAGCTGCCCTTCCAGGGACATGGAACACACCCATCAATTGAGCAGTTGCTTACCAGCTGATGGGATTTAGGAGACTTTCACAATCCCTAGGAGCCCTTAATGAAGCAGTTGTGATGCGGAACTGTAGTTATGGAGTTGTAGTTGCCCAAAAAATTCTGGCCAAGTGTTGATTAGTGTTGTATTTAAGTGTCCCTCAAAGGGCTGCCATAATTGTCCACTTTTACCAGGGACAAATGTAGGACAAATTCAAGACCAAACTGTAGGGCAACTGCAGACAAACTCAGCTCAAAATGTAGGACATTTAAGGTCCCCATTTTTTCAATGTCCTACATTTTGGGCGAGTTTTGTCGGCAGTTGTCCTACAGTTTGGTCTTGAATTTGTTCACATTTTGTCCTGGTAAAGTGGACAATTATGGCAACCTGTGAAACAGAACTTCGAGCTCTGTGAAACATTGGACTGGAATCCCCAAATCAAACCCTACCCCAATTGCAACTTTATAACAAGACGAAACCAATGGTCAAATGCTAAATAGTAAGTCAATACTTCATAAAGCCGCAATGATTCAAAGAGCTGCTCTAATGGGGCCTAGAAACTGGATTCAGGTTCTCATTTTGGCTGTAGTGCACATGCAATATTTCATATCTGCATCCTTGTTCAAGTAGAGAGGCAATAACGGCTGCGAGTCCTCTTTCTCTGGGGCCTGTTTACAGACAGCCAAAATAAAGCTGCTTCGAGTCACAGTGGAGTTTGCGTTTTCAATCAATGCAGGCGTCGTAAGAGGTCCAGAAGTCGCCCCCAAAGCCACGCTCCAGCCCAAGGACTGGTGTGGCTTTGGGGTGGCCTTCTGGACTCTTAGGATGCATGCACATTGAAACACCATACCTCGCACTGTGGACTCGAAGCAGCTTTATTTTGGCTGCTGTAACAGGCCTCTGGTCGCTGAAAACAGCGAGTTCATGCCAGCTATGGCAATCCATTTGAGGGAGAGAGAAGCTAGCCCAAATACCAGCAGGGACAGCCTGAAGAAGAAGAGCCCTCCATCCGGGCCATCTTGCCTTGGTCCGGCCTTCAGAGGAGAGAAGAATGCTGGACCTGATGCCTCCCCCCCCCGTACCATTCCCGGTCTCCTTTTTGTGTCGTGTCTTTTAGATTGTAACCTGTGGCAGGAAATTGTCTTTAGCCCCTCTATTGTAAACGCGCGTCGGATCCCAGTGAATTTGGGCGGTATATAAATAAAACCTTATATTATTATTATTAATAGGTTTGCCAATGGAGATGCAACCAAGGAAAAGTTGAGCATCCTGCAGCCCTCGAGATAGGGCTGGGCGGTAAGACTCCCATTGGCACTACGCAGAAAAGCCATGGTGAGGAATGCTGGGAGCCGCACCCAAGAACATTGGTAAGGTTACAGGATCTCTGGTGGAATTCCTGCCATGACCTAGCAGTGAACTCGGTAAGGAGATATTTTTGCAAGTACTTCATGAGACCACGTCATGTTTCCCCTTTTGCATCAGTGTCCTTAGGCACAATAAATATTAACAAGACATAATCAGCAGGGGTATAGGAATAGAATATAAGTAAATAACTCTGTAATATTAATGTTGCAAAGAAGCTCAGAATTTGATGCTTGTGAAAAATGAAGAGCCACATCTGTGGTTGGAAAAATGATTACCGGTCGAAGGCAGATTTTGTTGTTGTTTATAGAGTGCAAGAACTACAAGACACAGAGACTCAGGAGGAATGTTTTCCAAGGTCCAGGGGTGAGCAGAGTGGGGGGGCGCATGGGGTGTGGGCAACCCCAAATCCATTTTTAAAGCCTCAATCATTCTACCAGTTTTTAATAAAATATTTTTTATTGCCCATATAACCCCTAAGGGGAAGGGGAAGCAATTTTATAAATTGCACCTGCAGCATTTTTAGGGCCAGAGTCCGTAAAAACAACAGCAACAGCAGGAATTGATTGGAAGTTGATTCTTTGCCACTTTCTGTTTTTTAAAGGGGGTCCTGAATAGCATGGCAGAGTGAAACCCTGGGCTGGGGATGAGGATTGTGTTTGTTGTTGCTGTGTGCTTTTAAGTCACTTCTGACTTATGGTGACCCCAAGGGCCATACAGGGTTTTCCTTGGTAAGATCTGTTCGAGGAGGTTGGCTTGCCTCAATCAGAGAGAGAGAGAGGACTTGTCCAAGGTTATCTGTGGGTCTTCAATAGCTGAGGGGGGAATATTAAATCTGGTCGCATGAGTTATAATCTCACACTCAGCCAACTACATTTCAGGAGGTGTTGTGTTTACCATGGTTTGCATGAAAAACAGCACCTGCTAAATTCCTCTTCTTCTGCACATTCCATTAAAGCATGGGAATTGCTCCAGTTTTTTGCTTTGCAACCCTTGAACTGACATCACTCTGGGTTACTTTCCTAAATTTTCTTGCAGGAACCCTCCCCTACTAAAAAATCCAGCAACTCTCCTGCACGTTCTGAAAAGTAGGAAAATTGTCCCTTTAAATGAAGGCACTTTTAAGCCAATCTGCGAAGATTTCGGAGACTTCTCGGTCCACTGGGGAAATCATCATAGCCCAACCCCCAGCAGTGCTCACCCATACTCTGAAGAATAGACAAATCCTCAAACTGGTGCCCCTCGGAGGTGTCAACACACGCCCACCCACCCCAGGCAGGATGATGGGATTCACAGTTGTGGATCAACACTCAAGAGGATCAGGTTGGGAATGATTGCGTCAACGCTTTAAAAGCCAGGAGAGAGCATAAGAACAATATCAAGACCATTTGATCCTCAAGGCGTTTCTTACTCAGACCTCTGTAGTGTCATACTAGTTTAATAAGTTCATGGTGCCTCTTCAAGAACCCTGGGAACTGCAGATTTACAAGTGTGTTAGAAACTGCCGTCCCAAAGAGCCAACACCACCAGGAAGTACATTTCCCAGGGCTTCCTTGGGAGAGAGGAAAACAGATGTCCAACCAAAATTCGCAAAATACATCTGTGTAGACAGGAGGAAAGAGTGATGTGGGATTAAGGCCGCTGGGAGCAGCGGATCCTCAGCGTTCCAATACTTTCCCAGCTGTGCAGATGGCAATAAAGGCTGTGCAATGCTCCCCATTGGCTTCAAAGGTCGTGCTGGGGCCTTGGCCGTCAGGCTTGGATCGAGCCGAGGTGACATCTTGCAAAGGATTGGCCATCCAGTGGGTAGCAGCCCTGGTTCCGCCTTCAGACAGAAGCGCCTTCCAGCAGTCCTGGCCAAGAAGGAAGGAAACAAAAAGAAGGGTGGCAGGCGGTGAGTTGTACAAAATGACCATGTGTGGGAGGCGGTGTGTGAAGAGCCTCATGGTGAGGTAAGTGGAGGAATATGTGTATTACAGTTGTGGGACTATTAGCACAATACCTGGTGTGCGTGACATAGTGCATTCCACCAAGTGAACTCTCCAAAAGTCCTGGACGAGTAAACCTCCCTGCCGGGTGTTTAATGAAACAGTAAATATGCAGTAGTGTTGTGTAAAGAGTATTGGACAATATCGGACAAATATGGTGTTCAGTGTACATCTCCTAGTACGATGCTTCACATATAAAACGCGCAGACGGAATATACACACTCTGATTGAAAGATGTAGTCGTCCTACACAGCTATCTTGTACTCAACGGGGACATGGCTAGGTCCAGTCTCCGCGAGTAACTGTTCTAGCGTTACGTTATTAAGAATAACAATAGTTAACCCCTTAAAACAGGATTGAGCATGGTGTACCAAGTATAAATATACTGTGTACAGAAGCGCATACATAAATAACAAATCAGAACGCAATAAGAATGTTTTGTAGGCAGACACCCGGAATGTGCTCCCGCAGACCACCATGAGCCATTGGGACCAGAGTACTTTTCACAGGACATGTCTGACCTTTCAACCTTCTGGTCAGAGGTGGTAAGAAGTCCCAAAATGCTGCTCCATTTTTGTAAGCAGGAAGGCTAAGACAAGCATTAATTCACAGGTTAATATGAGTGTATGTGTATAGACTTATGTGTGTAATAGGGCCTAAATTTATCTGAATGCGCCTACATTTTATGACGCTTAGCCTCGTTGGGTGAGGGTAATGAGAGTTCTGATGACCCGTAGCCATTGTACTTGCCGCATCAAAGGACTATGGTCTATCACAAGGTATTGGCAGGATGTGTCCTTGTTGTCTAGCGATTTAGCACAGTCGGGGGACATATATGTAGTGTGTACACGTGCTAGAAATATCGGTGTAATGCGATAGCTACCCAGATAGAGCACTTAATACAGTCACATGAGAGGGGACATGCTCTGTGCCCATAAAACCAGACAATGTCCGATCGGTGCTGGGGGTTCCCACCTCACGAGTATTTCCAGTACCACCATTTTTCGCTTCTTACCACCAAGCATTGATCACGGGATAAGAAGGTACATGTTTGAGTCGCTCTTAGCTGAATGTCAAATTCAAAAATGCGCCCCATGGGAAGCGGAGAGAGTGGTGCCTTTGCTTTCTGATGGTTCAAAACACAAACTGTGTTCCACACACAATATTAAAAATAATTTTGTAGAACCTCCAGACCAATAACCAAGAAAATTAAGGATAAAAAATAGATAAAAAAATATATGTTATAAAATGACCCTCAGCTCTGTGTATGGATAGGAAACATAAATTAATGTAATTTGTAGACTTGGATCCATCCCAAGATATCTCATGTATATGCAAAGATTCCAAAATCCCCCCCCCCAAAAAAAAAAAAAAAAAAAAAAAAAAAAAAAAAAAAAAAAAAAAAAAAAAAAAAAAAAAAAGAAAAAAAAAACCCCCGGAAGAACCAAAATCCCAAATGCATCTGGTGCCAACAGTCCGATAAAGGAGACCTCAACTTGTAGATAAAAAATTATCTGGCCATGAACCAGATGTGATCTTGGTTGCTGTTGTTTTTTCACATCCAACACAGCTTTTTCAGCTCTTATCTCCAACCAGTGACGGCAGATAATAAAGTACTATTTAGAAACAAAAGGACTGTTCAAGAACTAAGCTCTGTTTTGCAGACTAGGGAAGAAGTTTGGATGGAACTACTTGGTATACAAATCAGGGTTTGTTTCACAATTTGCACACTTTCCCTCTGAATTCATCTTGTTTTGTAGAACAGCATCAGTTTCATGAACTTCTTAAGACATAGTTTTTCTGAAGTAAAAAACGGCTCCTAGTTGTGGGTCAAATTTCTCTTCTCAGTTAAAAATTCATGTAAGCAAAACAACTGAGAACAGCCAAAAAATGACGACATGTGGGCAAGCGGGATTCAAACATAAGCTCTACAAAAAGATGAGCAAAATATTACACGCTGCTTAAATTCAGCAATTGCAAGCATCCTACTTGAGCAAATAATTGATCGGATCTTCAAATAATCCACGGATACCATCCAAGGATGAAGAAAGGGTCCAGGCAGTCCAGAAATGTTTCCATTCAAGTTGTAATGTTTACTCACTCCACAACTCTTTTAAGGCCTACTTTTAGAAAGGGATATTTGTTGTCCTGAAGGTAACAGGACCAGCCAGGCAGTCCAAATCCAAGAAACTCCACAGAGTTGAGCGTCTGGATCTACGGCTGGATATGGCAAGACATGTAGTTTTGCTATGTTTGAAATATTTGTCTTTTTATGCTGACTTCATAGGCTATAATGTGAAAAATCATTGGAAAATTGGTGAAAAATATTTTGTACCTAGACCCATGGGTTGAAAACTCTTGCATGTTTCATTCTTGAATGCAAGAATGAGATAAGCAAAGAGTTTCACCCTATTACCAGGTTGCGTGAATGACCACCGGAAGTATACTTGATTCAAATGGAACATTTAGGCAACAACAATGTTGTTGTCGTTTGTGTGTTTTAAAGTCATTTCCAGCTTAACGGTAACCCTATTATGGGGTTTGTTGGTCAGATTGGTTCAGAGGGGGTTTGGTCTTTGCCTCCATCTGAGGCTGAGAGAGTAATGCCTTGCCCAAGGATACCCAGTGGGTTTCCATGGCTGAGCAGGGTTTCGACCCTGGTTTCTAGGTGAATATGCAAACCACCACATCATGCTAGCCAAAACTGCTCCCGTAACCAAAAAACTGATTTCCATACCCTTATTCGCCTGCATGCTAAAGATACTCGACTCACACCGTAGCACTGCACATGGAAGTCACGATCCAAGGCCACGATCCGGACAGTCCCCTCCTCTTGGCACTGGGCTGGCATGATGGGCTCCTTAAGACAGGCACCGTGGAGCAACGTCCTAGATTATCAAGAGGCCAATCAGTGAGAATTCTGACCTTCAAGACAGAAAAACAGAAGAGATAATGGTTCTACCTCCCTCGCTATTGCAGCTGTATGATGTCCAGGAGTCAAATAAGAATGGGCCGGAGCCAGAGGTGGACGTCCACCAGCAGAACCGGAGAGAAGGAATCCAACTCCCCACCGGCAGTCCTGCGGCAGGTGATCTGAACTAGTTCTGGGGCTGCTAGGAACACCTAGGGCAGTGGTTCCACCTTTGGTCCTTCAGATCTTTGGTTTTTTCAGCTCAATATGCTTGAATAGGCTTCGGATAACTAAGGGCGGACAAAGTGGGGAATCCTGATCTAGGGCGAATCTCTAGGAGTTGTCGCAGAAGGCTTCAAGGAGGAAGAATTCATGACTTGATGAAAGCTGACTGCACTTTATAAAACAAGAAGCCAATTTGCTGGAGATGGAGCATTTTATGTACAGAACAGCGTTTTCTGGATACAAAAACCACTAGTTCTATACAGAAATAGTTTTTTTTCTGTTCCAGAAATGCTGGTTGGTGAGCAAATAATATTTCTGGCCACAAAGTAATATTTCCATGCAGAAAATAGTTTTCTGTGCAAAACACCGCATGTAACTTGCACTAATAAGTTCCAAACTGTGAATAGTTTTTAAACTGCTGTTTCAAAGACTTTCTTGCAAGCAAGAAAACATTACTAGAATTACTGTTGCGTCCTTCAAAGGAAGATAATTAAGTGAATAACCCATTCCCAGCAGATACACCACAAGTGTCTCTGGGAAGCCCCCAAGTAGGGCTTAGTAACTGTTTGTAATTGTTTCTTAGTGGAAACTATTTCTGAGTGTGGAAGTCCATTTATGTGTCCTGGCCTGAGTGTGGCAAACTTACTTTCTGTAGCTGCAACTCCCAGAATTTTGCAACCAGGATCCTTTAGCCCTTTCCTCGTTCTTTCTCAAGCCCTTACACAAGAGACCACACAGCCCTGTACCTGTGAAATTCCTCAATACAGTGGATGTTGCCACACGCCCACGGTGAAGGGGATACCATCACAGCTGCGCTGGGCATAGTCACACACGTAAAACAGTGTGGGTGGTAGGCCTGCCCGTGGCTCGCAGGATCCGTTCCATGATGGCGTGGCACAAACGCTGCTTGGCTCCAGAGTGTTCTGTAGTGGGAGAAGATGTCCAAAATGGGTCCACAAATAATGCATCAAAAGTGGGGCTCCGGATCTTCCCGAAAATCCATAGTAGAAGGTACTTTTCAAATCATGTTAGTGGTGTTACACCCTGAATTCTCCTGCTAATGTGCAGGGCATGTTGGGCCTATTTGCTCCAGTAAATGGTTTTGGCCATACATCATCTGGATCCTCAGGATCAGAGGCTTCACTAGGGGGGTGAAGAACACAACAGGTGACCTCCACAGGTAGCATGGCTAACTCTGCTACAAGAAAGAAATTGTCCTTTTTTTTTTTTGCTTATATGCAGCTGCCCGACACCGACAGGCCCTCTTAGCCATGGCAAAACCCTCATTAGCAATGGCTTGTTGTGTTAGAGTCCGGCATGAACAGGTCACTGGCTGCTTGCTGGAGGCCAACAGTTTAGTTTGGAGTTGTGTGGTTGCTTGCGCACAGCCACTTGGGACTCTGAAGGTCAGTGCTGAGAGGCCCCTGTGGCTTCAGAGTCTGGATCAGCTGCCTCACGCAGATTTTCTAACTGCAAAGGAGGACAAGACACCAAAAAATGTAGGATAGTTTTAAAATGTACAAATTTCCAAAAGAAAAAACTGAAAACATGTACAGTGGGCCCTTGTTATACGCGGGGGTTTGGTTCCAAGATACCCCGTGTATAACAAATCCGTGTATACTCAAGTCCGCATGCGATATAATGACATAGCAAAAATGGTGGTCCCTTTTAAAAATGGGAAAAAATCAAGGTTTTTGAACATTGTCAAACCATGTATGCTTGAATCCGTGTAAGAGAATCCGTGTAGAAGAAGGGCCTGACTGTATACAGTATAAACGTAAATGCATGGCTTCTTAGTCAGTGGAAGGCATTGTTGAAATTCCTCCTGGACAGAAGGTTGAAATCTAGGACATGTCTTGGAAAAGGAGGACATTTGGTCACCCTGCTTATGACCAGCTGGCATCAGAATCGGAAGGCCCTATTGGGGGCCCCAGTTCCTTGGGTGATCCAAAGCCCACAGTGCCGTCTGGATCAGCAGTGGTCTGGGTGGGCAGCATCTGGCCGAGACGAGGAAGGTGGTAGGGTAAGGGCGCCAGCCCTCCCCCCTGCACTGAGTGACACCGACGCAGCGATGGCACTGTCCATGAAGAGGACATGGGGAGGCCACTTATTTGGCTGTATAGAACAATGCCTACTCCAACCTGTGACACGATTGCAACAGTCATAATTCATGGAATCAATGGTACTTAAAAGAATGAAAACTTGCCAGTTCTCATGTATTTTAATGGTCTACTCCAGTTTGGGATCAATGCATGGATTCAGCCTAGGCTTCGGATCTCCAAGAATATTTAAAAAGGTGGCCTGTGCATGATAATTGACCTCATTCTCATCGCATATATGCATTTCTATATTGATCTCTACGAATCTCTTTGCATCGTACATGGGACATCAATTTCCTCTCTCCAGGAAGAGAAGATGATGCCTAAGGATGCATGGCCAGTCGCTAGTGGGCTCCAATATGGCAGGCCTGCACCACTGGAGACCACTGGAGTAAAACTGAGCAGGCATTGTTGACTGCTATGACAGTTTCACCCAACAATACTAGCAATTCCTGACCATGGAGAGAAACAGAACGAGTGAAAGACACAGGACAACTGCTGGGCGAATCTTGCGTGGCAACTCACAAGCTATGCAGAGTCTGTACTGAAACAAAGTACACCGGAGAATATGTAGTTTTGAGACACCACTTTAAAACTTGCCATAGAAGCCTTCTAAATGAACGCCTGCAAATTTAAATAGTTTTATGGGCAGGACAAAGATCGTGTAAAACTAGCATCCAGGATTTGATATGATGGAGCTATAGCACTTAAATGTTGTCAAACTGCATTATTTCTAACAGTGTAAGATGCTGCAAATACAGTGAAAATGGCGAGTATTGCAGGAATGATTAACCAAATGCAATTCACAAATAATGATATTGGAATGCATTGTCGCTAAATCCCGAAGTAAAAAGATGCGCATTAATGCTTCTTTTGACACTTTAATGGCGGGCTTTGTGCGACATCTTGTGAAATTTATGATACATAATTAACATGATGGTTCTGATATATTCATGGGATAACGCCTAGACCAAGCCCTTTATATCCCCTTCATATGAACTTAATATCAGAGGAGAGAGAGGTGAAACGGAGGCTGGAGCCTTGGGGTAACATAACTCTTGGAGTGGCTATGTAGAGGAGGGCACTGGTAAACCACTTCTGAATAGCTTCACCATGAAAGCCAGATGAAAGAGAACCACAACCTGCATACCAAGGAGCGGCTGTCATCTGGCAGCCCCCTAGGCTTCCATTGTACTATTCAGGCAAATCCCGTTCTTTCAGTGAATGCCCAGGCCTGGGACAGGGACATCTTTTTTCTAGAGAAACTGACTCAATACACCACAAACCGGCTGACTTGTCTTGCCAAGCGCAAAACAGGGCAAAGCGGGCAAGAGGGAGAGCGGGCGCCGGGTGCCTTGTAATCCCCTCCCTCCTTTCCTTCCGTGTGCCCAAAATTTGGCTCAGCAGCCACGTTGCTCCACCCGCAAAGAGGCACAAAGTTGCCAATTTTTGGTCTCTGCTCCCCAGAGGGGTTTTTGGGGTACAGCTTGAGGTGCAAGAGTAACCAAAGTTGAAATATTATTACATGTCTCCAGTAGCCTGGTATTAGCCGACACCAATGTTTTGCAGACTGCTTATCCCTCCGGGTTTTTTCTTGTACTTTTTAAAACAACAATAACAAAGAAAGAGTTGAATTGAGATCTGGAATCGTGTCTGGAACTGCTAGCAATGGGGGGGAGGGACGACGCGGCACTGGCCCAAGAAAATCTATTTATCAACAAAACATCATGTCAGGCTGATCACTCAATAAACTGTTTGCATTAGGCAGAAAGGACAATCGTTGGAGCATGTTGCAGAGTTGCCTTCCCCCAGAGTTAAATCACAGTTTGGGCCACACAAGGATGAGAAATACATGTGGAATTTTCTCATCTTTATGAGGAAAGGGTGTTTTCAGATAGGGGGGCAAATCTCTGTACGGTTTTAGGCAAGAATAGTTTCACCATTTTCCCAGCTCACATTGTCAAAAATGGAAGCTGTTAAACACGATTCCTATTTGGACATATTTCTGGGCAAAATGTGCATTTTTTTGTATGGAAAAAAGTTATTTTTGTGGCGGTACAACTTTTTGTTGCTGCGAATGTTATTGTTGTTGTCATTACCACCACCACCATCACCACCTGCCTTTTCCTCGTTTGGTATCAAGGTAAAAATAGAGTTAAAACAGAAAAAAACCAGTAAAAATGCACAGCACGCAAACGTTAAAAAGCAAGTTTCTCAGCAGAAGAGGCTTTTCTGTTCAAAAAAACACTGTTGTTTTGTGTGTGTGTGTGTGTGGGTGTGTGGGGGCGGCAGCAAATTGTTTTCCTGTAGCAGAAATTATTATTTTAACACACGCAAAAGTGTTGTTCTCTCGTCAGGAAACCGCTTTTCTACTAAGAAAAAAGAAACATTTATTTTTCACACAGAAACCTTGAGATGGAAAGATTGGGGTTGCCTGTTGGAAGATGCTCCTGTCATAGTTTCTGGACACTTGAGAAATCTTTTTCCTCCTTTTTTTCTCCTATGCTTTTGGGGGTGGGAAGGAGGGGAACTTCTGCATATGCCTTGCTTCCCTCTTGCCTTGGGATTAATCAGGGGGTAGGCAACCCTTTTGAGCCGGGGGCCGGGTAGCGGTCGACGCAGACAACTGGGGGGCCAAACCAATAAATAATAAATAAATAAAGATTTTTAAAATTAATAATACAATAAACCGGACAAATGTAGGACAAATTTTCAAATGGGGGCACTTTTTTTTTTTAAAAATAGGAGGACACGTGGAAAAAATTTGCTGATTTGAAAAAAAAAGTGTTAGATAAATGCATGTTTCTGAGCTTCTATAGAAAATGCCCCCAAAGGCCCCGTGGCATCGGCAGCAGACTGGCCTGGGGCCGTCCCCAGGCCTCAGCTGGGTCCGCAATCCGCCCGCGGGCCGCAGGTTGCTACCCCTGGGTTAATCCTTTGTCGGGCCACAGTTGTGGCCACTTTACGTGTCCCAGTTTTCTCTCGCCCAGTTCCCCTGTTGCCCTTAGTTTCTCCAGTTTTGCTGCAAACTGAGTTTCCAAGAGCCACAGGAGTATGGCCAGTTAACGGAGAGAGCTTGAAATCTGCCCTCCGCAGTAGGTTCAGGCAATGGCAAAATGCTGCAACTTCTCCTACTTCTGTGGTTTCTTCCTCATTGATACACTTTGGCCATCTTATCACACGCGCTGTTGCTTGAGCCAATAAAGTCCTGTTTTCACTGTGAATGTTGGAGGATATGCTTATACTGAATCAGATCCTTGATCCATCTACACCTTCCTGTCAACTTTGATTAGCAGGAATTGTTTCCATCACAAGTCTTTCCCACCCTTCCTGGAGACCTCAGTGGCAGATCATTCCTGGAATTCTCCCACCCAAGTAGGCAGCCAGGCCGGACGCTACCTACTTCCAAAATCATGCAAAACACCTTGCATGTCTAGTCGAAATCCTGGGTTGGATTCGGTTTTCCACTAGAAGCATGTCTCATCCTCCCACTCTGCTACCACTACGTGGAGCGTGATTTAAAAGTGATACACGGGGTTTCTGGAGGATGGGAGAAATGCTTCTAGATTTTGACAAGAGGTGTGCTGACTTTAACTGAGTTACTCCTCTCCCTTCCAAACCTCTCCCACTCCTGTTTCCTTTTAGCTTCACTTTGAGAACAGGTATTCACTGAAAATGGAGGGTTATTAGGCAGATGGCAAAAGAGCGTCTCCATAACAGGGCCCTGGCTCTGACTCTGTGTTTGCTTCCATTATCAGGGAATTAAGATAACAGGACAAAAAGAATGGAAAAATGTCTCCCACAACAACGCCTCTGAGCCTACATAAGCTACATACATTACGAGGAGAATGACGGAAATTGACCATTTGTTGCCAAAGTACCCCTGTCATGTTTCAGACTATGTCATTTTCGTGGGCCATTTGGGATGAGCATTTCTCTCAGGGCAAAGATAAAAGAAATAGCTCATGCACACCTCAGTGCCATGCACAAAAGCATCAATCCACACACTCTCCTGTTTTTTTATGTTTTGTTTCCCTCTGCTATAAAATTATTCTTTGCAACATAAATGACAGGCAATGGTGATAACGTAAGGATATATGGCTCTGTTTCCTCTAGCTCCCCCACTCTGATAGGGATAGTAAGTATTTCTGGTCCAAAAATGGTCCCCTATACAAAATCTGGGTTGCAAAACCTTTCTTACACAGGATTGCAAGAAGAGCCTGTGTTGCTAGAAGCCTTCTGTGTGACTGTGATAGCCATGTCCAGAGAGGGTGACGCAAAATGGTGAAAAGCTGGAAACGCATTAGCCCTCGAGAAGGGGCTTAGGGATCTGGGGTAGGTTTAGCCTGGAGAACAGAAGGGTAACAGGGTGACATGATAGCCCTGTTTAAATGGAAGATCTATCCAAATATATAATTCTATATTTCTAGCAGGTGTCACAAATATGGCCTGACCAGTCACCAGGAGACTGACGTGGTGGTGTCCCCCTTGCCTCCTAGGTCCGGATCTTGGAGAAGATAGCCCATTCCAACTGTACGATTTTACGTCAGGGCCCCTACCCCGAAAATTGGGTTTTTTTTAAATGGGCCATCACATTGTCAGATAACCTTCACCCCACTTCCCAGATGCAACGGGCCATTTCTACCTGTCCCATTTTCTCTTGTTGGTGTTTGGGTGCCTTCAAGTCATTTCTGACTTATGATGACCCTAAGGCCAGTGCTTTCTCAATTATTTCTGTCATCCCCCGAGAGAAGAAGAAAACTTTTGTGCCCCCCGTCGATGTAAGTAGTATCATTTTGGGCTATAAAAGTGTTATAAGTACCCTCGCATAACAGAGCCCTGTGCCCCCCCTGGGGGGCCCGCCCACTATTTGAAAGTACTGCCCTAAGGCAAAGACGTGGACAAACTGAGAAGGGTGACCAAATGAGGAGGTCTGGAACCCCTCCAAATTCGTTGAGAGTGGCTTTAGGACCTGGGTGTGTTTAGCTGTAGAAGAGGTGAGATGATAGACAGTTGAAATATTTGAAGGGATGGCATATTGGGAATGGAGCAAGCTTGTTTTTCTGCTGGTCCAAAGACCAAACATGGAGCAATGGATTTAAACTACTGTACACGGAAAAGAGGATCCACCTAAAATTAGGATAATTTTTCCCCGAGTTCACTTAGGAATACTCTGGACAGTAGAGCTTGATTTTGACAGTGGAGATGCTGCCTTTGGAGTATGGGGAGGCTCCTGTTTTGGAGGTTTTCAAGCAGAGGCTGATGGGCAAATGGTCACAAAGTAGGCTTGGATAGTGTCTTCCTGCATGGCAGATGGGGCTTGACTGGATGGCTTAGTGAAGTTTTGTCCAACTGTCATGAGTAATGAAACCAGCATCTGTTCAGATACAGGACGGCATGTGAATTTAAACTTGGCCAGGGAACCCATCATGGGCACAAGTCATACTCTCTTACCCCGAGGTAATGGCAAACCCTCTTTTAAAAAATCATGGTGAAAAAATCTTGTGGTTAGGTTTGTATTGCTCACTCTAAGGTGAAAACAACTGAAAATACACAACAAGAAGAACAAAACTGCAACAGCAAACAACAGACTAAAAGTTCTGACAAGGTCAAATTTCATAGCCACCTCAATTTCCTCCTCGGGAGAAGGCAGGAAAATAATAAATAAAATAAACCATCATCATCAACATCCCAGGAAAAATCTTGCCTGAACCGAAAGACAGCTCAGAATTGTCCAAGCACTGTTAAATTTCCCATCTCCGGTTGGTGCAAGAGCTAGGCAGTAAAAAAGCATAGAAGAGGAAAATCAATTCATTTGAGATGATTCGCTGGAGAAGTACTGAGGATAGCCATGGAGGGCCAAAAAGAAAAACAAATGGTTGCTAGAAAAGATCAACTTGGATCAAGCCTAGAAAGATCAAGCCTAGAAAAAAAGTCCAATGATAAACTAAGGCAGTCGTACTGTTGACCAAATATGAAGAAGACATGAGAATCGAAAGACATAATTCGAGGAAAGGTGGCAGGAGTAGAAAGAGAAGAAGACCACATGCAAATGACACACATCAATCAGGGAGGTCACAGGCTTTAACTTTGGGGCAGGACCTGAACATAAGATGGAGATAGGGGCTTGCGAGAGCACTTATTCACAGGGTTGGCCATGACTTGGGATGACTCCAGGGCAGTTAACACAACACAACACAACAAACAACAGCCTCCTCAGTCTCTCGATTGGAGAAAGCTGGCAGATATAAATAAACTAAATAAATCGTCAGCAGCATCTCAGGAAAGAATCCTGACTGAATTGAAAGAAAGCTACTGCTACGAGTAAAGTTATGAGTGCAATATAAATAGCTTCCAGTGGTTCCTATGAGCCACATTTCCATGGTCTCTAATCTGACCTATGACTGGATTCCTTACACAGCAATGCAACACACGACTTCCAAACTATGACACATTTGTTAGGCCGCAGTGAACAGGGAATGCTTCTTGCATCCCATTCTTACACTGCTGCTTTCTGGAGCTTCACCCAGGAAAACAGCAGAGGGCTTTCTGCTCTTGAAAAAAAAGCCACTCTTCTCTCTTAACAATGACAGCCAGATTCATTAAGCGTGTGAAAATATCATAAAAAGCCCTTGGAGTAAAGCACACACGTCTATGCGTGACTCTTTATGATGAGTGAGCTGGGCAATAAAACCGCCAATAGCGAGTATAAATTTTGCAGTAGCCAAGACACAAAGCTGGCCAGACGAAGAGAGAGCAGGAATATCAGCCAGTCCCGAGGCACCAGTGCTCTGAAGGTTTGGGAAGTAAAGCCTGGAATCCTGTTGGGAGCATGTGGAAGAAATTGACATTTTATCCAATATGGAAAGCCTAAGCCAGCATGGTGTATGGTTCGAAAGTAGGACTAGGAAATCTGGTGATCGGGGTTTCAATGGCCGCACGCAACCGTAGGAAATCATCTAGGTGACCTTGGTGAAGAATACTCTCTCAGCCTCAGAAAGCGGGTTTGACGTAGAGTTGCCATAAATTGAAATGGACTTGGCACGTGACAACAACAATAGAATGGGTGCATTTAGTGCAACAGTATGGAGCAAAGGGTTGTGGATGGAATCTGAGCATGATATAAGTCCCACATGGTGTGCAACGGTAATCGTTAGGCAGTGTTGGCAATTTATCAATCAGGTGGCATTGTACAACACCATGTAAATACGACCATCAATGCCCCTCAATTTCTGTGGTGTAGTAAATCTCATAGAATCCTAGAATTCAAAGATAGAGCCATGTTAGTGTCCCCACTCTTCTGGCAAACAGCTGCTCACACCAACAGGAGGGGAGGGGAGGGGGGGGACGTTCCTTCGATGTTTTAGATGGAATTTCTTTTCTTTGCCCGTGATCCACTGGGTTTTGTCCTACGCTCTGGATACAGAGATCAATTCCCATCTTCTATATGACAATCCCTTCAAACAAGAGAAACTCAACTGAGGCATTGTCTCCTATACCACCACCACTCCTGTATCGACACCCCTGCCCAAAGCCAAGCTACTTGGCAGTCTGGGAGTTACAAACAGTAAACTTTAACCAAGCATGAAAATTAGGAGTAGGAATCCTGTGGGTCCCTTCAAATTATAATTTCCAGCACCTGCACCCAAATAGTCTAATGCAAAGAATGACTTGGAGTTCAACCCTGACAGATATAGGGTCCCACTCCGTCCAAGAATATAGGGTGTTTGTGCGTTTGTTTGTCCCTAAAAAGAAATTTGAAAAAAAAGACCCTGGGGTGGAATAACAAGCCCTTGTAGTCCCCGCCAGATTTAGATTTGGACGATTATATATTTTTATGTAAAGTGGCCTATCCTGTGACCCTTCAGCCTGCCATTAACCAGGGTAAACATGCCCAGCTCTCTAAGTTCTACTCATAAAGTTTGGTTTTCCAGACATTCTTGACCAGTATCTGCTCTAAGTAACAAGAAAAAAACAACACAAGATTAAGGGGCCTTTCATACTACACAATTATAGCATTATGATCCACTTCAATTGCTATGGCAACATCCTGGTAGAATCCTGGGATTTGCAGTTTAGGGAGGGGTACCATAGTGGTTTAGTGTTGGACTACAACTCTGAGACCAGGTTCGATTCCCAGCTCGGCCATGAAACCCACTGGGTGACTTTTGGGCAATTCATATCCTCTCGCCCCAAGAGGAAAGCAAACGCAAACCCTCTCTACAAATCTGTCAGCAAACCCCATAGTAGGGACCACACTCTCAGCCCACAGGGGAAGGCAAAGGCAAAGGCGAAGCTTTCCTGAACAAATCTTGCTAAGAAAACTACAGGAGAGGTTCACCATAGGGATGTTACAAGTTGGAAATGATTGGAAGGCCAAATGACAAGAAACATCAAAACGTAAATTATTCGTAGGTAGAAACTCTAGGGGCTGCTCAAATTTAGTAAATTCCCAGGATCCCAGAGGATGCAAGCCCTGGGCCCACTAAAAGTGGAACATAGTGTCCTTAATTTTGGTAGCCGGTAGTATGAACAGGTCCCCGAGAAATTGTGGCAATTAAATCGGCAGACTTCAAGGGACAAGTTCTGGTCGTTTCCACTGTGGACAGCAGGTAACAGCTCAGGTCCCTGAATATATCACTGTATGAAGGTACAAAATAATAATTCGCCACATAGAAAATCAGTGTGTCAGACAAAGATGGCCATCTCCCTGAATCTTTTGACATGGAGCACAGCTTGTTGTTGTTGGATGCTGTTGTTGGGCTTTTCAGTCATCTCCAACTTACGTAAGCCTAGGGCCGACCTATATCATGGGGGTTTCTTGGCAAAAATTTTTCAGAGGGGACTTGCCAGTGCCGTTGCCATCCTCTGAGCTGAGAGTGTGTGAGTCACCCAAGGGCTTACATGGCTGATGGGATTTGAACCCTAGCCTCCATGCTCAAACATTCATCACACTGGATGTCAGCTTGTGTACGAGTGGAGTTTCAAGACTGAGAGTTTTGGAAGGATTTTGAAAATAGGCTAAGTTGCACACTGCACAAATTAATGCATTTTGCAATGGAATCCCTGGGATTTGTATATTGTGTGGCTTTTCCTCCTTCGCGGTCAGAGAGCTCTGCACCAAACAAACTACATCCAGGGATTCCATAGATGGAGCCATGGCAGTTAAAATAGAGCCAAAGTGCTATTCTGAACTGGTGGCAGCAACCTAGAGTTTTGATATGAGATGAATGAGCCAGACCTACGGAAAACGGCAAGAGGATGCAAAGAAAAGCGATCTATTAGCAGGCTTAAAAACGGATAGTATAAATCAATTTCCACACCCCGTGATGGAGGCAAAATATTTTCAGGTTTTTGGGAGGAAGAAGGTAGAATGAAACCTGTACTTGGAAGGGCAAGGGCCAGATAGAGAACATTATAAAGCATTATGAAAGCAAGAATGGGATAAGGAGATCCTTAGGACGCAAGAGATTTACCAAGGAAACAGAGTCCTGATTCTTGAATGTGCTGCATCTGTGTATAGTTAATATAGGTTTTCACCGTCAGGAGGACGCATAATTTTTCGGTCCGCGGCAGAGGAGTGCAAGGGGAGAGCATACTGTTCCAACGACTTAGACTAATTTCAAAACTATGACTTTTTTGTCTTGCCACCAAAAATAAAAAATAAGAAAGGAAAACGGAAGCTGGGGACTTTGCAGAGGTAACAAGACAACCACCAGGGACAGAAAGGAAAAGAAAAATCCTATTACGGTACAGCTTTTCCATTTTCCCTGGTTAGTTTTTGGAAATTTGAGCTTCAATTGATTTGAGTGGCTTTTTTAGGCACTTGTACCATTGATTAGCTCATGTCTAAAAATGCAAGAATTACAGGCGCATGATATAACTGAAATTGCTTTCTTCAAAGGCACCATCTGAAAGGGTTTATATGTGGCAATTACGGGCTTACCACTTCCCGGCAGAGTGTCCCCATTGGCCTCAAGAGCACCACTTTCTCATGCTTATGAACACATAATAGGTTGTTTTTCTTCTGCAGTGGAAGGGAAAGTGGTGGTAGGGGGGGTTTCAATTAGAAAAGAGACCAAGGGGAAAGTTTGGCTGAGGCACTGCATTGCTTATCAGTTTGCCATCAAGTCAACTTTCTCATGGTGACGGCTCCTGAATGAGAGACCTCCAAAAGCCTGGCCACCAACAGCTCCAACTATCCACCTCGCATATGGCTTTTCCTACTGCAGTTCACTTGGCTGAGGCATTATTTTGTTTCCATGTGTAATGTCTCTCAGATATGTCCAAAATTATGACATCATCATCATCATCAGCAGCATCATCTCATCATCATCAGCATCACCACCACCAACACCAGCACCACCTTGCTTGGAAGGCTGGCTGAGCCCCCAAAGCTCAAGAATTCATGCAAATGGAACAGTATGAAATAGTGTAAAAATAACAAAATGTACAAGAAAGGCATGTGGCTTTCGTGATGTTCGACTAAAGCCACATAATGTACAGGGCGGAAATGGAATTCTTTTTTAACAAGGCGCAGAAAATACTTTTGTGTTACCATAATTTTAGCATATCAGTTAAAAGCTGCAGGTAGGATTTTCATCCCTGCGGGGGATTTGTTTCTAGTACCACCCCGAGTTGGTCTGGAATTAGAGATGGTGCAGGTTTTGAAAACAAAAGGCACGTGAAGGAACAGAAAGTGTCCCTCGTTTCTGCCTCCTTTGCCTCCTTTCCTCTCTCCTGCCCAGGAAAGGTGCAGAAAATCAAAAACACGTCAGGAACACTCGAGACGGAATATGCAGTCATCCATTGTCAGCAGAGCTTTAAAACACATCTCGCATAATGGATAGGAAAAAGTGTTTAAACAACAATAAAAAGGAAGATTTAGTGGGATTCATAAGGTGTCTCCTTAAAGGCAGCGTGCACCATTAAAATAAGGAACGATCATAAAAGAATCACTAGTTGGAATGGGAAGACTTGGTTTACGGGGTTGTTTAATTTTAAAAAGTTCTTTGCAACCCGAGGAAGGCAAGGCCAACTTGGGTGCCAAAACCCCTTTCTAAAGGGGGAGAAAAAGCAGTCCTATAAAGAGGGATTTCAAATTGTAAAGTGGCACGGTGCAGATCTGAGACGCAAAGGTTAAGAGAATAGATAGAAGGGCAATAATTCCATTGATTAAACTTTTATCTGGAGCAGCTGTAAAATGTTCAGAAGGATAAAGGTTTTTTAGTAACAGATGTAAGGGCTCCATAAAATGACTTCCTAAATCTGAAGTGCCAGAGAAGGAGGTCTGAGCATTATTAGTATGTTTTTGAAAACGAAGTATAGTATCATAAAGTTATCACTCTGATTGCTGGTTTAGAAGGAGAGAAGAGGAAAGAGAAAAAGGCAAGGGGGTCACGAGGGTAAAGCAATTAAGATGTGTTGTAATTTAAGCAGATAGAAGTTCTTTAGGGAAATGGTAACCTGTATCAGATGATGAGCTGCTTTTTATTCTCTGGGTCTATAGTGCTCTGGTATTCAATAAAGTTAGCCAATCTTTTAATTATTTAAATTTACTGATTGTTTGTCTTTGCAAGGACACAACTCAAATAATAACAACCTCCCGTATCATCCGAGGAACCTCACCAACTTGCAAGTGCTTAATAAAATGTTTAAAAATCATAAAATACAAGCACCGACAACAAGGGTATTTTTTTGGTTAACAAAATATACTACACAAAGAGGAAATTGTGTTCCCTGCCCGGCATTGTACGCCCGTGCCTCTTTCCATAGACCGATGTGCAAAATGGTAATAGCCAAACTTGATGTTCTACAAGAGACATGGAGATCAGTCCTCTTGACTGTTTCCAACAGAAAAGCAGCCATGACAGACTGATTGGAATAAAAGAGTGTTTGAGGGAGGGATCTTACTCATTCCCTTCCTAGCATTTAGGGCACAAAAGCCAAATGTACATGCATAGGATGGGGGACTGGCCTAACATACGACATGGAAAGCCTTGGATTTTTGTTGATCAAAGTTGACATTAAGCCAGCATGGGTGATGCTGCAGCAAAGAAGGTGAATGAATATGTTAGCCTGCAATTAGGGAAGCACAGTTTTCCAAGTTGAGAGAAATACAGTCTCACTTAATTCATACTCAGTGGGTTTTCAATTCTGGATACCGTCATGCTAAGAAGAATATAGACAGTTGGAAGGGATTCAGAGAAGGGCAACAAGGACGCTAAGAAGTATGAGAAACAAAACCAATGAGGAAAGGTTAAGGAGGCTGGGCATGTTCTCTTGGTGAAAAGAAACATGAGGGATGAAGTATCCCCTCTTTAAATATCCTAAAGGCCACCCAAAAGAGGAGCCCTGTGGAGCAGTGGGTAAATGCCTGGACTGCAGCCATTCACTCAAGACCCACAAGGTTGCGGTTCAAGACACAAAAGGGCCCAAGCTCGACTCAGGCTTGACATCCTTCCCGAGGTTCGCTAAAATGAAGACCCAGACGGTTGGGGCAAATTAGCTTTACTTTGCCTAATTAGCTGACTTGCTGTTCACCGCTATGATCTTTGGATAGCGGTATATAAATAAACAAATTTTATTATATATTAAAGAGGAGGAGGAGGAGATAGGCTTGTTCTCTGCTGCCCCAAAGAGGTCTATGGTTTTTTTAAGTATAGCTCAAATGCATGGACTGAAGATGCAAGATGCAAGTTCACTCCATGCATCTGAGAAGAGTAGGCTCATTCTACAAAAGCTTATGCTACAACTTCTTTCACACAGTTGGTCTGCAAGGTGTGTAAGGGGGATACTTTCCTATAAAATGGGCCCTCAAAGTCTTGAAAAGAAAATGGTATTACAGAAGACCCTTAGACAAGGAAATGGAGGTATTGAGAAAGTTACTGTAACTCAATCTATTCTGCTTTGGTCAGTCTCAGCGGAATCTGTGTCCAGTTTCTAGTCACCACAATTCAAGAAGGAGGTTGAGAAGCTGGCATATTCAAAGGAGGGCAACTAAAATGGGAAAGTTTAGAAACCCCCAACACTGTGAGGAGCGGCTAAGGAGCTGGGTAAGTTTACCTGGAGAAGAGACACTTAAGTGGTGACATGATAGACATGTTTAAATTATCTGAAGGGATGTCATACTGAGTTAAGCAAGTTTGTTTTCTGCAGCTCTAGAAAATAGGACCTGGAGTAAGGGAGTCAAGCACGGAAAAGAGATTCCACATCATCATTAGGAAGAAACTTCCTAACATAAGACCAGTTCAACAGTGAACTGCGCCCGTGGAGAGTGGGTGAGTCTGAGTTTTTAACAGAGGCTGGAGGGCCATCTGGTGCTTTGATTGTTGTATCCTGCATGGCAGAAGGCGGTTTTGACTAGTGGTGGCCTTGGGGAAGAGTCCTTCTTTCCAATTCAATGAGTCCATTCTCCCACCAAAAGGGACACCATAATCTATCTCCTCTTGCCTCTGAATCAGAAGTGAGGGACACTAATACTCTAGATGGGATGTTGCTGAGGAAGGAGTTAGTGAAAATAACACAATGGTTTTGCGAAAAAGGCCACAACTGTATTGAATACAGCAAACCACATAAGAGGGTTGGCCTGAAGCATGAGCATCGAATCGTCATCCACCAACGCCTTGTTGGTTGATGACCGAAATGCCTGGTCACGGCAGGCTTCAGGAATGATAAGGGGGGAATCGGCTTAGAATGTGGCAGCCACTTAGGGAGCCGGTTTTGCACATAGCGCATCTTCGCCCATGTCATTGGAGGGAGCGAATCGATGTCACACCTGCATTGGCAACATCGTAGAACCCTCAGCACCCCCGGGTTCCTGAGGGACTCCAATCGATTGCTCTCAGCACAGGAAACCATGCCTACCAGATCAAGACCTAGCCCGAGAAAAGGTGTGACGGAGGATCATCAAACCAGGCAAGAAAGAAAGGGGGTGAGGTGGCAGCAAAAATGGTGTGAGTCCCAGCGTTGCGCAGCCCTATACGTTATAGGCCAGACAGCCAAATCAGAAGGCCGGAAGCCAAAAAGAACTCCCCACTCCAGCCCCCTGGCCATCAAATGGGGCTGCAGCCCCCGAAATGGCCAATCCCAGCAACTTCCACCCTGTAGGGAATTGAAGTTGTTAGTCTCCCAGGCAGAAGGGCCTGGCCTCCCAATGCAGTGCTTCCTATCACAGGGTAGCTGGAAGTTAGAGTCCACATAAAATGGAAGTTGTTGCAATCCTGCCCACCGCATTGCGGCGCCTGGAGACCTTGAGCCGCCCGTGGGCCCCAGGATGCCTCGGACCTCTAGGGAGAGCCACCTTACTCCCCCCGTAGTGACATGAACGCTGTCCCGTTAAGTTGGGCAGTTGCATTGCCAGTGAAATTTTTGATATTTTTATGATGTGAATTGTACAGTTTTTAACTTATGTGTATATATGTTCGCCGCCGGGGATCCATTTTGGGATAAAGCTGGATAAAAATAACCATAAATAATAAATAATAAGAAATAAAATAAAATTGGGCAGCTAAGTGCTTGCTAAGCTCAGGTTCTTAGGACGGCTTATGAACAGAAGAAAGATCGGTTTGTGCCGCAGTAGTCAGTTTCCAACAGCAGTTCAGCCAGCTGCAGCAAGAAGGCAGCATTCAATATTCAGTATCCTGGAACATGGAATTCCATTTAACCACCATGTTACACTCATGGAAACATTTCCCCATCTTAACTTGTGATATTTTCCTAACTTGCCAGTCTGTTTCGGACTATGGCATGAAAATATCATGGGTTGGAAATATGAAAGAAGAAAAAACAATCATACATGTTTTTTTTAAATGCCAGAAACCTGAATCTTGACTGAGGCTGTGTCAAAGGGAACATGTTCCAGGCCCGAGTTGTGGGAGTCTTCTTCTTGGAGGTTGTCCACAGAGGCTGGTGACCTCCTATCAGGGGTCGTTGATTTTGTATCTGCATGACAAAATGGGGATATGACCCTTGGGTCTCATAACAAATTCGATGATGCTGAAGGCTGTGCCTGCTATAAAAAGAGGCAAAGGGGAGCTAATGGGATCTCCTGTGGGAGGGAGTTCACATCTGGGAGCAATGACGGAGAAGGCACTGTCCTATGTCCTAGCAGGCAAGACTGGGGGATGACCAGACGGAGAGAATGGGCCCTTCCCTGAGGTAAAAGACTCAGCAAGAGAAAAAGGCCAGCCTAAAAGTAAAAACCTCATTGCATCCATCAGAAGTCGAGCAGAGAGCAGCTACCAATCTCCCATGGGAGGTAATTCCACCCCCCAGTCCTGGGAGGCGCCGAAGGAGATTATCACACGAGGGTGGTTTTTTACATTTTCATTCTGTGCAATTGTTTCTATGACTGAGCAAGGGTTTTCAATAACGTTACAGAAACGAGTTTGTTTTCCCCTGCATTACCCAAGATTGTCATTGGATTATGAGAATATGTTGCCTACATCTGTTTTTTGGCCCTTAGCATCCACTTGTTTTTCTTATGCATACACATGCATGCTTTTTTTAAAAAAAATTCACATCACAAGATTTTAAAAACCACACAACGTATTATTTAGAGATTGGAAAATCAAAATCGCACTGATCAAATAATATAGATGCCCTTCTGGATCCAGAGAACAAGGAAGGGAAGTGGCAGAGTAAATGCGACGGGTGTGAACACTGAAGTCACACATATTGTACTTACAAAGTGGAAAAGGCTTCTCGATACTCGCAATGCGAAAGAGATTGGGCACATGTATAACTGCATAAATGAAGTGAAATAGACTGTCATTCTTGGGTAATCTCTTCATAATTGGTGTTGCAACTATAAAATGACAGAACAGTTAACAATGGATCAACAATGTGCAGTACGGGTGGATGGAGTTGTGGCAAGTTCTCAATATCGTGTGGTAATTCTTCTAAGAGCCCCATCTCTCGTGTCCCCACCAAAATTGTTAGTCCAGAAAGAAACTCCAGAAAGAGAAAACCAATCTTTTGCTGCTTGCTAGCCAGTCCCATGAACTCACAACCTGTCTTTTCTACCTTTGTTTTTGTTGTTGTGTGCCCTGCAAGTTGTTTCCAACTGCTGACACCCTAATAGCAATCCTATCACGGGGCTTTCTTGGCAGATTTGGTTTCAGTGCGACTTGTCAAGGTCATCCAATGGGTTTCCATGAGCTGAGCCGGATTGAATCCAGTCTACATGTGACACAAATATGTCATTGTTCAGTAAAGCAGTACCACCATGACCTTATTTTAGGGCCACAAACCAAAAAAAACGTTATTGCTGATGTTGTGTGCCTTCAAGACAGTTCTGACGTATGCTGAAGGAGCGTGACTTGCCAAAGGTTTTCCACCCAAGTGGGTTGGGCATAGACAACGAGGATTTGAAACCCCATCTCCCAGAAATAATAGTCCATTTTTAAACCACTGCACCACACTGGTCTTCTGACCTTACAGTTCCTTTCTTTTCTCATACAAAAACAAAAATACAGAAACTTGTATTTGGTTGTTAACAAACGGGGGCGTGGGGAAACAAGGTCACCTGGGTGAGATTGTTCAAGGGCTGAGATGGTCTCCTCGGCTGGAGATGGTGCGCATGTTATTGAATCCCCGTATTTCTTGGTTTTCAAGCAGTCACTCAGAATCCTTCGACGCTTTGAGAAACAAACATATAGTCCGTAATGATCCCACTGAGCAGTTAAAATTCCAAAATTGCCAGGCACGGAGTGCCCGCACCAGACAACCACTTTCCGTAATTACTCTCCAATGTGGTTTGCGATAAAGACAAAAATAAGGATTTTTAAAAAATGCAAGCATGCATATATTGTGAGTATGTGTGTGTCTGTGTGGTGCATATAATCTCATTTACATTCTTCCAGTGTGACATATTTTTGCCCCATAAATCGCTTGTTTACTGAGAAGAAAAATAGCACAAAAATAATATGATTTTAAATGATGTTCCTTTATTGTATGTAACCAACTCCATTTTTCTTTTATGAAGCAGAAAGGCAGGATGAAAATCTAACAATTAAAAAAAAGCATAGTGGAAAATGGCTCACTTTATTCAGAGCAGTCAAAACTAAGCTTGCCCGTTACGGGTTCGAGTCCCACAGGGATAAGACATGGGTTCCTTGGGGGCTTGGCTCTTACTAACCAACTGCATCATTCTACCCTGCTGCAAAGCCTAGGGCTGGAAGCCTATGGGCATTTTGGTTCTGATTGTAACATCTGCATTCAGTACTTGAGATGGATAGCATGGAGAAATAATAACAGTTTGATACCACTTGAAGTGCTGTAGCTCCATCCAATGGAAACAGGATTTGTAGTTTCACAAGGTCTTTAGTCTTTTCTGCCAAAGGAGGGCGGTGCCCACTCACAAACGACAAATCCCAGTATTCTGTGGCCATGGCAATTAAAGTGTGGTCCAAAACACATTAGTTTCTAGTAACAGCACAGATGCATTCCTAGTTTCAGAAGTGGCCAAAACAAATTATCTAGGACATGGCCTACATTCCAACCTTCTGTCGCAGGAGGAATGCCAAAATGTCCTCCATTTTGGGCATGACTTAAGAAACTTGAATTTATATTGATATGAGTGGCTTTTAGTTTGTCATGTCTAGGTCTTCAAGGGTCCCTACATAACATGTCCCTCTCCTCCTTGCGGTTAGGAGATCAGTTCACCCTGTCCACAACGAAAAGGTCCCATTTGCCCACCAGATCGGCTATGAAGGGCAGTGGGGATAACATCTTGAAAGTTATGGATAAAATCCAGAGCCAGATTTCCCATTCACATTCAAAACACCAGCTGCCACTAGTTAATACTCAGCTACTTGAGATGGGAAGGGAGGGAAGTTTTCTAGGCTCAATTCTGTAAATATTCGTTGGCTAAAAACTGTTCAGGTCCAGCACCTAGATTCTATCAGGCCATTCAGTAGACATGAATGAGCAGTCTGAGGTCTAAATCGGGCACTGAGGAAATAATGAGCCACTTTTAACTGCCAGGTTCCAATGCGGTGGGAGCGGAATTTTGTGGATAGTGCGCTTCTGTGTTAGAGGGCAGCTTGAGCCACAACAAACTCAGAATCCAAGCGGCCGCCCGCCTCACCATGCAGGCCGCTTTGCTGGCCAGAGCCACACCACCAGGCTCCCAGGCTTGCCCCACACGCCGTGCTCTATTGGGCTGGTGTGGAGGAGAGAGGTCCCTTCCACTTAGTGACTGCTCTGGAGGCATGAGGGCCCCATCCATGCCTGCTAGGCCAGGCTGGGGCCTGGCCTATAATAAAGGGCCATGGTGGCTCTGGCCCCCGTGCCATTCTTGCTCGGCTCTCCCCCCTCGGGTTGGTGGTTTTGTCACAACTTCAGGGTGGCAGCATAGGGCATGGATTCTGGTTGGTGTGGTTTACCAGGGCGACGAGCACTGGTAGGGGAATCTTAATACCCGGGGGCGATGGAGGGCATACGTTGTGGCCATTGTGGGGGAGCGCCTGCCGGTGACTAGGGGCTTAGAGAACATGTGAGCAGCTGTGGCATGGACTGGAGAATGGCGTTCCTTAGCCACTAGGTCATCCCAAATTGCCCTGAGCGGTCACCAGGCAGCGGCTTATCAAACACCAGGGGTTTTTTTTGATACTAACAGGATCCGACCCTCTGCCGTGGGCCAACCCGACCAATGTTTATTTGCTTGCTGAATAAGTTGTGGCTTTCCGCCAGCTTTGGCTCATGTGTTTACTTGCGGTGGCCTCCTAGGCAACCTTATTTCACAGCATGGAAGCATGGGAGTTAAAGCGGTGGTCAAAACTGCATTAATGTCTGCAGTGCAAGATTAGACCTCCAGTTCATTATGGCTGCTGCAACACGGCAGAATTAATGGAGTTTTTTTTGTGTGTGGTGTGTGCATTTTGAGTTTTCCGACTTTGCAGAACCTTAGCAGGTGGTTTTTGCTTCGCAAGCTTCTCAGAGGGGTTTCCATTGGCATCCTCGGAGGTTGAGAGAGTGTGACTTGCCCAAGGTCACTCTGCAAGTTTTGCATGGCCATAATCGAACACTGGTCTCCCGGCGTTCTACGCCAACACTGAAACCACTACACCACACTGTTTTCAAATGCAGTGTGACCACCGTTTTTAATTGTCCTCATGGCTCAGATTTGGAAGGCTGGGATTTGTAGTTTTGATAGGGCACTGACAGAGAAGGCTAAGTATCTCCTCAACTA
>NC_056524.1:269784193-269796233 GCF_019175285.1 Sceloporus undulatus
CGCCCTAAGTGCAGTACCTTACATTTCTCCCTGTTGAAGTTCATTCTGTTAGCTCTGGCCCAGCTTTCTAGTCTATTCAGGTCATTTTGAATTTTGATCCTGTCCTCTGGAGTATTAGCTATTCCTCCTAAATTGGTGTCATCTGCAAATTTGATAAGTATTCCACCAATTTTTTCCTCCAAGTCATTGATAAAGATGTTGAACAGTACTGGGCCCAGGACAGAGCCCTGTGGGACTCTGTGTAGAATAGTAGTGTATTGCTTACACACACACACACACACACACACACACACACCTATATATATGTAGGTGTGTGTGTGTGTGTGTGTATGAGCATTGCTAATAACCTTATTTTTGACACACTGTAATGACATGATGGAATTTAGGCTTCTTCAGAAGTTGAGGACAATAGGATGATCAAATCCCAGAAATCCAGGGAAACTTGTGGGGAGCAGTGTTTATGTATTTACATTTATCTACGTGTTTTAGTGGTTGTTTGACAAGTTATGTAGTCTTTAGTATTTTTGTGGAATGATTGTGGAATGATTGTTATGTCTTTTAGATGCCATGGACTTGTAAAATTAGGACACTTAAAGTGGTACCAAACTACATTGATTCCACAATGCTGATGCAGCCAGAGAAGAAAACTACAGATCCCAGGACTCCATAGCACGGAGCCATGGCACTTAAAGCAATAATGTCCGCAGGGCAGATGCCTCTCCCCAAACTACAGACCCCAGGACCCCTTAGGTTGGAGCCATGGCCCTTACAGAGGGACCAAACTGCATTGAATTCCACAACGCAGTGGCAGCCAGAGAAGGAAACTACGTACAGCAAGGAGCCCTGGCAGATAAAGCGGTCCCAAAGCGCATCTATTCTGCTGTGCAGCCAGAGAAATCTCTCCCAAGGCTACACATCCCAGGACTTTGTAGCACTGGGGCCAAACTGCACGTCTTTGATTCCGCCCATCTGGAGCGTCCGCACGGCTCCTTAGCGCGCGATGGCTCCTCTCTGCAGCCAGTCTGGAGGCGGAGGCTTCCCTTTCGCCTGCTCTGGGCTGCTGCCTGCTTCCCTCCCTCCGTCTCTCTCTCTCTCTCTGTCTCTCGCTCGCTTGAGCTGCTGCCTTGGCTGACCTCCAAGGAACAGAATGTACTTGGCAGCCAGGCCTTGCAGGGCTGCAGAATGTCCGCAGCCTCCGCCAAGAACGGCGTCTAAGTGGGTCAGCAGCGCAGCAGGAGGAGCAGCGGTCCGAGGGATGGCAGGGACCCCAAGGGTCATCCAGTCCATCCCCATCCCTTCCTGCAGGAAGGCGGCGCACTCCTTGGGACACAGGGCCGGCCAGCCTCTAAGCCTCCATGAAGGAAGACCCCATCAAAGCCCTCCTGAAAGGTGCCCATCCAACCTCAATTTAAAGACCTTCAAAGAAGGAGGCCCCACTGCTCTGAAAGGCAAGGCCATAGCCTTCTGTGTACATGCTCTGGACATGTTTGAAGAGTGGGCTATAAATATATAAATTAAATAAAAATATTTACTACCAGGGGATGAAACACCAGAGCACAGAACACACTCACCTTCTGCCATTGAATGGAACAAGTCTTGAATCCTAGAATCCTAGACTTGGAAGGGATCTCCAAGGGTCATCCAGTCCAACCCCATCATCCTGCAGGAAGGCTCATGCCAAAAGCTCCTTGGGACACAGGGCCACCCAGCCTCTAAACCTCCAAAGACGGAGACTCCACTGCCACATAAGGCAACTTCATAGTCTTCTGTATATACCATCCAAGCACTCCTGAAAGGTGCCCCATCCAAGGAGACACTGTTAGGCAACTTCATAGTCTCCTGTATGGAGCCCTCTATGCCACCGTGTCCCTAGGGTTGGTGTCACCCGGTGCGATAACTCATGGTGTCACCCCCATTGACCTCCTCCCATTTCACATCCTACAGAGTCCTTAGCAATGCTTTTTTGCACGAATGTTACTCGTAAATCATCATTCCCATGTACCATTGAATGTAATGCTAATATTGTGACATTAACAACTAGCAAAATTAAAATTATCTCTTCAAACTACAACATCATATGCACAGCCTAAGTGCATTTACATAGTCATAATGAAGATTTGGTTAAAACGTGATATTTTTAAAAGAAAAATGTAAAAGAATATTTTTTTAAAAAAATGAAAAAAAATTAAATTAAATTTTGAAATTTGAAACTGTAATTTAAAAAAAATTCTGGGGCTTCTCCTTTCTCCCCCTGACTGAGCTTCCCCTGACTCCCACCATCTCATAAAGACTTAAAGGGAAGCAGGTGAATGTCACAGCACACTTCTGCCAAACGGTTGGTGTTTGAGGAGCAGAGGTGTCACCCCCTCTTAGGGTGTCACCTGGTGCGTTCCACACACCCCGCACCCCCATAGTGACAGCACTGCCTCTATCAGGGACTGAACCACCCTTGCACAGAGTCTCCTACCATCATGCAATGGAAGTAGTCTAGAATCCTAGAGTAGGAAAGAATCTCCAAGGGTCACCCCGTCCAACCCCATCCTGCAGGAAGGCACAATCCATGCACTCTGGACAGATGGCCACCCAGCCTCTAAACCTCCAGAGAAGGAGACTCCACTGCCACATAAGGCAACTTCATTGGAGATTATATACCACCCAAGCACTCCTGAAAGGTGCCCATCCAACACCTCCAAAGATGGAGACACTGTAAGGCAACTTCATGGTCTTCTTTATATATCCTCTATCAGGGGATGAACCCCCATAGCAGAGTCTCCCACTACCATTCAATGGAAGTAGTCTTGAATCCTAGACCCCCCAGGGTCATCCAATCCAACCCCATCCTGCAGGAATGCACAGTCCAAGCACTCTGGTCTCATTCCCATTACATAACAACCTGATTTTTAAACCGATCTGAACCAGTTTCAAGGGCTCTTGTTCACACTTGCACCGAATTTCTGGCACAGTTTACCAGGTGAGGAGGGTGCAGCGCTAAACCCAGAAATGTGGTGCTGGAGCAGAGTACTTAGGATCCCATGGACAGTCAAGAAGACAAACAAATGAGTTTTTGAACAGTTAGACCAGAGCTCTCCTTGGAAGCAAAGATGCCCAAGTTGTGACTATCGTACTTTGGCCACATCATGAGAAGTGGTTTTGAATCCTAAACCCCCCAGAAGGCATGGGTCACTAGAAAAAACAATAATGCTAGGAAAGGTAATGAGTAGAAGAAAGAGAGGAAGACCACAAACCAGTAGACTCAGTCAGGGGGGGTTGTGGGCAAGGGCTTGCAGGATCTGGGCAGGACTGCAGGGGCGGATAGGGAGTCTTGGAGATGTCTCATCCACCAGGTCAGCATGAGTTGGAACCAACTTGAATGCAGCTAACAACAACAACGAAAGAATTCCTATTCCTAATTTTAGAGGTGTTGTCGTTTGCCTTCAAGTTGTTTCCAATTTATACCAACACTAAAGCAAACCTATCTCAGAGTTTTCTTGGGAAGTTTCTTCAGAGGGGGTTAGCCATTGCCCTCCCCTTAGGCTGAAAGAGTGTGACATGCCAAAAGTCATCCAGTGTATTTCCATGTCCAGGCAAGGATTCGAACTCTGGTTGCCAGGGTCACATTGTAACACTCAAACCACTACGCCAAGTCAGCAATAATTTTAGAGGTCTAGTCCCAAAACTGTCCCAGCAAGTTTTCCATCGTGCTCAGGGCTTTTTCTTTTTTATATATCTGTCTAGCAGGGAAGAACTGGAATGATGTGATATGTCTGCGGGACATGACTGGGAGATAAGGAGGCCTCTGCTAGAAGTCCAGAACCAGTGGTGATTCATCCCATAAGGTTGAATGGTGGGAGACATCATCATCATCATCATCATCATCATCATCATCATCATCATCATCAGGATGCCCCTTTTCACTGCCCCCCACTCCTGGAAACCTTCTTTCCTCCACAAGCACGAGCCATCCCTCTTAACCACTTCAAACGGAGCTGAAAACATCCTATCAGGAAGCTTCCAGGCATCGCATAATTCGCTATATCTGATGTCTGTGTTGGCGTTTCGATCTTTCCTGATTCCTATGTACTGTTATGTTATCCTACTGTGATTAGTATTTTCTGGGATAATATACCATCCTATGAAGCTTGCCCTCCCTCCAGTCATCTGCCTTGGCCAGCCCGGATGAGGAACTGTGGACTCTTACCCTTCCCTCCACACTCCCTTCCTTCTGTGTCCTGTCTTTTTAGATGTAGCGAGGCAGGGCCGTCTACTAAAAGATTGCTGTACGCGCTTGTAATTACAGCGTTCATAAATAAAGTTAAATATTAATAAAATAGTATATAATGTGGTATGTATGTAGATAGTATATGTATGTCAATAGTTGTATTTCAATTGTAAAAAAATTGAAAAAAAAATTGTGAACAATCAAGCCACAAAGTCAAATGCAATGGTTGACTGTATAATATCACCAGGCCTGGCTTCTTCGAAATTGAGTTCATTCATCTTGGGAGCGAATCTCTTGGTTGGGGAATACCCTTATTTTGCCACTCCTGTAGCTACACTCAGAACACGTATAAGACACCACCAGTGTCTCGCACTTCCAAGAGATGCATTGCTGCACTTTTCATTTCGTTTCTCTTGAAGGCCACATGCTGGTACTGTGCAAAGGGGCCCTGACAATTCTCCCCTCCTTGCCCATTGCAGCTTCCTTCTCCAGGCTGGACTGGCAACCCAACCCCAAGGGAGGACATTTGCAGGCATGTGCTCGACTTACATTCGTGCCTGCAAGAAGTTTCTCAAAGGTTCCAGAGAGAGTTTCTGCTTTCCCCCAATTAAGGGGCTCATTTGGCACTAATAAGGTTTATTGCTCACACAGACCTCCATTGATCCAAAGGAGGCTGCTAGGAATTTTTAATAAATTGCCTCCGAGATAATCAGCACACAGGTAATAAAGTGCGCTCGCACAAGCAAACATCCCTTAATTATGTTCTTCTTAATACACCGGTCCTAATGAATTTTTGGGCATTTTAATACCCTTTGACAGATAATCGAGGGTTGGATTAATCACAGACCAGTACATTTTTTAAAGTCAGGTGGGTGGTGTTAAGGGAAAGGGAGCGGAGGGGAGAAAGGACAGAGAAAAGAAAATGAAATACTCTGACGTGATAATAAATGACGTTTGCACCAGCTGTCTGGTTAAAGACTTATTAGCAGATCACTAAGGCCAGTCCTCTTAAAGCAATGGTTGCCTTGGAGCATGATGCTGGGATTCTGGGAACTGAGGTCAAAAAATACTTTCTCCAGCTCCGACCTTTGAACTAAAGCTCTGCATAAGCCTTCTTCCAATATATCTTTAAAAAAGTAGAATCAAAACAGTTACTGCTACGAAAGGAAGTCCTTTGCATTTGTTAGCAATCAGTTCCTGCCACCAAATGGCAGCAACTGTGAAGATCATCAAGAATAGAGCACTCCTGAGCATGGGAAGTAAGCATCAGGATGGAGTATTTGATAATATTCAAATGAGAGAGGAAAAGGAATTTTCAAGAGGCAAGAAATTTGGACAAAACAATTTCTGGATGTACAAAGACCTTCCCACACTGGGAATTTTATGACGACACGACAACATGATGATGATGAGTGTCCTCAAGTTGGCTGACTTATGGTGACCTAAGGCAACTCTTCATGGGGTTTCTTGGCATTCTTTCAGAGGGGGGTTGCCAATTGTATTGTTTAAAAACACACACATACCCTCTAAGGTCACGATTTGCACTTTTAAAGTGTAGAGGTTGTAATTAATGAACTCCGCAGGAGAGAGAAGAGAGGAGCAGATCTTGCCCTTTCAGTGAGCTCAGGCAAAAGCAAATGCTGCAGCCTCTCTTAGTGTTGTTTTTCCTGATTAATATTTTTACCATTGACTGCAGTGATGGCAGCCACCCATTTTTCAGTTTAGCATTATTGAAATGTTGGTGAGTTGCCACGTGGTGAGAGTCAATGTGTGTAGGGTTTAGGTGTTTGGACTAAGACTTAGCAGACCAGGATTCGAACCCCAGTCAGCCATGAACCCCTGGGGACCTTGGGCCAGTACACCCTCGGCCTCAGGAGGCAATGCCAACTTCCTTCTAACAAACTTGCCAAGAAAACCCCATGAAAGGGTGCCTTGGGTCGCCTAAGTCAGAAAGATTGAAGGCACAGAATAGCAACAACAGTGCACTCATGGTATTTTTTGCACAGAAATTGGTTGTGGCACATTTCGGGTTGAAATGAAATTTCTGCAAAAACACCTAAAGGGTTTTTGAGGAGATGGTTGTGTGTGGTTTGTTGTTTGTGTGAATAAGTCCAAGGGTGGGTCTACATCGACCAGAACTCTGGGGTTTCAAAGTATTCTGGCCCAAAGCGCCCCCAAATCTTGATTTTTGTTCTAGAAAATGGTGACCCGTAAGGTAATGTGATCCTTCAACTTTAGAGACCAAATAGGTGTCTTGAAAACACACACATACCACACATGAAGTGTATCATACTTGGCAGATGCACATGCATGTAGGCAGGGGGACTTTTTTTACAAGGTATCAAATAACTGGTGTGATAGTTTTATTTGCTGTAGTACACATTTCATTTGATGCAAATGATATCAATCCCATACCCTAAAGGCATCAGATCCCATCTGATCTTGCAAGCTAAGCAGGTCAGCCCTGGCCAGACTTGGATGGAGACTGCTGACAATATCGTGCTGTAGGCAATATTTCAGAGGAAGGAGCTGCCAACCACCTCTGAGGATTCCTTGCCTAAGAAAACCCTTTGAAATCCCCAGGGTCCCATGTGAGCCACATAATCATATAGATATATCGCACAGTATTCTTCATTAAGCCACTAGATTTAGGAGCTAAGCAGGGTCGCCCTGTGTTAGAATATGGATGGAAGACCACTATTGAATACCATGTGTGGAGGCTCTGTATCAGTGGAAGGAACTGGAAAACCACCTGAGGATTACTTGCCTAAGAAACCTATGAATTATAGGATCACCTAAGTGACAGGTGCACATAAAAGCTGTGCGCACACATACATACACACACACACCACAACACACACACACATAAATTGCCTTTGCTTTTCATGCTTGTGTGTGGGGGCACACAGTCGTACGTTCATCCCCATTAACCACCTTCTTTCTTTTCCTATCATCCTATTTGGCCTCCGCTGCATTAGCTACACAATGCACAACATCTAGGAACTACAAAAGAAGACTGAATCAGCAAGTGCTTTTGGCTTCGTGTCCATGCAATGTGAATCCGGTTTTAGCTGGAGAGCTATCTAGGGTGCAGACCGAGATGCTAAGAAGCTCTGAAACTATAAAAGTTGCTGAGTGAGAAGCTTGTCAGCAAACATCAAAATGATGATGGGACTGAAGAAACGGCACCTCCTTCCCATGACCAGCAGAGGGCAGGCTGGTAAGATGGCTGAGCTGACAGGATCTGTGACATGGCTTCTGATACATCCAAGCCTAGCTGCTTTTTTTTTTTTCTTCAAAGAATGGCTTCTTCTGTGCTGACCCACAAAACAGGCAGGGAAGCCCAGCATTCAAAGACATCTCTTCCTTGCATTAATAACAGGAGAGAGCCCTGTTGAGGAGCCAGCGACCATCCTGCTTCCACCATGGCAAGTTATGTGCTTCTAGGAATCCACAATGCGGATGCAGGTGTGGTTCTCAGTTGTTTTCTCTTTCCTCCCAGCATTGGCATTTTATTTGAGTCATGTTGTAAACAAACACAGAGATCATTAGTAGGGATTGAACTTGAATTATCCAGTAACATCCAAATCCACAAATGGCCATGTTTTATTTGGGCCAACCAAAATGCACAAAAGGCATGTTGTAAGCTCAAAGCTCGACTGGTTCTTCATCAGCAAAGGTGAAAAATCATATGGAGGAGAAGAAAAAAAATACGTCCGACTGATTGTCCGATATTGTTATTGTTTTAGCAAGATAGTATAGAGGTATTAATAAGTAATTAATTACTTAGTTATTACTCAAAAGGAATGGATTAAAAAATTAGGGGATAGAATCAAGAGTTTCAGGTGCAAAATGAAATAGAAAGGCTCGCCATACCTACTAAGGGTCAGAACATTCTGATCTAGGAAGCTAAGCAGGCCAGCCCTGGTTAATCCTTGGATAGGAGACTACCCAGATGCAGTAGGCTAGATTTCAGAGAAGAAACGTCAAAACATCCTTGTCGTTGTCTGCTTTCAAATCTTCTGACTTATGGCAACTCTATCATGGAGTTTCTTGGCAAATTTGTTCAGAGGCTGAGAGAATGTGAGTCCCAGGGCCTAAAGGTTAAAAAAACTAAAAATCCATGTGCACCATAAATGAGAGACACCAAGATGCATACACAAGAGAGCACCGTTTTGTATGATTTGGAAGCTAAGCAGGGTCAGCCCTCTTAGCACTAGGATGGGAGACCACCGAAATCCCGTGCTGTATGTTATTTCGTAGGAAGGAACTGTCAAAACCACCTCTTGAGTATTCCTTGCCATGAATCATTTCCTATATTGCTATGTATTTTATATGCTTTCCTACGAAAGGCCCCTCCCCATCACCACTCCTTTGTGTCGTGTCTTTTAGATTGTAAGCCTGAGGGCGGAACCGTCCAATTAAAGATGTTACAGCGCGTGTAAATTTACCGCTTTTAAGGTTAATAATAATAATAATATCACCATCATCATCATCATCATCATCATCATCATTCATCATCCTAGGAAATCATGGGGTTGTCATAAGCTGAGAGGAGACTGAAGCTGTAATACATACGTGCGCACACAGCATAACACAGCAGCAATGCATGACAAGCCTCTCAAGGAAGCACAGCGAGGAAGACAAAGCTCCAAGACCAATGCTGAAATCTGACAACTGGATCAAGGACTTAAAGCGGCAGAAAAAGGGGGCCAGGGTTGTACAAGACTTCATTTTGTAACGCAATCAACGGATGTTTTCCTACAGGAGAAAAAAATTGCAGAGGGATTTGGTGCCGGAGATCGCACGTAAGGTTTTTGCCCATGTTGCGGAGTTATGCTCTGCACAAACAGAGCCTCCCCCCTCTTCCTACTTCGTCTGGATTCTTCTTTGTGGATTAGACATTTCTCCGCTATATGCAAGCCTGTTTGCCTTATTATACATTTTTTACACCAGGAATGAAGAAAACCAAGAAGGAAAGAGAATGGATTTGAGGGCTCGAGCCAGCCATTTGGGCATGGCCTATTGATGTTTACTTAGAGTAAGACTCACAGCACAACTGCTGCTGAATTTTACATTTGCATTTGGCATAGGCTAGTGCCACACTGCAGAATTAATGCAGTTTGCACTGCTTTCTTCCAAGCTACAGTATCTGGGATCTGTAGTTTGTTGTGGTGCCAGCGCTCTCTGTCAGAGAAGGCTAAATTCTCACTTAACTAAAGCCCCAGGTTCTGTGGCATTTAAGCAGGGTCAAACGGCTCATACTGCAGTACAGATTCAGCTCAGTCGATGTTTAAGGCCTATTTGTTGTTCTTATGTGCTTTCAAGTCTTTCCAACTACGTGACTCCAGGGGGAACCGTTATTGGGATTTCTTGGCACGATTTGTTCAGAGGGGGGTTACTATTGCCCTTCCTGAGGTTGAGGTGAGGCTTGGCCAAGGTCACCCAAGGGTTCATGCTGGCTGGGCATCGAACCCTGGTCTCCAGTCACAGCCCACATTCAAACCACTGTGCCACAATCCAATGAACTAACTAAACTAATTAAAAAAATAAACATAGCCTGCTTGGAGGAGCAAGAGAGGAGCACCGCATCTATTCTCAACTAGATGCCTTCCTGTGGCTGAGAACATGTGACTTGCCTGTGTTCACCCAGTGGCTTTCATGGCCCTGCTGGGACGAACCCTGCTCTCCCAAGCTGTGCCATGCTCAAATCACTATGCCAAACTACAAAACTAGAATTCCAAGCATGGAGCCAAAGCATTAAAGCAGTGCAAAACTGCATTAATTTTGCAGTGTAGATGCAATCAAATATTTGCCCTGTGGTGAATGGGCAGTGATTGCTCTGGTTTTATAGTCCTGAAAGATTCTCCAAGAGGTGAACATTACTCTCTCCCAAAATCTATCCACTTTTGGAAGCTCATTAATGTTTGCAGTGAAGCCCTGTTTTATGGAGTCACTGGGCTCCATGTACTTGCCAAAATATGTCAATGTTTTTGTTAATGGGAGAGAAAGAACCTGGGATTTAAAACGTTTGAAAAGGGACAAAGGAAAACAAATACATTTCCATACAGGTAAAAAAAATATGCCTAAACTCAACTGAGTAGACCCACTGAATGAATAGTAACTTGGTAAATGGACACTTACACAAGGGATGAATCTGCACTGTAGAAAAATGCATTTTAACACTGCTTAACAGCCATTGCTCAGTGCTATGGAATTCTGGGGTTTGTAGTGGATGATGACTCTGGAGACCAGGGTTCGAATCCTAATGAGCCAAGAAATCTACGGGTGACTTGGGCAATCACATTGTCTCAGCTCAGAAGAGGCAATGGCAATGGCATTCTGAAGCAACTTGCAAAGAAAACCTTATGATATGATTCACTTTAGGGTGCCATAAGTAAAAAATGACTTGAAGGCCACACACAACAACAAGTATCATAATAACATGGGCCTGCCAATTGAGGGTCATAAAAACTTCTTTTAAAAATGTATGTGGTTTTATAGGAATTTGGCATTCTAAATCCACAAAATGACCTCAGTTTTGCTTCGTCACGTACACTCCCCCCCCCAACTTGCTTTGACATTTCACGTGTATATGGGACTGAATAAGATCTGCAACAGATAAACCTGCGATGAGAAAGAAGGAGTAAAAGTCTTTAACAGACTTTCCAAATCCTTTAATTCGCTGACACGAAACAGGAAAAAATCTGTTCAAAAGCACTCAAAGAAATTGAACTGGAATATGGTGTCCGCACTTACAAAGCCGAGTAAAACGAATTGATTAAAAATACTGTACGTGTATTGAATTGTGAATGAACTGTGTATGGTATGACATTTTTATTGTGTTTGCTTAATTCAGCAACCAAAAAAGCATTTTAAAAAAACTTATATTGAAAAAAGGTTTTCTCACCGGGCTGTGTTTATTATGGAATTCTTTCAGTGTCTTGAGCATAGGACAGATGCCCATCTTTGGGGAGTTTTTGGTGGTTTTCCACATGTCTTTTTTTTAGGTGCTTCTCCTCAAACATTAGGACAAAAAAGGGGGGAGAAATGGGATCTAAGACTTACGACTCAACAGGTCACAGTTTAGGGGATATCCACTGAAGGATGTCAACCTTTGGGTCCTAAACTGTCATCTTTGGCCACTGAAGAAGCTGAACGTTTCACTCATCTGATATATTTCTTTCCGTCCTCCTTGTTAATCATTTCAGTTAACATATATAAATACACATGTTACATTTTCTGTATTTGTTTGTACCAGACCGTTTCCAAAGGTTCTTCACAGGGAGGGTATTTTATCCACATCCCCAGGCCACGTGGACAGTGTCCCAGGAGATATAAATAGAGAATAAAACAGATAAGCAAACAAATACATTTCAGCAGGCGGACTCCATGGCAGGCCTGCAGAGCTTCCCCCGTTTTAATGCTGCACTGAGCAAGGCAGTCTCTCCTGAAACTGTGACTTTAAATGGTGAATTTTAGATGTGGATGGTTTAATTCTGTCATTTTATGTCTCTTTTAAAATGATGTGTGTTAAATGATGTTTCTAACTGATCCCGATTCTTGATTCTAAGATGTTTTTTGTTAATTTATATTTATTATATTATTATATTATTAGTGTATTATTCTTATCCGCCTCTCTCCATGGATCAGGTGGGTCCACAAACACACCAGTTAAAAACATCCATTAAAACATACTCAGTTTAAAAAGACAATAAGTATACCACATATACAACCCACATTTAAAACCATCATTTAAGAATTGTTGTGTCCCCCTCCTTGACCATGTGGAAGTGGGGTAAACTACAGTAATACGTGATG
>NC_056524.1:269796258-269811892 GCF_019175285.1 Sceloporus undulatus
ATCATCATCATCATCATCATCATCATCATCATCATCATCATATCATGAAGACAATCCAGACTCAATTTGAGGTTTGGGACCTATGTCTTGTAAATAGGATGCAGCAAGCCCTGGCCGGGGGGGATTCAAGGTGAATCATCCATAATAACAAGGCCTTGGTTAGCTACTTTAAACTTTGGAGTAAGATCCAAAGTTTTATTTGGATTGTGATTTTCTGCATGGCAGGGGATTGGACTGGATGGCCCTGGTGGTCTTTTCCAACTGTATGATTCTATCATTCTATGATCCGAAGCAGGTCTACCACTCCATTAGTGTAGAAGCCACTAGCTGCTGCTGTACTGGAAGGTGTGATAAAATGGCTGTTTTACTGACTGCAGAGATCGGATACATTACAATTGTATCTATATAATATTTAGATTCACAGCCATCCAGTGTGGTGATGTAGTTTGAGTACTGGACTCAGATTCCAGGAGACAGGGTTCAAATCCCTGTTCGGCCCTGAAAGTCCATTGGGTGACTCTGGACTCGTCGCTCCAGCTGACTTCTCAGGTGGATGCGACGGTCAGAAGCACCTGTTATCAGCTTCGACTGATACGCCAGCTGCGACCCTACCTGGGCTGGGAGGAACTTGAAACAGTGGTACATGCTCTGGTAACCTCTCAGTTGGATTTCTGTAATGCGCTCTACATGGGGCAACCCTTGTGCCAAACCCAGAAGCTTCAGCTAGTGCAGAATATGGCAGCTAGGTTGGTCACTGGATGTCCCAGGGCCGACCATATAACACCGATTCTGCATGATCTCCATTGGCTGCCTGTTCGCTTCTGGCACAATACAAGGTGTTGGTTATAACCTATAAAGCCCTAAATGGCTTGAGCCCAGGGTACTTGGAGGACTGCCTCTCCCCATATAGTCCGCCCCGCACACTCAGGTCATCTGGGAAGAATTTGTTGAGGATCCCAACAACGAGATACGTGTCAACTTCACAAAGGACCTTTTCCATCTCGGCCCCTGGGATCTGGAACATCCTTCCCGAGGAATTCCGCTCCGCCACCTCCCTGGATCTCTTTAAAAAGAGACTTAAGACCTTCGTGTTTCGGCAAGCCTTCCCCAATGTCCCTTGATACTATGCGACTCCCCCCTATATGTACAGTATTATCGAGCGCATTTAGCTGGCCTGGATCTGATGTATGGTTTTAATTTGTAATTTTGAAATGTTTTTATTGAAGTTTTATTTATGTATTGCAATTTTTACCCTGTATTTTGTATTTGTCATTGCAATTCTTATCTGTACACCGCTATGATCAATGCGGAATAGCGGTTTATAAATAAAACTTATTATTATTATAGTCTCTCAGCTTCAGAGGAAGGCCATGGCAAAACCTCCTCGAACTCTGTCACAATGCAAGGAAGATGTTATCACACTATGCTCTTAAAGAGGTACTATTCCAGTGTGACTCATCGCTGCCTCCTGTTGATGCTTGGGATTGCAGTTTTTAAGGAGGGGTATTTAGACATTTCAGGCAGAGAAGTTCAGCTCCTTAAAACTCCAACCAGACATTGCAACAGAGAGGCTGCATAGAGGAGTCACACTGGGCAAATAGCTACCTCTTTAAAGAGCATAGTGTGATAAAACATCAATTAGAGGATGAGCCATGCTTGTGATTGCCTTACATGTGAGTCAAGGGCCGCATCTAAGCATGGACTGTTGGTGCAATGATGTCACATAATGCAGGTATACCATTTTGATTGACGTACTGAGAAACACAACAATAGTCTTGACATTGTTGTTATAGAACCATTAAACAGACGTAGTATAAAACAGGCTCATCTTTTACTCATAGGGAAATGTTTTTATTTCAAAGATGACTCACATTTGCCAATCATGGCCACAAGTGTTCAAGGCCAGTGCCAGAAATGGACTTCGGGAAACCTTGTCATATTAAGTTTATCTTTTATTTCTACAGTCAGAAATCAACCGAGAAAAATCCGGATGGGCCTATCTCTAGGAAAGTGTCTTTGCCTTCCTGTCTCCATGGAGTGCACAACTTATTGACCACATACACAGCCATCCAGTGCAATGTGACCTTGTAGCACACAGCCTTCTTTTAATCACTGTAGGAGCAAGGGGGATGCAAATCAATCCAAAGCATGTCTTCTTCCTTCCCATTTTTCTGATTGCCAATTTCTCCTTCAAAGTACAATTACCAATGGCCTTGGTCTAATCATTAGTATAATCTCCCACAGAGAATCTTTGTAGGAAACTGGAATAAAGGGTTCTGAAGTGTGATTTCAAAGAGACACCAATGAGAGTGACATGCTGGACGTCAGTGTACAGTAGGGCATTAACAATCTGCAAGGAGCTCTTCAGGCATTCAGCTAGGGTCTAGTCTATGCAACACAGATAGCAGTGCCAAAACTTGAGGCAAGAACCGAAATGGAGCATTGTATGCCATTCTTTTAGATTGCCCACAACCACAAACCCACCATGCCCACTTTACATCCCATATGCTGACATTGCACCTTCCCCATTGGCCATAGTATAGAATTAAAATATCACTTAGGTGTGTATTTTCCTGTGCACACATCACGTTAATTCATTATTTTTAACATTTTATAAGGAAATTCAAAATAGTTCAAATCAGTTGTTGTTGCCTTCCAAGTCATTCTGATGTTTTATAAGCCATACCTAGGGTGAACCTTCATGGGTTTTCTTGCAAACTTTCTTCAGAAGCTTTGAAACCCTGAAGTGAAGAGAGTGTGACTTGCTCAAGTCAACCAGTGGGTTCCAATGATTGCAGTGGGTTTAATGGCCTGTCACCAAGAGTTGCAGTCCTCATGCTACAAACAACTACACCATTGCGCTGTTATTATTCACAATTCCAAACAAGCTTTTATTGAATAAAAAATCAAGATTATGAAAACACTAGTGTAAAATTTCCACCCTAAAAAAGTTTGGCAAGAAGAAGAGGCAGGGTGACGGGCCTCCAAGTCATGTTGCCCCCCTTGATGAGAATTCTTACACCTCCCTTCAAGGGTTAAAAAACCACTATTGAACTAAAAACACACTCTCTCTTAGCTTCCAGTGGCCCACCTTTACTCACTAGTCCCAAAACCAGCAAACATGGTTGGAGAAGAAAGCAAAACCATTTCCTGTGATTAAAGGAAGAAATAGTTCCTCTCCTTTTAGAAAGAAAGTGCTTTGATTAATGAGGACAAAAACAAACAATTGTTTTCAAGACTATCTCATGGAACCATCCAAGGGCATTGCTTCTCTTAATAAGGCAGTTATCAGGAAAAAGTGGCTTTTTAAGAGGCAAAATTTCTAATTGTACTCCTCAGGTGACCAACATCATCGCACAGCAGAAAGCTTCTAAGACTGAAACGAAAGAGCAATCTTTACAATTTCCTGATATGCTGTTGCAGGGGTGTTTCTCTTTGGTTGTTGCTGGAATGTTTTGCTGGACAGCCTTTACCGATTCGAAAGTTCACTGACATATATCAATCAGGCCTAAATTAATGTATGACGATAAAGACAAAGTAGTCTGTATGTCAGGGGCTATACGATTCATCTTGTTGAGAGGAAGAGAAGCCCAGAGGAGGAAAGTGAGAGTTGCTGCAGCAAAACTGTACATTGCGCCATGTGGCTGGTGGAGGGCCATTATCTCTTGTATGGGCGCCTGTATGCAAACCTAAATCCTGCAAAAAGAGACAAAACAGAGCATTGGGACCAAAATTGGAAGCCTTTGACAAGGTGCAGCTCAGTTGTACTTGGTGGCTATCCCATGTCAGGCGGATGGTGAATCTAGTTTCCGTTCCACAAATTCCAATTGGTGCGAACTGTTTTTGGGCCTATAGGTTTCACCCACTTTGGATTTCTTGGTGATTGGAAACTGAAAGCAGAATTTATGCTACACCAGCATGAAAAGCCAGCAAACTGTTCATGGGTAAACACCATTAGAACGTTGGAAGACAGAATGAAAGCGAAGAAAGAAACCCCAAAATGGCCATTCCAATCCAACACCCATTTTGCCATATCGTACAGAAAGATGGCCATTCATCCTTAGTTTAAATAACCTCCAAAACTCCACCCCAATTCTTGAGGCAGCATGTTCCCATTTTAAAACCAGCTCTTGGCCACACAGGGATGTTTCTTCCTAATATTTGGTGGATTCTCTTTCATAAAGAGAAAATCCAAAAAAATGAAGGAGACCTTTGTTGATTAGTCCCAAGAAACTAGCCCTACTGAATGAAATTGTTTTGAAATGCAATCAAGTCAAGATATGAGGATTAATCCAATTGATATCAAACAATGCATTGCTATATGTGGGGACAAACACGGTGGGACTTATAGGTCAACCAGTTTGCTCTAAAAACAGGTAGTTGTGTGCAAACTGAGATGGACAAAAGAATGGCCATTGCCCAGTCTTGTCTTGGAGACAAGACCTCTACAGGGAAACTGAGGAATCTTGAGGTGTGTGTGACTCATATGTCCAACGAGTTCATTGAATGGTACTTAATCTCTTTGGACATAACCAACAAGATTTCTCATCCAGTGTCTTTTCTGTTGTGAAAGTAAGGCTAATACAGAAACTCAATGACAACAGTCTCATTATATACCCAAAACTCAGGTCCAGTACATTGGATAGTCCCAATTCCCATGGAGAGTTCCCTTTTTCTAACATAGGTGAATGCATTTGTCAAAAAGATTTAACATCTTGAAATATTTGCAATGTAAATTCAGCACCATAGAACAGGCCCCAATTCCAATTAGAATTATGGACATTGTTTGCTCCTTTTAACCAAGAATAAGGTCAGCACAAAAGTATCCCTCTTCCCCCCAAATAGTTTCAGCCCTTGGATTAATTAACAGAACACAAAAGACATAGCCATGTTCATCTGGGGACATCCAAGTGTGCAAACAAACATTTGTCAACACCTTTGAGACTAACCTGAAAGCATGAAAGCTTGGCAGTCTAGAGCTTTCATATCTACTTCATCTGCCTTCATTCATTGAGGCAGCAGACTGAATCTACAAAAGACTCATGCTACCGGACTTGTTTCTTTCAGTGGATCTCAAAGAGAGCTACCAGATCCCTTTGGATTCTTTACAGATAACCCAGAGTAGCTCTCTTAAAAATTCCAGATGCATCATATATTCCAAAGCAAGTAGGTCCACCCAGCTCACTCTGCACGAGTGACTCTTGTTAGAGAAATCTCCACAACTGGAAGGTTTTTCACAGCCCTGCATGTAGAGATGTCTTACTGCCTCTGAAGCTTGCATGTAAGGCCAAGTTCATTGGTACTGTCTTGACAATTCAGATTAGCAGTTTCAAACCTCACTCGACTTAATTGTAGGTTGCATTTGAATCTGGTGGAGAGTAAAAATACCATTCTGAATCAGGATGTAACTTAGTCTTTGAGTTGTTCTACACTACTTGGTGACCAGCAGTTCACTTCCACTTTAACTGCCATAGTTCTATCTACAGAATTCAAAAACAAAAATTTTGTAGTAGACAATGCGTGATGATGGACTAGAATTCTATGCTTAGAAGAGAGGTGTTTGGGGGATGACCTATAGACTTTCTAGCAGAGAAGGGAGTCTGAAGAGTCCCTTTTGTTTATGTGTCTTCACAAGTTCTTTCCAGTCTAATAGCAACCCTTAACAGTGAACTATCATGGGGTTTTCTTGGCCCCAGATTTGTTCATCAGAGCGGGTTTGGCATTGCCTTTCTAAGGAGGAGAGAGTTTGTCTTGCCCAAGGTCACCCCAGAGGGTGTCCAGGACTTTCGGGAACTTGTGGAGAGCTGAGTACACTCATTTTAACAATCATGAAGAAAATGGACAAGCATTCACTCCATATCCATTGGAAATAGAGTACAAGGATTATGCACAGTGAACAGTATAAAGAAGGTATCAAAGAGTAATCAAGATTAGTAGCAGTTCCTGCTACAGAGAAGAGGAGGGGAGCGAGGTGAAGGTAGCTGGGCAAGCCATTTTAATTGGTGACTAGTTAAATTGTTTTTTAAACTCTAGAAAGAAAGAGTGTGCTTGTAGTCACATATTCAGTGGAGTCACACCTGTGAGTTCACTGAGGTCAGCAGAGATAGCAGACTACGCTCTTTATTTCTTCTCACCATTGAAATGTTATTCAAATTTTTATTTCATTTTATTTTATAACTCCAAGGAAATCTACAGCACAAGGCAGAATTGATCGCAGCTCACTGCAACAAATTGTGAAGCACAGGGGCTTGCGTTGGTGTTTTTTGGAGGATTCTTTTTTCAGGAGGAAAGGAAAGCACCACAGTCCTGCTCCAGTAATTTCCTCTAAGACTTTTCAGTTCTGGACCACTGAACGAATCACGGAGGCAGTCACCTGCAACGATGTTGGGCGAAGTTGTCTTCGTGCTTAAAGAAGTGGAGAACTTCCACGCCCCAAGGAAGTCTGGGGGAGACCTCTTGGAGGAGACAGTGAGCAGCAGCTGGCGATCCAAGAGTCAGTAACTTCAGATATTGCGGGAGCGGCAGCAGGGAGGCATATTCCGGACAGAACAGAAGACTCTAACAATCCTGGACGCAATACCAATGCAGAGGGAAGATGCTCTAAGAGCGCGAGGAGGACACTTCACCATACAACAGGAGGCAATGCTAGCTGGAGAACGGAGAGAAATGTCACACCGAGAGACGCTAGCCAAGCAAGGGAATTGTTCGGGGAGCTTGCAGCTAGAGAACATCTAATTCAAGATCTTTCCCTTATCAACGGAGGCTGACAAGACGAGCAGCATTGAAAGAACTTCAGGGACCAGAGCAGGCACATCCTGAGCATCCCACCAAGGGATACAGCTACTGATGCTTAAACTGTAGGAGGTGTGTGGCGTAGTGGGGGACTCCTTGCTGAGGGGGGGGTAAGAAGCAAGTGATTTGTAGCCTGACAAAGATGTCATCGAGAGGTGTGTTGTCTTCCAGGGCAAAGATCCATGATGTGACCAGAGCAGGCTGACACAGATGGTCAAGCCTTTCTGACCCAATACACCTTCCTTTAGTCCAACGTGGGCCAACTATAGAACTGCAAGACACAGCATCAGAACATCAAAAGGGGCATTTTGATTTACGAGGCGCTTCGTAGGAAGCGGAAAGAATGGATGATGACAGGTTGTCATTCGTCTCTTCTGCCAGTTGAAGGGAGATGGTCAGGGAAGGGAGGAGGAAAAATTTGCGGATTTGAACAAAACTGGCTATTCGCCAGATATGGGTCGCCGAGGAAGGGATTTGGATTCTTAGATCAGGGCGGGGTTAAACGAGGCAGCGACTTCTTCGCAACAGACGTGGTTGCATCTTTCACGCCATGTTGGAAGAAATCGTTTTTGCCAACAGTCTCAAGAACTGACTCAGGAAGGTCAGGTGCTTTCAAACCTGACGTTCTGAGGGAAGGAGGCACTATTAAGGAGGCCGAAGAGGATGATGGCGAAAAATATTCAAACCTGAACATTAGAGAGGTACAACAAGGGCCAACAGGCAACGGAACCAACAGTGGGCAGGCAAAAAAACTGCACAGGACAGAAGTAAACGGGAACATGGTCTGCAATGTCTCCACACTAATGCACAGAGCAATGGGAAATAAGCCAAGCAATGAACTGACACTCTCAGTAACAGACAAAGAAATATGAATATCAATAGGGAACTAACATGAAACCTGGTGGGATGAGTAAATGATTGGGAATGTGAAACAATAGAGGGGGGTAAACCCTTTAAGAGAAATAGGTCCCAAAACAGAAAGGCGGGAGGCAAATGGGAATAGCACTATATGTCAGAGAATTAACCAGTGAAGAGATCCAGGACATCAATACTGGCAAGCCAGTTGGAGAGCAATCCGGGTCAAACATAAAGGGGCAGGAGAAAAACAAGGATGTACGGTGGGAGTTCTCACTACAGAACCCCCAAAGTCAGATGCGAGAATTGGAATGATTATTATTTCTAGAAACCGAGCATGACCACACACAGTCAGAAAAGAGAGATTATTGTAGTAGTGATGGGCGGACTTAACTATCATGATAATTTGCTGAATTCAAAACTTCAGCCAAATCACAAGGTTCTCGACAAATTCTCTTTGCCTGGAAGACCATATTCTATGGTCCAAAAGGTGGAAAGGCAACAGTGGGGCAGCTATTTTAGATCTGATCCTAACCAAAAGGATTGACTTGTTAATGGGGTGCAAGAGTGGTATCATTAGGTTGGAAGTGACCATGTTCTCCTGCAGTTTGTAATACACGGGAAAGGAAAACCAGGCATAGTCAAACACGCATCCTAGACTTTAGGAGACGGATTTCAGTAACTTAGAGAAGTTATTGAGGCAATTCCATGTCAGAAATACTAAAAGATAAGGAGTTCAGGGGCCGATGGGATTTTCTTCTTCTCAAAAGAAAGTACTGAAGGGCACATTTCAAACAGTTCCAGGGAGAAAGAAAAACGGGAGGTGTCTCGAAGAAACCAGGATGGATGAGCTAAGGAACTTTCAACCGAGTTTAGTTGAAACGGAGATTGGGGGTAGTAAGAAATGGAAAAAAAGGGGGAAAGCACAAAAAAGGGACTTCAAAGAAATAGCAAGGCATAGTGTAAGGTAAAGTCAGAAAAATCGAAAGCCATAAATGAACTCGGCGTTGCTAGAGAGTTTAAGAACAAGAAAAATGAGGGCTGTTTTTGGATATGTCCGCATCAAAAGGAAGAAGAATGAAACGGTAGGGGCACTTCGTTGAAAGATGCAAAATGCTAACAAGAATACGAGAAAAATGGCAAGAATTACTAAACACCTTCTTTGCCTCAGTGTCCAGAAAAGCCAAAGGGAGCTCAAACCTGAGGATAATGGAGCAGAGGAACAGAAGAGGGAATTTCAGCACAGAATGAAGTAAAGAGATAAGAGGAAACCGTTATTAAATCTAAATGAATTAAGGGTCTCCGGACATGAACATCCATCCAAGGTAAGTAAAAGACTGGCAATTTAATAGCAGACCATTGGCCAATCATATTTGAAAACTCCTGGAAAACAAGAATCCCCACAGACTGGCGGGGGCAAACGTTGTCCCCATCTTCAAAAAGGGGAAAAAAGAGATCCCAACTATATCGGCCAGTTTAGTCTACATAATAACTAGGAAAGTTTCTGGAGCAGAATCATTAAACAGAGAGCTGTGAACAGGCTAGAAGGCATGCACATCATCACAAAAAGTCACGGGTTCAGAGAAACAAGTCATGCCAGACAAATCTGATCTCTTTCTTTTCTTTGATACAAAATTACCCACTTAGGTAGATGAAAGGGAATGCTGTGGATATCAGTGGTGCTTTCGGGTTGATTACGAATAATTCGTAAACGCGGTCCAGCTTTCGTACCCGAAAAGCCTTAGTAGCGAATTGCCTAGCGCTAATGGTGAAAGCCGCGAATTCCTGCGAAAAAGCCGAAAAAAGCCCAAAAGTTTTTTCGTACAGAAACAAATAATGTCCCTATGGGATTTTTCGTATCCCCCGAAAATTTCGCAACCTAGGTATTTTCGGTATCCCGAGGTTACCAACTGTAGTATATCTTGATTTCGTAAAGGCCTTTGACAAGTTTCCCATTATATTCTTTCAAAAAAGCTTGTACAATGTGGTCTAGACAGTTAACTGTTACTGGAAGTGTCTGGTTGACCAGCCGAAACCAGAGGGTGCTGATCAATGGCTCCTTTGTCATCCTGGAGGAGAAGTGACCAGTGGGTCCCACAGGGCTCTGTTCTGGGCGTGCTATTCAACATCTTTAATTCAATGACATGTATGACAGAATTGGGAGCATACTTATCAATTTGCAGATGATACCAAATTAGGGGGAAGGCTATAACCCAAGGACAGGATAAGATTACAAAATGACCTCTGAATAGACTAGAAGTTGTCCAGCTAACAGAAATGAGATCAACACAGATAAATGTAAGTTATGTCAATTAGGGCTGAAAATGAAAACGCATAGTAAGGATGGAGAAACATGCTGAATGAAAGTACATGTGAAAGAGAGCTTGTAGTCCAAGTAGACCAGAAGTGAACATGAGTCAACAGGGGAGCGGCAGCTAAAAAGCCAAGGCAATTCTAGGCTAGGCTGCATCATAAAAGTATAGTGTCTAGATCAAGAGAAGTAAAGTGCCACTGTATTCTGCTCTGGTCCAGGCCCCACCTGAAGTTTTTGTTCCAGTCTGGCACCACAATTCAAAAGGGACATCGAAACGGAGAAGGTCCAGAGGAGCAACTAAAATGATGAAAGGTCTGGAACCTTGCCCTATGAGAACGAACTCATGGAGCTTGGGGATTTTTAGCCTGAGAAGAGAAGGTTAAGAGGTATATAGATATGCCCTTTTTAAATATTGAAGGGATGTCACATGGAAGGAGGGAGCAAACTTGTTTTTCTGTCCTGCTGCTCTCCGATGAGAACAGGACCCCGGAACAATGGATGGCAAGCTCCAGTAAAAGGAGATTCCACCTCAAAATTAGTAAAACTTCCGTGACAGTAAGCTGTTCGGACAGTGAAACAAACTCCCCCAGATGTATGGAGCTCATGCCTTAGAGGTCCTTTAAACAAAGGCTGGAGGGCCATAAGTTGGGATTTTTGATTTGGATTTCCTGCATGGCAGGGTTGGACTGGAGCCTTGTGGCTCTTCCAACTCTATATTCTATGGTATATAGGCAAAATAGGAACTGTCACAGAGGTGTCCTCTTCAGTAGCAGTTCCACGTTCTTTTTATATCCTTGTTTTCATGCTCAGCTTCCTCTTTGTATCATTAGGGCTATAACACTAAAAAGAAAACAGCTTAGCAACTCATAACCGACACAGCACAAAGCGGGTCTGCAAATCTGCATATGAATTGCCATGCATTTTCAGCTGATATAAATAAGTCAACAAAATGAAAGCATCCCCGCACACGGCCCGATTTGTGGTGTGTGGGGAGACAAGGAATCCCCTTAGTACCATCGCTTTCTGGCCATTAATGCCAATAAACGCCCAGGCATGTCAACTTTTGCTGATAGACCATTCAACCACCTTGTTGACGAGGGCAATGCTCATCACAATGAGGCCACAAGGAATTAAACCTATTAAAGAGATCGCACTCCTTGAGTTGGGGGTGAAAGAAGGAAACATCCAAATGAAAGAAGAACTGGTAGCATCATGCTGGCGGCTCGGATGCGTCCTGTTATTTCCTCCACATTCGTTAGCAGCCATTCATCACTGGTTTTCCAAAACATGCAATTCATGTGTAGAGTCAGGCTGGCTGATGATGAGACATCCTCTTGCAGGAAGCCAAACAAAAGTTTTCCTCCAGTTTAGAAACGGTTGCGGGTGGATGAACACAAACAGGTGAAAGAAACGGGATATCAAGAATGTGCTCATAACTCAGGGCTTGCAAAAATACAAACGAATAGTTATGGCGCACATAAAGAGTCCTTGGCAAAGCTGCGCTTCCCATGCAATAGGCCTCTAGTTTTTGTCCACTGATCTAAGAATATGTAAGATGCCAGATTGGTTATTTTGGGGCTGGGCCTGGGATCTGACTTCAGGAGTGTGTAGCAGAAACTGTCACTCAACTGATTTACATGAGGCTTATTGCAACACCAACTGCATTAAGTGAATTGGTAGATTACACAATTGATAGCAGGCCCTTATGTCACTTGTACATGGGTTAAAATGTACAGCGCATGTGCAAATGCACAGCAAGCATATATAGAAGGTGTGGCTTAAAAACTGCTTTCCCTCCCCAACCGTTCAACCTAATGATTCTACCTATATTGAACCTATTGGAACGTCTTGCGCAATATAGACTTCGGCAACGGATAAAATTGTCCAGCAGATTTCAATATGGGAATTTTATAATATTTGTAAGTCACTTAAGAAGGATGGCCAGACCATGGGTCAGCAGCTTTGGGCAGGCCGGCACTCCAGAAACACCAGGCTTTCCCTGACATTTGGGCCCCAAATCCACCGCCGCCAAATCCACCCCTTACTGCTTTTGTTTGCTGCAAGTTGGCAGCTCTCACAGCAAAGTATGGGAGCTGCCTCTCCAGGAAGCCCCATTCATGGCCCCCAGTTGCCAATAGCTGAACTCATAACAGGTGCCCAGAGCTGGGTGTCGTATTGTGACCTCAAACAACGCGTCTCCAGTGGCAGAGCTAGTAGCTGGCAAGGACTGCGAGTGAAATGGCAAAGCCCCTGACGCATTGCTGCAAAAGAGGCTGAAACCCACAGCAAAAAGGTGAGTTATTTAAATTCAGATAGGAAGAGGAAGGACCAAGATCAGGCAATCATCGATCTTGGAGAAATGGATTATCGACACATGCAAACCGGCGGTCGGGGCGGCTAACGGGTTGAGAGACGGCCATGGTCCGCCTTGGTCAATAGCTCTCCTCTGGTCATTGACAGGGAAGCGTGTCCCTGTTTTGGTGCTCTTGGACATCCTCAGCGGCTTTCGATACCATATCCATGGTAGCCTTCGGGAGCGACTGGCAGAGTGTGAATCGGGTGCACTTGCGCTTCAGTGGTTCCGATCCTACCTCTCTGGGAAGGTTCCAGATAGGTTGCACGTGGGAGACATGTGCTTCCGATAAAGGGCCCGTACATCTGGGGTTCCGCAAGAGCCATTCTGTCTTCCATCGTTCAACATTTACATGAAACGCTGGGAAAGATCATCCAGAGACATGGGGCGCTGGTTACTCATTGCGCTGAGGACACCCAAATAGTTTCGTCTAGGTCTCCGACTGAGGAAGTGACTGAGATGCGCTGCTTCCTCGCGGTGGCATGTCGGGAGTCGGTAATGGGCTGAGAGGGAAAACCAACTCAGTCGGATGCCAGAGAAAGGAGTTGCTCTGTGATAGGTCCCCGGGCTCGGGGATGGCGGTGGTTTCCACCTGTCCTGAAACGGGTATCACAACGCTTCCTGTAAAGGACTCCATGCACAGTCTGGGGTGCTACTTGATTCGTCGCTTCAACCTTAACATCTCAGGTGCATGCGCGGTCAGGAGCACCTGTTAGCAGCTTCGCTTGAGTCCGCACTGCGTCCGACCTGGGCCAGAGGGACTTGAAACGTAGTACAAATGCTCGGGGAACCTCTCGATGGGATTCTAATGCCGCTCTACATGGGGCAACCGTTGTACCACACCCAGAAGCTACAATTAGTGCAAGAAATATGGCAGCCAGACTGGTTATTGCTATCCAGAGCCATCCTATAACCCAGGCGTCAAGATCTGCACTGGCGCCTAGTGCTTCCGGCCAATACAAGGTGTGGGGTTATTACCTATAAGCCCTAAAATGGCTTGGGCCCAAGGATAACCTCAGGACTGCCTCTCCCCATACAATCCGACCGGCACCCTCATAACATTCTGTGCAGCAGTTATTGGGGTTCCAGGGGCCAACTTGCCGCCACATCAAGGGAGGCCTTTTAACCATGGCGGCCACCGACCTCTGGAACTCTTTGCCATTGAGCTCCGCTCGACCACCGCCCTGCCCAGTTCAAGAAGAATTGAAGACTTTCTGTGTTCCAGACAAGCTTTCCCCTACACAGGTTTTCCAATTAGTCTCCCCCCCCCTCTACATCAGCAACGTCACGCTGTCCAGAATGTTTTGTTTAGTGGTATTTTTATTTAGTTGTTGTTTATATATATTGTAAGCACCGCCTGTTTTAGAACGGTATATAAAAGTATGATTTTATATCACCCGAGTCCTCTGCATACTAGAAATGCAAACTAGAAATGATGCACTGACTTGACTCAACTCGAGACAACTGTGAATGTCTTGAACTGTGGTGCCCAGAACTGGATGCAGGATTCCAGGTGAGGCCTGATCAAAGCAGAATAGAGTGGTACTATTACTTTCCACTGTACTTCTATGCATATTTTTAGCAACCGACGTGCTAGTCTAACTTTATCCAGAAACAGCAAACACATTAAGCAATGGCCTTGAGGTTGCGTGGGGGTTTACTCAGTAGCCTGTCCCTGCTGCACATTGAAGAAGCTTTCCAAAGCTTTTGTAAAGCTTAGAAGGTTCCTTTTGCCTCCAGCCCATTGCCTAACAGGTTTTTGTCCTCCTCTGAGAATGCACATTTTCTTCATTTCCTAGTTGTTAACAACCACTCCTTCTCTCACGCACACTATCACCATCTCCTTTTTTCTTGTTAAAGTTGGGCCTCAGACTGGTGATTCAACTTGAGACTTGACTTGAAAATATCTTGTAAGGACTTGAACTTCGACTTGAGATGTGAAAGAAGAGATTTGATACTCTTGACTTGGGACTTGAAAACATCACTGGTAAACCCACCTGGCTTTTAGTCTGAAGCTTAAAGGAACTATCCAAGGTGTTTAAGCCTAACCCCCAAATACATTAAGCGCCTTGGAAACTTCCTTTAAAGTTCTGTCTGAAAACCAGCACAGAGTCATCATCTGTCATATGTCATCCTGTGGAATGTGAGGGATCTGACACTGAAAGTGGGTTGTCACTGTTTGGGCCTGACCATGGGACACACGTCTGGGCTCCATGGAAAATTGCAATATGCCTTCTGGGCACTTTACACCGCCTTGGCTATGTGAACTCATCGTCAACTGCCCTGTTTGCCCTCCATTAAGTCCCAGGGAGTGAATGAATAGATGGTTAAGAGGTGATATGATAGCCCTGTTTAAGTATTTGAAGGGGTGTCACATTGAGGATGGAGCAAGCTTGTTTTCTGCTGCTCCGAAGTCTAGAACATGGAACAATGGATGCAAGCGCCAGGAAAAGAGATTCCACTTCAACATTAGGAGGAACTTCCTGACAGTAAGGGCTGTTCAACAGTGGAACACACTCCCTTCCTAATGGTTAGCTAGAATCTCTTTTCATTTAGTTTGAACACATTGGTCCAGGATCTGGAGCAGCAGAAAACAATTTTGACCCATCTTCAATATGACATCTCTTCAAACATTTAAAGAGGGCTATCATATCATCTCTTAACCTTCTGTTCTCCAGACTAAATATACTCAGTTCCCTAAGCCACTTCTCATAGGACATAGTTTCCAGACCTTTCCCCATTTTAGTCACCATCTTCTGGTGCCCAGAACTGGACACAGGATTATTCCAGGTGGGGCCTGACCAGAGCAGAATAGAGTGGCACTATGACTTCCCTTGATCTAGGCACTGTACTTCTATTGATGCAGCCTAGATCATATTGGTTTTTTAAGCTGCCACGTCACACTGTTGACTCATTCTCAATTTTTGGTCTACTAGGACTCCTAGATCACTTTCACATGTACTGTTATCAAACCAAGTGAGCCCCAACCTATATCTGTGCATTTTATTTCCCTCCCTGATGAAATTCATTTTGTTAGTTTTGGCCCAGATTTCTAATCTATTCAGGTAATTTTGATCCTGTTCTATGGGGTATTGGGTACTCCTCCTAATTTGGTGTCATCTGCAAATTTGATAAGCATTTCCCCCTATTCTTTCTTCCAAGTCATTGATAAAGATGTTTAATAGCATTGGGCCCAGGACAGAGCCCTGTGGGACCCCCCTGGTCACTTCTCTCCAGAATGAAGAGGAGCATAGCAGCAACATCATCTTTCCTCTCCTTCCAATTCTCCCTTTGCCTTCCCCTAACTAACCAGAATAAGA
>NC_056524.1:269811992-269823586 GCF_019175285.1 Sceloporus undulatus
GGATTTATTGTTGTATAATAGTACATGAGTTTTTATGCTGTTTGTAACTTGTATTGTGATGTATCTTATCTTGTTGTAAACCGCCGCGATCATTGGAACGGCGGTATATAAATAAAATTTCATTTCATTCATTTCATTTCAAGAATTGTTTATTTTTTTAAAAAATAAAACACTTATATCCCAACCTTTTATACTGGGATCAACATGAACAACTTAAAACACTTCCAGATTAAAACCATAAATAATCCAATCAAGAAAAAAACATATCAGAGGAAGCAACAATTAAAATCTGCAATAATTTAAAACTGTGTACACATACACTTTGAAATAAGTTAGTCCCCGAAGGTTTTAATACAAAGCCATGTTTTAGCTTGGTGCTGGAAAGAAACCAGTGTTAGTGCTGGCTACTGCTGGATATTCCCCAGTTGGGGTGCCACAGCTGAGAAGGCCCTGCTTCTATCAATGATTCCCCTTAATTTCCTCCCATATTTCTTCTATTTCCCAGCAAGAGTTCCTTCTCACATATATGAGATTTTTTTTGCCATGTAATTGTATAATTAGACAGTCTCTCTAACCTACAACAGCCACACAAAATTAGGATGCTTGGCTGTTGAAAATGAGAAGCATCAGTTGCACCGTTTGCCTCTTTTTCATGACTCAGAGAGCCCCTCTGTCCTTACAGCAAATGTGCACTTTGCTTCACAAACTGAAAGGCCAGTAGTTATGCTTGGAGACATTAATACAGAAACCTCAACAAGAAAAAAAATAACAACATAAACCTGGCTTTTTGGCTCATTCTCACAATAGAGGCAAAAAGCTTTCACAGAAGTTGGTGATTTCTCATCAGGCTGACTTGATGTGCTAAGAAAGCCTTTCTTATTGGAAATGAGAAGAGTTCCAAATATTCATCACAGCTCTAAATTATACAGTTGAGGTGGGCAACTGTCAAGAGGCTAGGAGACCACATTGGTCCCATGGAGAGGGCTGTCCCTTTGTTGTTGTTGTTAACTGCCTTCAAGTCAACCTCAACTCATGATGACTCCGTGAAAGAGACATCTCCAAGACTCCTTATCCTCTACTGCTTAGCTTTTATCTTATAAATTCAGGCCCGCAACCATCCTGATTGAGTTTATCCATCAGGTGTGTAGGTCCATCGGGTCTTCCTCCCATTCTACTACTCTCCACTTTTCCTAGCATCATTGTCTTTTCCAGTGATTCATGCTGACTGACCGAACCCAAAGGGTGCTCAGCAATGGCTCCTCTTCATCCTGGAGAGAGATGAGTGCCACAGGGATCTGTCCTGGGCCCAATGCTAATCAACATCTTTATCAGTGATTTGGATTTGCAGATGATACCAAATGGGAATGAGCTGCTAATTCCCCAATGGACAGAATTAAAATTCAAAAGGACCTTGATAGATTAGAGGGCTGAGCCAAGTCTAACAAAATGAACTTCAGCAGGGAGAAATATAAGGTACTACACTTGGGCAGAAAAAATGAAACGCACAGATATAGGATGGGAGACACCTGGCTAGACAACTGTTCATGTGAAAGGGATCTAGGCGTCTTAGTGGACCACAAGCTGAACATGAGTCAGCAGTGTGATGCAACAGCCAAGAAAGCCAATGCGATTCTTGGTTGCATCAACAGGAGTATAGTGTCTCAGTCAAAGGAAGTGATAGTACCACCGTATTCTGTTTTGGTCAGACTTCACCTCGAATGCTGTGTCCAGTTCTAGGCACCTCAATACAAGGAGGATGTTGACAAGCTAGAGCATGTCCAAAGGAGGGTGACCAAAATGGTGAAAGCTCTGGAAGCCATGCCCTATGAGTAGCAGCTTAGAGAGCTGGGAATGTTTAGCCTGCAGAAGAGGTTAAGAGGGGGCATGATAGTCAATGTTTAAATATTTGAAAAGATGTCATATCAAAGAGGGAACAGGTCTGTTTTCCTGAGCTCCAGAGACTAGGACAAGGAGCAATGGACTCAAAGTACAGGAAAAGGGATTCCACTTAAACATTAGGAGAAACTTCCCGGCAGTAAGAGCTGTTTGACTGTGGAACACACTCCCTTGGAGAGTGATGGAGTCTTCCTCTTTGGAGGTTTTTAAAGAGAGGCTGGATGGCCCTCTCTTATGGGTGTTTTGATTGTGAGTTCCTGCATGGCAGAAGGGGGGGGGGGTTTGGGCGGGGTGGCTCCAGTAGTTTCTTCCTACTCTATGATGAGATTTTGTGCCTTCTCATGAAGTGCCCAAAGTACAACAGTCTCAGTTCAGTCATCTTGGCTTCTAGAGAGAGTTCTGGCCTGATTTTCATCATCATCATCATCATCATCATCATCATCATCATCATCATCATCATCATCATCATGCTTTATTACAATATTTATACACTGCCCTGTATATACAAATACTGTACAGGCATGGGGCACCAACAGGATTCTGGGCACTCAATTTTTTGAGCAGAAAGGCAGCTGGATGTCGAAAAGATTAAAGGAGCTGTTTCATATTGACAGATTTGTACTGAAGACTGCAGCTATTTTTTTTAACAGCAGAAGAGGGTCAACACACACACACACACACACCTGAGCGTACTGAATAGCTTGAGCCTGAGATGTAGTATTAGATTTCCTCCACAATAGCAAATGTAAAATCAATGCCTAGTTATGGCACCCCAGAAAGTGCCTGTGTTTGATTTATTCCTGAAAAGTGGGGAAATTAGTGGGATGAGTGACGCAGGAGATGGCGCCTGAGCGACACACGGAGAGGTTTTAATTACTCACCACGGATACAGGGAGGAAAAAACAACAACCCAATCCATCCATTCCTAGCATTAGTAGAAATGTTCAGTAGCAATTTTTATGTCTCTCCCTCCATTCCTCCCTGTCTTCTCTCTCTATGTGAGTTGAAGTAAAGTTATGTCTAGAGAGAGAGGAATGGGACAAAGTTCAGCAATAGGAGACCGTAAAGAAGAAGAAAGTAGTTTGGTGGATGATGGACCAGAGTTTTCATCCAGGAGCCTTCCTAGGGGAGTGCAGGGAGTGGGGACAGCACCTGGTGAGACCGTAAGGGAGGTTGACACCCCAAACATCTGCCTTTTGGCACAACTTGACTGTGGCATTTGCCTGCATTCCTTTAAAATGCTGGACCTCAGAGGAAGAGATTGTGTGAATGGGGTAAGACTCAATGGGAAGAAAAAGGAGAGGACTTATACATTTTGAATTTTTTAAATTTAAGTTTAAAGTCAGTCCTCCATATCCATGGATTCCTTTCCCAGGATAGAATCACAGAGTTGGAAGGGGCCGCAACAGCCATCCAATCCAGCCCTCTGCCATGCAGGAACTCAAAATCAAAGCATCCCCATTGACAGATGGCCATCCAGCCTCTGTTTAAAGACCTCCAAGGAAGGAGACTCCACTACACTCCGAGGAAGGAGTGTGTTCCACTGTCAAACAGCCCTTACTGTCAGGAGGTTCCTCCTAATGATGAGCTGGAATCTCTTTTCCTGCAGCTTGCATCCATTGCTCCGGGTCCTAGTCTCTGGAGCAGCAGAAAACAAGCTTGCTCCATCCTCAATGACATCCCTTCACATATTTAAATAAGGCTGTCATGTCACTTGATGGCCATCTGTCAATGGGGATGCTTTGATTGAGAGTTCCTGCCGACTGAGGTTGGACTGGATGGCTCTTGTGGTCTCTTCCAACTCTGTGATTCTAGGATTCTAAATACACTTGGGCTGTGCATATGGTATTGTAATTTAAAGGTATAATTTTAGTTTTACTAGTTGTTTTATGCCACAACTATTGCCATTACATTCAGTGATATATGGGAATTACGTTTTGTGAGTAACATTACTACAAAATCCATTACTAAGGATTCTGTATGGTGTGGAATAGGAGGAGGTCAATGGCAGGAGGTGACACCTTGAGTTACTGTACCGGGTAACGCCAACCTTAGTGATGCCACCGTTTTCATCAAATGAGCAATGGTCATTTTCCGCCCCAGGGATCCTGACTTAGAGTTCCTGAAAGGTCATAGATCTTAAAAAAACAAAACCAAGCTGTTTCCAGATATGAAAATATGAGGACCCCCAAATACCACATTGGGGAATGTAGGAGGTGCTGACAGTATGTTGCCACTTTATTATCAGTTGTGTGTCTGCGGTGAGAATGGGGCTTGTGTGGAAGAGTCCTGCACCTGTAACCATCCCATTATTCAACTCAATCTTCTCCAAAAACCAAAGTGCCACAGATTTTTCTGTTTCCTTGGTATCTGAAGCATCTTTTGCTTGTTGTCTTTTCCTTCTCCACTTATCAATCAAAGGATGTTTATGGCACAGAAAGGCATTTGTTAAGACAACAGCTCCTCTCCGTGTGGCACTCCAACAGCCTCCTGTTTTAAAATAAATAAATAAGCAGATCTTAGTCTCTTAACACGCTGTTAATGAGTCTTTCAAACTGGTTGCAAAATGTGGAGGAATATTTTCCTCCCCCCACTTTCTTTTAACATAAGGGGACATGCACTGAAATAAAAACGACAGCTGATATCAAATTCAATGAGACTTGAACTACTTGAGAAGAATGGTTTTCTCCTCCCCAGTTGGCTGTCAATTAAAGTGTCAGGCATAATTGGTCTATTCTGTCGAAAATGCATCTTCGATAATGCATAGAGAGTAGACAGAGGAATGGAGAAGAAGTCACTTTCCCCTCTCCTTCTCTCTCCTTCTTCTCATCTCTTCCCTTTTGGCTTTATATAATAACTGCCTCACAAGGGAAAAAGGCATTTGATTTGTTCTTAATGCCAGTGGCACTAGGAGGACCAACGGCTGAGCAAAAGCTCTTCTGGGGTGTTCAAGGTAGAAAGTGTTTATCTGACATTGGGTTAATCAATGCCACTTTTTCATCTTGAGGTCTTAAAATGATCTTGCCTTGACATGATGCAACTTTGTTCCAGGCTTGGCGATAAAATACATTTTTAAAAAGAAAAACCACAAGAACAGTAATTAAATAAATAAATATATAAATAATTTTTGGGGGGAACTATGGTAAGTTTATATTAACGTATACGCGTAGCCTTTATATTCTAGGATTTCTCTCTCTCTTCTTCTTCTTCTTCTTTCCCTTTCTTCTCTCTCTCTCTCTCTCTGGCTGCATCCACACTGCAAAAATAATCCAATTTGACACCTCTTTAATTGCTAAAAGTATTTAGCCTTCTCTGTCAGAGAGCTCTGGTTCCCCAACAAACCACAGTTCCCAGAATTCTATAGCACTGAGCCATGGCAGCTAAAGTGGTGTCAAACTGAATTATTTCTGCAGTGTGGAACCAGCCTAAGTAATCTTGCTCAATAAATCCAATTAAAATTTCATTTAAAAAAGAAGAAGAAGAAAGCTAAGCAACATTCAGAGTAGCACCTCTCATGAGGTTAACCTTCAGCTTGGACATCTGGTGCTCTGGTTAAGAAAGATGACAAGTCCTATGCGCCAGCAGCAAGAGTCAAGATGAACTTTCCCATATTGAGCCCACCATTGCCTACTTTCCAGCCTATGTGCTTAGATTCCCATCTTGATAATCAGGGATGCTGCTTAGCACATCTTCCTCGTGGTTCATGCGCTCCTTGTTAGTCTAATTGGGTCAGTTTCTCACCATTCCATCAGTTAGGTCCAAGGGAGATCCTGAACTCTTGCTTACATTATCATTAAGTCTGGCTTTAGTTCACATAAGAAGACATGGCAAGCCATCGTCTAGCAAGTGTTTTGTTGTTGCCTCTCCACCTTGGCTTCTGCAGGTCATTATGGGAGGAAGGAAGGGTCAGTTAGGAGAAAACTGGCTTGGACTATGCCTATATAATCTGTTTATAAGTAAGTCTGTATATGTATATATGTAAGTATGTGTCTATATCTATATCATCTATATGTATCTCCTGTTATCTTCTGTCCTGCTCAATGGGCTCCACCTTTTCTTGTTAGCCATGCCAAATGGTGGCTTCCACTTTGATGGGGCAGAAATGTCATACAGGGTGACATTTCCCACACACACACACACTGGAAACATCACACTATGATTATCGCAGAAAAATTGTTATGTGCCCAGAAGTGGAAAAGTGAAGATATATCGTAGGAAGACAAATGGGTTATTAAGAGCTTCGAAATGGCTAAGATGGATAAACTAGCAACATTGATTAAAGAGAACTCTCTGGGCAATTAAAAAAAAAAACTACAACTATTCCCCCTCCCCCAAAAAATGGTCTGTGTGTGTGTGTGTGTGTGCAAAAGAAACTGGGTGTTAAAAATGATTGGGAATTATTTTTGCCTTATATTAAAAAGAAATACAGGAAGTTGATGCTTGCAGGATTTGGTGCTATGTTGTTATACTTTAGGTCAGAAGCAATCAGGATCGGTGTTAGTACTATAGAGAATTTCACTCTAGTTAACATTTAGCTTTATATTGTTGGATCTGGTGGGGGGCAATTCAACAAAGTATTGTTTTAATGTTGTTTTTTGTGAGTATTTCTGGTATTTGTTTAGTTTTGTGAGTGGGTTAGGCTGAGGTGGGGTGAGAGGAAATTTGTATGTATATGTGTTAGTGTGTGTAGTTAAGTGTAATGGCTCGCATTTTTATATTGTTATGTGTTTAATCTGTTTATAAGTGTGAATGTATATATGTATGTATCTCTATCTATCTATCTATCTATCTATCTATCTATCTATCTATCTATCTATCGCAGTGCAAGATGCAGCCACTGTCTAGGGGTCGGTCTCTGTTTCTTGGTGTTTGCTGTGTTACTCTTTGGATGCGTTGGCCCTTTTGCCGATAAGGTTAAACCATGACTTGGGGCCTGTCCCCCAGAATGAATGGATGCCTCTGAGTGGGGTAAAACATGACTTCAGTGCTCTGAAATGATTGAATGCACAAGCTTATGCCGTTGTGTGCAAAAAAAAGGGCAGAGGGGAACGGGCCCTTAGGGCACTGATAAGACTACCAAGTCGGGCCCTTCTTAGACATGGATTTTTATACATGGGTGTCAAGCATCATGGTTTGAAAATATTCAAAAGAGTATAAAGTTGTCAAATATCAAACCTCGATTTTTCCAGTTATAAGGATACCATGTTGTTAATGGTCATGGATGGTTAATGGGACTTGAGCATCCAAGGGGATTTTTTTAATCCACGGGGGATCCTTGGAACCAACCCCAGCGTATGACAAGGGCCACTGTATTAAGTAGTCGGGCCACAGAGAAACAATAGGCCTGTGCACATGATAGACAAAGCCAATCAAATGGAGACAGTGGTGTTCAGTCATACTCAAGGAAAAGGGAGCTCCCGCCCTGCATCAAATTCATATTTATTGAACTAACTATAACAGCAACTGTTTTCTGGCATTCCCAGTGGAGCTCTAAAGAAAGTGACGAAAAGATACGCACCAGCTAAGCTGAGCAAACCCTCTGGTTAATCACACTAGAATAGACCCATTCAATCCCTATTTTGGGCGCTCAGAAAAATCATAGCTCACAATTATGTTCCACCCAGTTGTCAATTTGAGTTTTTTAATCTTTTTAAAATTAGGTTTTTTCGATATGTTTTTAAGCGTTAAAAAAAAACATTATTCTTTTGAGATTTTTTTTAAAAAATCCTTCTTTTCTATAATGTTTAACATTTTAGTTGTACTTTGTTTTAAGTTATGGTGGCTTTTGGAGTCATGGTGTCTGGAGAAAGATAGGAGGGAAATTAAACAAACTGGGTAGACGATAGTGGGGTTGGGAATGATGAATCCCTCCAGACGTTAGCTGGAACGGCAACTCCCAGCTTCATTACCACAGGCTTTGCTGGCTAGAGCCAATAGAGGTCAGTCCAGCAGCATTCTGGAAGGGCATATGATTGCAAGCCTAGTCCTGTAAGAATCTGTCGGCAGAGGCAATATTAGCAGCCTCTTTTTAAGTGGGTGTTTTTAGACTGTAATGCCCCACAAAGAAAATAAGAAGAAACGATGAAGTCCTTCATTCGACTGATCTGGGGGGACTCTTTCCCCTCAGTTGTGGAAAGATATTGGAGTTCAGACATGCCCCCATTAAAACATGTCTTCTTCTAAAACTATGGTGCTAATTGTGGTGCTAACTCTCCGTAGAAACAGAGAAAGAATTTCTTTAAAGAGGAACAGAAAGGCATGAGAACCTTTTCTCTCAAGGACTCTTCTTCATTTTAAAGATTGATTTTTGTTGTTGCTGTTTGTTGTGTGTGCCTTCAAGTCCATTTCTGATTTATGGGAGACCCTAAAGGCAAATCTATCATGGATAGTGTTGCTCAGAAGACGGGTGCCTTTGCTTCCTCAGGCTGGAGTGAGTTGACTTGCCTAAAGTCCCCAATGGGTTTCCCATTGCGTCAAGCGGGATTTGAACCCTGGCTCTCCAGAGTGCGTAGCCCATGCTCAAGCTTCTAACAAAATGCGGCCGCTCAAAAATGAAATCTTAAAGGAGTGCATCCAAAGTTATTGATGACTAAGCACTAAGCAGCAATGCCACCAAGTTCTGTAAAGCCTAAAGCACATGCCACGGCTTCAGCACACATCTTTAATTGAACGGGGGCCATTATTGGTCTCATTTGCCAAAGCGATTTTTTGGACACAGATCCCTGTTTTTTTGTTGCGTTTTGCTAGCGACGAATCGCTATTTTCCTCTGGATTGTCACAACAGACAACCGGCTCCGAAGAATTGATAGCAAGTCCGGAGACATCAGCGAGGGTGTTCACGCGGAAACAAAAGACGACAGCTGGTTTGCTGAACCAAAGACAGTTTTTCATTCATGGAGGTAATTAGGTAGGGGAGGAAAAAAGAAGAGTAACAATAATCATTTTTAAGCTCAAAAATGAGCAAAATGTGATTGAGGTTCAGCAAGGGGGATAAATAGGGAAGGCAATTAATACCATCTTTGGCGCCTCTTTGCTAACGACAAGCGTATTTACCAAGGCAAAACAGGGTCACGTTGGAAGAAAAAGAAAGCAAGAGCTCTACTGATGTTGCCCCACCCGAGCAAACACACATACAGACGGGGTGTAAATGAAAGAAAATTGGAGGACTGGAGTAGGTTTTCGTACATTGAAACTTCTAGAAAAAGTTAGTAAGCATTGCTATGGAGCTAAAAAACAAGGGAGGAGGAATAAAATGAAAGGTGGGTTACGATGTAATTTGAGCGGAGATCATCACTGTTACTTACACTGCTCATTGCACTGAAATCTCAAGACTAGAGTTTAAAGGATTAAAAAAAAAACCCACTCATTGTTTTTCTTGAACCAGGGGATCATTTATGGAGGCACAAAATGAAACAGAGTTCGGGAGGTTTTTGCCATGCCGGTCCTCTGAAGGCTGAGATGACTATAATAAGACTAAGTTTTATTTATACACCGCTATTCCGCCTTGATCATGCGGTGTACAGATCAGAATTGGCGCTGACCAATACAAAATACAGGGTAAAATTGCAATACATAAAGAAAACTTGCAATACCAACTTTCACAATTCAAATTAAACCAGACATCAGAGTCCAGGCCAGCTAATGCGCATCAGATAATAATGTACAATAGGGGGGAGTCGCATAGTAATCCAAGGGAACATGGGGAAGGCTTTGCCGAAACAGGAAGGTCTTAAGTCTCTTTATTTAAAGAGATCCGGGAGGTGGCGGAGCGGAATTCCTCGGGAAGGATGTTCCAGATCCCAGGGGCCCGAGATGGAAAAGGTCCTTATGTGAAAGTTTGACACGTATCTCGGTGTTGGGATCGCAACAATTCCTTCCCCAGATGACCGTGAGTGTGCGGGGCGGACATATGGGGAGAAGGCAGTCCCCTTCCAAGTAACCCCTGGGCTCAAGCCATTTAGGGCTTTATAGTTTTATAACCAACACCTTGTAGTGTGCCGAAGCGAACAGCAGCAATGAGAGCATGGCAGAATCGGGGTGATATGGTCGGCCCTGGGACAATCCAGTGACCAAACCTGCTGCCAGATTCTGCACTAGCTTGAAGCTTCTGGGGTTTTGGCACAAGGGGTTGCCCCATGTAGAAGCGCATTACAGAAATCCACTGAGAGGTTACCAAGCAATGGACCACTGGTTGCAAGTTCCCGCCAGCCCAGGTAGGGTCCGCAGCGGGGCGTATCAAGTCGAAGCTGATAAAAGTTGCTTCTGACCAGTTCGCATCCACCTGAGAAAGGTTCAGCTGGAGCGACGAGTCAAGAGTCACCCAATGGACTTTCAGGGCCGAACAGGATTTGAACCTGTCCCCTGGAATCTTTTTGAGTCCCAGTAACTCAAACGACAACTACAAATCACCACACTGGATGGCTGTGAATCTAAATATTATACTAGATACAATTGGATGTAGCCGATCTCTGCAGTCAGTAAAACAGCCATTGGATCACACCTTCCAGTACAGCAAGCGCTAGTGGCTTGCTACACTAATGAGTGGTAGAACAAACCGGGCTTTCGGATCATAGCATGAAAGAAATCAGAACAGTTGGAAAAGACCACCAGGGGCCATCCGTCCAATCCCCTTGCCATGCAGAAAATCACGAATCAAATAAAAACTTTGGATCGTACTCCAAAGTTTAAAGTAGCTAACCAAGGCCTTGGGGATTATGGATGATCACCTTGAATCCCCCCCGGCCAGGCTTGCTGCGTCCTATTTACAAGACATAGGTCCCAAACCCTCAATTGGAGTCTGGGATTGTCTTCATATATGAGATGATGATGAAGGATGAGTGATGATGATGATGATGATGATGATGATGAGATGATATGATAATAAAGAATAATTTTATATACCGCCCTGCTATAAACCAGGGCGGGGTACAACATAATATCATAAACAAACAAATAATTAAAATAACACTTAAAAACATTCTGATCTGGCCAGCGTGACAGTGCTGATGTAGGGGGGGGGGGGAGACTATTGGAAAACCTTGTCGGGGAAAGCTTGTATAAACAATAAAGTCTTCAATCCTTCTTGAACTGGGCCAGGGAGGTGGCCGAGCGGAGCTCAAATTGGCAAAGAGTTACAGAGGTCGGGGCCGCAATGGTTAAAAGAGTCCTCCTGATGTGGAGGCAAGTCCGGCCCCTGGAAACCTCAAAAACTGGCGGCCCAGATGTTTATGAGGGTGCGGGCGGATTGTATGGGAGAGGCAGTCCTGAAAGGGATCTGGGCCCCAAGCAGTTAGGCTTTATAGGTATAACCAACACTTTATGTGCCCGGAAGCGAATAGGCGCCAGTGCAGATCTTTGAGCACTGGTGTTAGATGACTGGCTCTGGATATGCCAATAACCAGTCTGGCTGCCTATGCCCTGCACTAATTGTAGCTTCTGGGTGTGGGTACAAGGGGTTGCCCCATGTAAGAGCGCCATTGCAGAAGTCCAATCGAGAGTTACCGAGAGGCATGTACTACCGTTTTCAAGGTCCCCTCTGGCCCAGGTAGGGACGCAGCTGGCGAATCAGCCGAAGCGATAACAGTGCGCCTGACCGTCGCATGCACCTGAGATGTAAGGTGAAGCGACGAATCAAGGAGCACCCCCAGACTGTGCATGGAGTCCTTCCACAGGAAGCGTGACCCCGTTCAGGAACAGGT
>NC_056524.1:269823611-269853386 GCF_019175285.1 Sceloporus undulatus
ACAGGTGGAACCACCGCCATCCCCGAGCCAGGGGAACCTATCACGAGCACCTCCGTTTTCTCTGGATTCAGACTGAGTTGGTTTTCCCTCATCCAGCCCATTACCGACTCCAGACAGGCCACGAGAGGAGAGACGCCATCCTCAGTCACTGCATCAGTCGGAGACATAGAGAAAACTATTTGGGTGTCATCAGCGTACTGATAACCCCGCGCCCCATGTCTCTGGATGATCTCTCCCAGCGGTTTCATGTAAATGTTGAAAAGCATGGAAGACAGAATGGCTCCTTGAGGAACCCCAGATGTAAGGGCCCTCTTATCGGAGCACATGTCTCCCAGCTGCACCATCTGGAACCTCCCAGAGAGGTAGGATCGGAACCACTGAAGCGCAGTGCCCCCGATTCCCACCTCTGCCAGGCGCTCCAGAAGGATACCATGGTCTATGGTATCGAAAGCCGCTGAGATGTCCAAGAGCACCAACAGGGACACGCTTCCCCTGTCAATGCCCAGACGGAGATCATTGACCAAGGCGACCATGGCCGTCTCAACCCCGTAGCCCGCCCGAAAGCCGGTTTGAAATGGGTCCAGATAATCCATTTCTTCCAAGATCGATTGATGCCTGATCTGGGTCTTCCTCTCCCTAATCTGAATTTAAATAACTCACCTTTTGCTGTGGGTTTCCAGCTCTCTTTGCAGCAATGGTAATGGCTGCCATTTCACTCGCAGTCCTTGCAAGCTACTCAGCTCTGCCACTGGAGACGAGTTGCTTTGAGGTCACAATAAGACACCCAGCTCTGGGCACCTTGTTCTGAGTTCAGCATTGGCACTGGGGCCATGAATGGGGCTTCATGGAGAGGCAGCCTCCCATAATTTGCTGTGAGAGCTGAAAACTTGCAGCAAAAAAAAAGCAGGTAAGGGGTGGATTTGGAGAGGGGATTTGGGGCCAAAATGCTCCAGGGAAAGCCTGGTGTATTCTGGCAAGTGCAGGCCTGCCCCCAAGATGCTGAACCATGGCTGGCATCCTCTTAAGTGACTTACAAATATATAAATTCCCATATGAAATCTGTTGGACAATTTTATCCAGTGCAGAAGTCTATATTGAGCAGAGTTCAATATAGGTTCAATATAGGTTAGAATCATAGGTTGAAAGGTTGGGGAAGCAGTTTTATAAGCCACACCTTCTATATATGATTGCATTGTGCATTGCACATGCAGATGTACATTTTAACAATGTACAAGTGACATAAGGGCTGCATATTCAATTGTGTAATCTCACAATTCACTAATGCAGTGGTGTTGCATAAGCCTCATGTAACTCAGTGAGTGCAGTTCTGCTCCAACTCCTTGAAGTCAGATCCCAGGCCCAGCCCCAAAACACATCTGGCATCTTACATATTTCCTTCAGATTCAGACTAAAAACTAGAGCCTATTGCATGGGAAGCGCCAGCTGCCACAGGGATCTCTTTATGTGCTGCCAATAAATATTGTTGTATTTTTGCAGCCCTGAGTTATGAGCACATCTGATATCCCGTTTCCTTTCACTGTTTGGTCATCCACACGCAACAGTTTCTACACTGGAGAAACTTTGTTGGCTTCCTGCAGAATGGATGTCTTCATCATCGCCAGCTGAACTCTCCACCATGAATGCATGTTTGAAAACAGCTGATGAATGGCTGCTAACGAATGTGGAGGAAATAACAGGAAGCATCAGAGCCATCCAGCATGATGCGATCCCACGTCTTCTTTCATTTGGGATGTTTCTTTCTTCACCCCCAACTCACAGGAGTGCGATATATTTTAATAGGTTTAATTACCTTGTGGAAATCAATGTGCACTGAGAATTGCCATCGTCAACAAAGGTTGAATGGTCTATTCAGCAAAAGTTGAATGCCTGGGCGTTTATTGGCATTAAGGCAGAAAGCGATGGTACTAAGGGGGATTTCCTTGTCTCCCCACACACCAAATGGGGGTGAGGGGGATGCTTTCATTTTGTTGACTTATTTATATGTCAGCTGAAATGCATGCAATTCATATGCAGATTTGCAGACAGCTTGTGCTGGTGTCGGTATGAGTTGATAAGCTGTTTTCTTTTAGTGTATCAGCCTAATAGATACAAAGAGGAAGCTGAGCATGGAAACAATGGATATTAAAAAGAACGTGGAACTGCTACTGAAGAGGACACCTCTGTGACAAGTTCCCTATTTTGCCTTATATACCATAGAATCATAGAGTTGGAAGAGACCACAAGGGCCATCCAGTCCAACCCCCTGCCATGCAGGAAATCCAAATCAAACATCCCCAACTGATGGCCATCCAGCCTTTGTTTAAAGACCTCTAAGGAAGGAGACTCCACTACACTCTGGGGGAGTTTGTTTCACTGTCGAACAGCCCTTACTGTCAGGAAGTTCTTCCTAATGTTGAGGTGGAATCTCTTTTCCTGGAGTCCATTGCTCCTTGTCCTAGTTCTGGAGCCAGGAAAACAGACCTGTGCCCTCTCTTGATATGGACATCTTTTCAATATTAAACATTGACTATCATGCCCCCTCTTAACCTCTTCGCAGGCTAAACATCCCAGCTCTCTAAGCGGCTACTCAAGAGGCATGGGCTTCCAGAGCTTTCATTCACATATTGTGGTCACCCTCCTGGACATGCTCTAGCTTGTCAACATCCTCCTTGTATTGAGGTGCCTGAGAACTGGACCGCATTCGAGGTGAAGTCGGCCAAAACAGAATACGGTGGTACTATCGTCCTTCTTTGACTGAGACACTATACTCTGTTGATTGCAACCAAGAATCTCATTTGGCTTCTGCTTTTGCCATCACACTGCTGACTCATGTTCAGCTTGGGTCCACTAAGACGACCTAGATCCCTTCACATGACAGTTGTCCTAGCCAGGTGTCTTCCCATCCTATATTCTGTGCGTGTTCATTTTTTCTGCCCAAGTGGAGTACCGTTATATTTCTCCCTGCTGAAGTTTCATTTTGTTAGACTTGGCTCAGCCCTCTAATCGATCAAGGTCCTTTTGATTTTAATTCTGTCCATTGGGGAATTCAGCTCCCCCATTTGGTACATCTGCAAATCCAAATCAACTGATAAAAGATGTTGATTAGCATTGGGCCAGGGACAGATCCCTGTGGGCACTCATTCTTCCTCTCCAGGATGAAGAGGAGCCATTGCTGAGCACCCTTGGGTTCGGTCAGTCAGCAGGAATCCTGGAAACGAAAAAGAAATGAGGCTAGGAAAAGTGGAGAGTAGTAAAATGGTGAGGAAGACCAATGGACCTACAACCTGATGGATAAACTCAATCAGGATGGTTGCGGCCTGAATTTAAAGCATAAAGGCTCAAGCAAGTAAGAGATAAGGAGTCTTGGAGATGTCTCTTTTCAACGGAGTCATCATGAGTTGAGGTTACTTGAGGCAGTTTAAAACACACAAAGGGACAGCCCTCTCCAGGGGACCAATGTGGTCCCTGAGCCTCTTGACAGTTGCGCCACACGTCAACGTATAATTAGAGCTGTGATGAATTTTTGAACTCTTCTCATTTACATAAGAAGGGCTTTCTTAGCACACAAGTCAGCCTGAGGAGAAATCACCAACTCGGTGAAAGCTGCTTTTTGCCTCTATTGTGGAATGAGCCAAAAAGCCGGGTTTATTTTTTGTTATATTTTTTTTCTTGTTGAGGTTTCTGTATTTAATTCCTCCAAGCATAACTACGGGCCTTTCAGTTTGTGAAGCAATGCACATTTGCTGTAAGAGACAGAGGGGCTCTCTGAGTCATGAAAAGAGCAAACGTGGTGCAACGGATGCTTCCTCATTTGTCACAGCCAAGCATCCTATTTGTGTGGCTGTTGTAGGTTTAGGAGAGATGTCTAATTTACAATTACTGGCAAAAAAAAATCTCATATATGTGAGAAGGAACTCTTGCTGGTAAATAGAAGAAATATGGGAGGAAATAAGGGGAATCATTGATAGAAGCAGGGCCTTCTCAGCTGTGGCACCCCAACTGGGGGAATATCCAGCAGTAGCCAGCACAACATCTGGTTTTTCTTTCCAGCCCAAGCTAAAACATGGTGCGCTTTTGGTAGTAAACCTCGGGACTAACTTAGTTCAAAGTGGATGTGTACACAGTTTTTTAAATTATTGCAGGATTTTAATTGTGTTCGTTGGGGGGCTGGGGTTGTCGGCGGGCTAGGACTAGTTGAGGGGTGGATTGTGTTTCAGTGAGAGCGGGTAAGGAGTATGGATATATTTTATTAGTTTGTGATAAAAAGAGATAAGAATTATGTTTGGTTGGATAAGATGACGGAGTATCGGAGAAGTAATGTTAGTTCAAAGTAATAGTGTCTCAGGTCATTGTGACTAAGATTGGTTAAGTTTTTTTCAGTTGTTTCATGTATCCCGTATAAAAGGTGGATATAAGTGTTTATTTTTTAAAAAAATAAACAATTCTGAAATGAATGAATGAAATGAAATTTTATTTATATACCGCGTTCCAATGATCGGCGGTTTACAACAAGATAAGAACATCACAATACAAGTTACAAACACATAAAAACTCATGTACTATTATACAACAATAATCCATCCTTATTCAAAACTAATAATAAAACAATCTGAATACATACAATACATTACAGGCATGCTCCCATTCCACCGACCCCTAACAAAGAAACTAACTACACCCCGCTCCTCTATCTCCCCCTCTGGAGCAGTCCACGACGGACAGGACCCAGGCAACAGTCCTTGGCACTCCCCTGATGTAAAGGGGCATGGACAAAGTTCAACAGCGGGGTCCGCCCCCTGGAAAAACGCCGCTGCGGCGGCGGACAGAGTCCTCTGGGCCGGCCCATCCCAGAAGGGAAGGGGCGTCGGCGGCGGCCTCTTTGTAGCTGAGAGTTAGACAAGCAAAGATTTCTATCTCTAGAATAAAGTAGGGATTTTTTTTTTAATTAAAAAACACCTACATTTCTTCTCAAAGGAAGCAACAAGGAATTTTAGTGATTTTCTTACCACTGTGAGAAAGTCTTTAAAAAGCACACATTGTTCAAAGCCTAACAATTCAGGACTTATTCTGTGCAATAGGTTTCTATACACACTTGTTTATTTTGCACTGAAACAGCATTTTTTTGCTGAAGAAATAATATTTCTATTCTTTAGCATATAATATATTCTGCACAGAAAGTGTTGTTTCCTCTATAAATAAACTACATAGAAATTTTTCACAGGGCAAGTCCTGCACTGTAAAAATGTGCATCAGACCATGGATCCTCTACACCATAGAAATAATGAGTTTGAAACCTCTTTACTTTGTTGTACAGCCTATGCAAACCCAGGGTTTGCAGTTTTACAAGATCTTTAACCTTCTCTACCAAAGAGAGAGAGAGTTGGTGCCTCACAAAACTACAACTGCCAGGATTCCATAGGATGGAGCTACAGCAGTTAATGTGGTGTCAAACTGCATTGTTTTCTACAGTGTAAATGCACTCTAGGGATGCAGAAACAATGCCATGATTCCATCTTACAGAATCCTGGGGTTTGTAGTTTGATGAGGCACCATCATTCTTTGGCAGATAAGATTAAAGACTTTGTAGAACCACAACTGCCAGGATTCCATAGGACGGAGCTACAGCAGTTAATGTGGTTTCAAACTGCATTATTTGTACAGTGTAGATGCAGCCCAGGATTATTCTTGTAAGAGTTTCTCAACATTTGAAAAACATGGTTTGCAATATTTTTTATAATATCCTTCACTTCCCTAGTATAAACAGCTTCATGCAGTACCTGCCATGTAGATAGGACCGGATAGTGCGCATATGCTCTAAGCACAGAGGGACTTCCTGATTCATGAAAAAGAGGCAAAACCCAGCCTTCCCCTATGGATGAATAACACCTTTAAACATCCATCCCTGCAGAAACTCTAGTTTGGATAATCTAGGTTCAGTTGATTTTTTCAATGCAATTCTGCAGGGTTGTTGTTTTTAATCTGTAAAGACAGGAATTAATCTGTGAAAGGCAGGGTGGGAGCGAGTCTACACTGACCAGAATATTCTGGGCTGCTCCTGGGGTATTCTTTCCCAAAGCTGCCCCAAATTTCCCCCTTTACCACTGCACTCTGAATACTGGGCAGCAATGCTGGTCAACTGTCTGCACACGTGTCCCACTGTGCTACCCGGCAGTGCTGGCACAAGGTGCTCTCTCTCAGGTCATAAATGAGATGCCCAGCCTTGCTGTGGGATGCTCTGGATTTTCCTGAAAAATCTGGAACAAAAGATGCATTTTTAAAAATTGATTTAAGGCCCAGCTTTGGTGCAGCGTGAAGACAGTCTGCACTGGAATTGGAACTTTGGCCCTGCATTGTGTAGACCAGGGGTAGGCAACCTTTTTGACCCGGGGGCCGGGTTGCTGTCCCTCAGACAACTCGGGGGGGCCGAAGCCAAAAAAAAATTATTTTTTTTTTTTAAAAAATTAAATAAATAAATAAACCGGGGCAAATGTAGGACAGAAATTTTAAATGGATGACACTTTTTAATAAAAAATGGAGGGCACGCAAAAAAATCTGCTGATTTAAAAAAAAATGTTAATATAAATGCATGTTTCTGAGGCTTCTATAGACAATTGCCCCCCTTGCTCCTCCTTGCCCCCCTTGCCTGCCTCTTGCCCGCCGCTTGCCCCCGCTTGCTCCTCCTTGCCCCCCTTGCCCGCCGCTTGCCCCCACTTGCTCCTCCTTGCCCCCCTTGCCCGCCGCTTGCCCCCCTGGCAGCGCCTTGCCCCCCTTGCCTGCCGCCTGCCCGCCGCTTGCTCCTCCTTGCCCCCCTTGCAGCCCACGAGCCGTAGGTTGCCGACCCCTGGTGTAGACAGAGTGACATGAGGGCAGGAGGAAACCAGTATAAATGGCCTGTATTGACATGTCCTGGGAGATACAAATGAACTCTTTCCTGTTCCTATCAGTTTCAAAATTCTTCCACCCCCTCTAGTCAAATATCTTCCCTTTCCCATCACCCAAAGCGAAACTTGAAGTAGCGACTCTGATGGAAATTCTCTCTGTATAATAATTTTGCCATATTTGAAGCAACCCAGAGCCTTCCGTCAGAGAAGTAATGGGTGTAGGCGAGTAAATATCACTGCGACAAACTGGACAGGATGTTGAGAGTGAAAACTAATGGCAAAAGCAAGAACTCTGAATGTCCTTCTGTGACGTGTACCGTATTAGTTAAATGTGGCATCATGTAGCCGTTTCGACCATTAAGTCAGATGCCATTTCTGCTTGGGATCCTGGATATGGCCATTTATAGCATTCCAGCCCTCTGCTTTCCACATCATAGATCACAGCTGGAGTGTTAAACAAAGACACCATCTTTCTCCCTCCTGCCCCTCAAACTGAATTGATGCACACATCATGACCACTTACCTGGGCATTTAAACAATTAGTGATTAAAGAATCCCTCTTTCCTCCAAAGTTGATGGATTCTGCCAGAGTATTTGCCTTCTATCTAATCAGCGAGGACAAGCAAACAGCCTCCAGATCAGTCAATAATTACTTTAGAGGAACTGACCTGTCAGTGGGACAATAAAAATAAACTTATCTATTCAGTGGTGGTACTTGTGGGCGAGCTTGGACTCTAGCCGCTTGCTTTAATGGCTTTATTATTCCGATATCATTAGCGGGTTTCTTCTCAAAGTTCATGCTAATAGACCAATGTCTAATGAGCATAAGAAAGGTGAGTCACGCTCCATTTCCTTTATTTGGACTAACTGGGGCTATCTTGGCTTCTTCAACATACACATCCCAACACTGATACAAAGGTGGTATTTGGTTTGCCAGTTGCTGTTTTTAATTAGGCAAGCAAAGGTTAGTGATTGCACTGTTCTCATTCTGAGTGGCAACAGAAAGACCTGGCTCTTGAAGGTAAAAAGCTTGGTAAAATCTAATTACATTGCACCTCAATCCAGCTACAAAGCGGTGGCTCAACATGCATGCCATTGAGTTTCCATCAGATCATCAGAAATAACATCCTTCATATTTTCTATGGACAAAATGTTGTTGTTTTTCACAACCAGAGTAAAAAGCCACATCATTTTTCTCCTACCTGGAGGAATAAAACATTTTTTTCCTTCCCTTTTTTTTTTTTTAGTACAGGTAGAGTCTCCCTTATCCGAAATGCTTGTGACCAGAAGCATTTTAAATTTTGGAGATTTTCAGATTTTGGAATATTTGCCTAAACATAAGGTTATATCTTACATCCAAAGGTGTTAAAATAGCTGGGAAAAGTAATCTCAGAGCCATTGGCAATAATCTTTGAGAACAGGAGAAGTCACAGCAGACTGGAGGAGGGCAAATGTTGTCCACCATCTTCCCTATAGGTCTTAGCACTCTGGCAGGTTCATATGTGGAGGTAAGGTCTTTCAGATTGTCTGGGCAGCTAAAGATCACTATGCTATTGTGACAGCTGGATGCAGGATAGCGCAAGCATCGTTCAGGGCCTCCAAAGGTCTTGGATGATATCTTAGCCAGACAACTCTCATATGCCCCCTGTCCCCCCCTCAGCCACTACATGGCCTTTGGAGGCATGCAAAAAAGCTTCAGAAAAATAATGAGTCTCTGGGGGTGGGAGAGGGGAAACATAGTGTAGTTCCACCTGGCAGAACTTTGCACCATATCTCCTCCGTACAGAATCTTGCCCTATGAATTCTATGAGCTCATATTACCATTCTATTCTGTTTTGGTCAGAGCTCACATGAAATACTGCATCCAGTTCTGGGCACCACAGTTCAAGAAGGATGTGGACATGCTTCAACTTGTCCAGAGGAGTGTGACCAAACTGGTGAAAGGTCTGGAAATCGTGCCCTATTAGGAGAGTCTTAGGGAGCTGAGCATGTTTAGCCTGCAGAAGAGAAGATTCAGATAGCCATGTTTAAATGTTTGAAAGGGTGCCATATTGAGGATGGAGCGAGCTTGTTTTCTGCTGCTCCAGAGACTGGGACATGGAGCAATGGATTCAGACCACATGAAAAGAGATTCCACATAAATGTTAGGATGAACTTCTGAGGGTAAAAGATGTTCAACTGTGGAAAATGCTGCTGCCTCAGAGGGTGGTGGAGTCTCCTGTGGAGACGTTTAAACACAGACTATATGGCCATCTGCTTGGAGTGCTTTGACTGTGTTTTCCTCTATGGCAGAAGGGGGTTGGAATGGATGGCACTTGGAGTCTCTTCCAACTCTATGATTCTATGAATTTAAAGATGTTCCTTGTGGATGGGAGGAAGGGGCTGTTGGGGATGAAAAGAGATCTCTCTGTCAGCCGCCTTACCAAATGTAAAAACCAGCCAACCCAGGGCGAAAAGCCACATTATCATTCTGATGAGCTCTTTTACTGCCACACACCCCAGGCCTCCCACACAGACAGCTGTGCTGACTGCCTTCTGCTTTCCTTATGTTTTAAGTGTGCAGCATTGTTCACTGGTTGCTTTATCAGTGGGGCCAGCCTTGTGGACCTGTCTGTGTGAGATGTCTTCCCTCAAAAGAAAAAGAAAAGCCTCCATCATCCTTCCTCACTTTCAGACCCATTTGCCATGAGGGGTAACCGCCATCTGTCCCAGTTCAGGTGGGACAGCCATGCTCTTCCTTCCTGATTTCCCAGTGAATTTTAAAATCCCTTTCCATTACCTGGCCCCAAACTTGATTCTGAGCACCACTAGCAGCTTAGGCAGCTCCTCCTTAGAGAGCAATGAGGTGCTGCCACTCTGGTTCTCATATTTCTTTGGTCTTGGACTGGCTATGCTTTGGTGACTTTGTTTATTCCTTGCCAGCTGTTGTATCTGGGGGCACAGTGGTTAAATCCCTGTACTGCAACAACTCACTCATAAACAAAAAGGTTGTGAATTCAATACCAGCCAGGGGCTCAGGGTCGACTCAGCCTGGCATCCTTCCAAGGTCACTAAAATGCTATACAGTGGACCCTTGTTATATGCTGGGGTTTGGTTCCAAGACCCCTCATGGATAACAAAATCCATGTATGCTCAAGTCCCATTAAATATAATGACATAGCAAAATGGTATCCCTTATAAAAAATGGAAAATCAAGGTTTGACATTTGAAATTTATACTTTTTTTGCATATTTTCATACCGTGTATGCTTGAATCCCTGTACAAAAAAAAAAGCATGTATAAGAAGGACCGACTGTATTATGCTTGATTATTATGCTATGTCATGTATTTTGGATATTTTGTACTTTGTACTTTTCTATGTATTTTTGTATAATTAATCTATTGTATTATGTTTGCTGTGATGTAATTGGTGGGAGGGTGTACTTGTATTTTGTATTTTGCTTCCTTTGCTTTGTAATCCACCTTGATTCCGCAAGGAAAAGGCGGAATATAAATAAATCATATTATTATTATATTATTATTAAAATGAGTACCCAGCTTGCTGTGGGCGATTAGCTTACACACTGTAAACCACTTAGGGAGTGCTTAAGTGCACTGATAAGCAGTATAGAAATGTACTTGTTATTGCTATTGCTATCTGGATTGCTGGCTTGTTAATGCCTCTTGGACTGGCTGGTGACCACCCTCATGCCGGAGAGGGGAAGGGAGGGGAGTTACTCTCCAAAGTAAACTAGCAAAATGGGGGAAGAGGACAGTTGCCATTTTAAAAATATAGTCCTCCTTAGGTGCATGGAGGAGTCAGAGGACCAAACCATCAGTGAGCAGAATGCCGGCCAGGTCCTTGGCCACTCCTATCCTGAGCCACATTCCCAGTTAGCCAGTTGGATGGTGAAGATAGCAGTCACATCAATTCCCTCTCTACATCTCTAGTCTCAACTTAAAACAAACAAGTAAACAGCTTTATTTATATACCGCTTCATACTGAATTAACAGTGTCTAAGAGGTTTACAACTGTAAGCTAATTGCCCCCAACAATCTGGGGACTCATTTTAGCGACCTCCTTGGAAGGATGCAAGCCTGAGTCAAGCTTGAGCCCTTTTGCTGATATTGAACTCCCAACCTTATGGTTTTGAGTGAGTGGCTGCAGTACAGACATTTAACCACTGCGCCACCAGGGCTCCTGGTATCCTCTTCACGTGTTGGATTCCAATCAGAATCCTGTTGGTGTTGCACAGCTGTGTTAAGTTCCCTCACACATGCATTTCCACTTTTTGGTTGCTGTGCAACCAATGTATTCCACTCATAATCACGTAAGTGAAGTTCCAGAAGTGTAACCATATGACGTGAGCCTAAACACTATTAGTAGTCTTAACAAGTGCAAGGCCATTGAATCAATTGGATTTCCTTGTGTGTTGACTGAACATTCAACAATGGATTTAGTGGCTCACCTCTAGTAGGGACAGATCAGGAGGACTGCAGTAATGCTGTTTCACATTGTCAGATAGTGTCACCAGAATTAAAACTGGAAATGGCTCCTCTGCCTTTATAATGATTGTGCAGAAGAGAGAATTTCAGCAGGTGTTGCTAGTTACCTAGCTGCTTGACAAGTAACACCTGCTAAAATTCTGTCTTCTATACAACCATTAGAGGAGCCCTCTCCAGTGTTCAATCTGACAACTCTTATCTATTTGTCAATGATTTCAATATCCCATTCAGCTGGCAGAAATAGCACCTGTGCATTTTTCTCCATTACACAAGGGGACAAACAACAGAGATATGTACAGATATACCATCAGTTGTACAATTTCAGTATTCAGTAAAGGGGTGGTATAGTGCAACCACTGTGTAACTATGTGAAGGTAGATTTATACCATGAGGTGCATTGTGGGATCTTGGTCAGTATTTATATTATTATATTATATCCAACCTTTCTCCTGGGGTGGGATCTAAGGCAGCCAATGACTTCCATCATCCCCAGTCTGAGTGGGATGCCAGGTTGAGAAAGATCAATTTATTTCTGCCCACCAGTGCAGAAGCTCATGAAATTGCTCTGAGCTTTATCTCCCAAGCCATAATGTCAGGTGCTCACAATAACAACAACAACAATAATAATCCTGTCTTAAAAAATACCAAAAAGTCAGAAATGTTAGCATAAGAGGTCCCTCGCTGCAGTAACTATACCTGGCCCTTGGCATCTTTTAGCTTAGGAGGGGATGGAATATGATTAATTGATAAGGGGGTAAATAGCACTTCAGGCCCCAGATGAATTCGTTCCTTCTTCCATGGCCACAAGCTTAGGGACTGTTGTGTATTGCTGTTATTATTATTGTTGTTGTTGTTGTTGTTGACATCAGAACAAAGGTTATCACTCTCCCTGACAGGACTCTTAACACTATCCCTGTCTCTTTCTCCTGCTTCTCTCAGCTGTGGAAAGGAAGTGGAAACGAAGAGGGAAAAAATCTTCAAGGGTTTTGGTTAATAGGATTGTGAGCTTGTTGTCTTTCAAAATGGTCTGTTTGAATTGAAAGGCTGACATGGTCTGACACTAAACATTCTGAAGGAATGTTTCCATCAGAGAAAGCGAAAGGCCTGGGGCTGAATCCTATGTAAGACTGTTTCCATTAGAATAGACTTCAGAGACATACCATTATTACACTGGAGTATTAGTATGCAAAGGGGTCTTGTAGCACCTTTAATACTAACTGTGCAAAAGAAGTTGTTGCATAAGTTTTTGTAGACTTAGAGCCTGAACAGACAGACTTCTGGGTTTGCTGGTGGGAAAGTGAATCACCTCCTCTCCCGCTCACCTAGCAACTCCACAAAAAAGGCTATGGGGAAGTGGCAGCAACGTACCCCAACCATGGCAGAGGTGGCCTGGCTGGTGAAAGTAGAAGCTGGGATGTGTGCCAGGAAGCCTGGAGGTGACTGCATGGGTCACTGCACTGGGGTGCCACCAACCCTAGTGATGCCATTATGATTTCCATTGCTTTCTTCAATCTAGTACCATGTAGAAGTGTTGCATAACAACTACTGTCATCTCACCAGCTAACTGGTTCAGTGGTCATGCTGGCTGGTGATGACAGAAGTTAGAGAAGAACACCTCTGGAGGGAGAAGGGCTAGGAAAGGCTGGCCTTACTCTAAGAATAGAGTAATAAGAGTTTTGGGGTAAATGTTTCAGTTTCTTTAAAATTACTACAGTGTATATATTCCTTTCCCTCCCACTCCATTGACTAGCTGTTTGGGGGATTCTGGGAGCCATAGTCTGAAGAAGTCACTTTTCTATAAGGTAATCCTTATAAGGTTTAAGCCATGTGAATTAAAAAAATATGTAATCACATTTTAATTAGCAGGAGCAAGAAAACACAATCTGTTTGTGTTTGTCTAGCAGTGATTTGTCCACAGGATGAGACATGTTTGATGGCATCAAGCAAGCAGTTCCTCTCATCGTGTTCTCTTCTGAAACCAAAAGCGTCTCTTGAGTTAAATGGCATTAATTGCAGCCAAATAGGAAGCAAGCACTTGCTACCATCGTCACTTTCTCTCTGGTCATCTCGCACATGGCTACTTGTCATTCAATGACCCTCACAGGGAAGCTCTTGTCTTTAATAACCAGCACACCAACCCTGTGGCTTGTGATTTTTGTGCCCCCTGGCTTCCTAGTCTAGGAAGAGGATCACACAGTGACATAATGTATGAGCCCATCAAGGCAGCACACAGGGCTGAAGGAGGTGCCATTCGTGCCAGTTGCCCTCTGCTTTAAGCAGCAGCAGGAAACCTGTTTGTGCAACATTGCTCAATTAAGGGAATCATGTTGGGACCACTTTGAAAGGCAGCTGACTCATCTTGTGCCAAAGGCAGCCAGAACCTTTACTTTCCTCTCCTGGAGACCCCATGAAGAACATAAGCAGAGAAGAAAACTGGGTCAGCTAATGGCTTCCACATCAATGGGGCAGTGATTCCACTCACTTTTTTAAGCATTAGCAATAGCATTTACATTTCTTTACTGCTTATTAGTGAACTCAGCAATCTCTAAGCAGTTTACAATCTGTAAACCAATTGTCCCCAACAAGTAGGGTACTCATTTTACCGACCTACAAAGGGATAGAAGGTAAAGTCAATCTTGGAGCCCTGGGATCAAACTCAGAACCTTGTGGCTGCAATACTGGCATTTAATCATTTCTCACCAGGCCTCCCTTTTTTTAGTTGGAACGTTACAGCAGTAATCCAGGAATTGTACAGACCGCCATCAAAGGCTGGAATGGGGGCATGGCATCCACATGACGCACGCCCTGACTCCACCCCCATGCTGGCGTGACACTGCATGCTGCACCACATGGCAGGCAGCATCACAGTGCTCCTCTGGTGCTGCATCCAGATGATGCACCATCAAAGGCATGTCATAAACCTGCCATGCCAGTGGCTATGGCACCCTCTCTGTGGCATAAAAGGAGTTGCTTTTTGTGACTTCTTTTTGTGCCATGGAAAGGCCAGATCAGGGCCATGGTATGTAGTTGACACAACCCCGATCCTGTGCTGAAAGGAGCAGCTGCAGGCTGCCCCTTAGGGTTGGTCAGCTCAGCCCCTAGTTTCCTGAAACCCTATCGACCCAATAGGACCAGGACATTGGATAGCTCCTTTAAAAGGTGGGGGGGGGGTGCATGTACATGCACTCATGCCTTCAAGTCTCCTTGCTTGTTGTTTGGTTGAATGTCTCTAGTATGAAACTCTAGTGCTGAAAAATGGTTTGCTGAGTTTTAACTAGTGAAGCCAGCGTTTCTGAACTTGATTAGCTGTTGGACTTGTCACACTGCTTTCAAGCACCTTAGATAGATTCAGAGTAGAGCACCTCATGAAACCTCAACTCCCAGAATTTCATAGCACTGAGCCATGGCAGTTAAAGCTGTGTCAAACTGCATTAATTCTTCAGTGTAGATGCAGCCTTAATTGTTAAGAAGAGGAATTAATTGCAAGCAAGTAGTTGTTTGTAACCAGCTGCTACTGAGTGCTGGCCTTTTCCAGCTTGGTATTCTCCTGATATCTTGAAAGCTGCTCCCATCATTCATAGCCACCCCGATCATATTGACTTGGGGTGATGGGAACTATTGAAACAGAGGCTGGATGGCCATTTGTCCCAGAGCGTATTTGGAATGTGTATTCCTATATGGAAGAAGGGGGTTGGATTGGATAGCCTTCCATCTCTATGATTCTATTAATGTTTTAGCTCCTCCACTAGGAGCTCCAGTGGTACCATTGGTAAGCCAGCCATAAGTGTATAAAGGTAAGGACTGGAAAGGTGAGTTTGGATTTCCTCCAGCTCTCCATACACAGGCAATTGGATTGAAAAATACAGGATGAGGAATCAAGATGACTTCCTTCTCACACTCCTTAGACTTCAAATATCTGGAGCAATGGAGATGCACCACTGAAGATTTTAACCCAGCAGACCTACCCCTGAGGTAGGACTTGAGACTTAATCCTGTATGACTTAGACAGCCTTAGATCCCCATTTACACACCCAGAGATAGGTGGCATCTACATTCCTACGTCACGATTTTCAGCTTTTTCTGTGGAACACAATAGAGAGGGAGAAAACTCTGGATCTCACCCCAGAAATACAAGAAGCCAAATATTAATCCAGCTTTGTCTTTGGAGGATTTATACAGTTAATCATGTTTGGATAAGTTCAGGATGAAAACACAATACCATTTCTCCAAGTTCCAAGAATCTTCTTCATGCTGTCTGGGTTAAGAGTCTTACTACAGATTAAAGAATTGACAGGAGGGAAGGTTCTTTTTCTTTTGTTATTCTTATTATGTCTTTGAATTCAAAGGAGAAAAGGGAAACATGAAAAATGAGGGACCTGTCAGAATTGCAAAACAACAACAACAGAAATGGAGGTAGACAAAATGCCAGCAGGTATAGAAGCAAGAGAAAGAATATATAGGCCAGTATCTCTTCATGCCTTAAATATACTTAAATCCCCCTGCAGTAGTCAATGGTTATTTTTGGAGCAGCCACATTCAATTCATGTTGGCAGAAGCAGAGTTGCACATGTAGTGTGACTACACATGGATGTGCAATGCACATTGAGTGTAGATGTGCCTGCGCATGGAAGGCATGTTTATCAGATTTTCAGGAGACACCAAATTAGGGGGTGGGGGGTAGTTAACACCCCCAATGTGCCAACAAATATGGAAAACAAAGCCATGGCTCCCAGACTGGAAACAATCGATATATATTCCCATCCACAAAAAAAGAAGACACAAAAGATTGCAGAAATTACAGAACCATCACACCAATTTCCATCACACCAATTGCAAGCAAAGTCATGCTCAAAATTCTGCAGCAATAACTCCTACTATAGATGGACGTGAAATCCCAGAGGTGCCAGCTGGATTCTGGAAAGGAAGAGGCACCAGGAATCACATTGCAAACATAGGATGGATAATGCAGTGAACCAGAGAATTTCAAAAGAAAATCTACATGTGCTTTATTGACTATGCAGCCTTTGTCTGCATAGATGCATTTCCCCTTCCTTTGCCATTCTTCCCGCACCCTTTTTTGTGTTGTGCCTTTGAAGTTGTAAGCCTGAGAACAGGTTGGTCTTGTCTTTTTAAAAAACTGATCTCTAAGCCACACTGCAAACTTTTAAAAAGAAATAGTACATCAGATCAGGTGAAATAAGCTGACCTGAGATATATCTACTTGCCTAAAGCCATCCCTGCACCTGCAGTGCTTCCACACTGCACAGCAACTTCAGAGGGTATGTGCCAGGTGGATAGCACAAACACAACAACAACCAAACGACCAGAGCTGGGTTGGAAACATAAATATAAATGTTTGGAATCAGTTCCACATGTATAAAATGTACATTCAGGTGTACAATGCTGTTGGATAGGTTGCAACCTTCCCATGATTTATTTATATGTATGGTGGCATGGCTCAGTAGTTTCTGTTTCATGGGGTAACTTATTCATGATAAAAGATGCATAGCTCTTTTAACTGATTTAGCCTTTCCAATCCATTTTACCATCTTTCAGCTGTTTAACATGCTTTAATTTTGTTTACATTATTTACTGAATTCAATTTGGAATGGTTTAAATTGCTAACATCATTTTATTGGTTTGCTGCCTTTCAATCCCATGTTAAAAGGGCAGCAAATATATTTTAATATGTAATATAACATATTTTAATAAGTTAAGAATAAGAAATATGCAAAATTAGTCATTAACCAATACAGTTATCACTAGATCTAGCCCTGGTAGGAGGAGACAGGAGCTGTCCATCCCAATTTGACATCTTGAAGATGCATTTCCCAATATCTTCAATAGATCATCTCTTATCAGAGACAGTGCTCCCAAGAGACAGAGCTAGGTGGCTCATAGGTTCAGCCTCCAGTTTCTTTAACATGCTGGGCACTCCCCCTGCCCTTTGAATTCATTTTTTAACGTAAATAATCTGTATTTTCATGAGCACAATTGACATGTTTCTGTCTGTGTTGCTGTATTTCAGGATCAGATGAATGAACAGAGAGACAGGTGATTGGATTCCCTTCTTTTCTTATCTATCCATGCAGGGTTCCACCTGTCTCATTGCCAAATTCAATGCATGCGCTTTTTTGGAAGCGCTCCATCCCTGTGAACAATTCCTAACAGAGAACTACTTGTCTTAACATCTGCCATGCTGCAGACCATCTGGCTAGTAGCAGATACCTGGAAGAATGCCTACCAGATGCTTGGACCCTTGCCTACTGTCTGTTGCATCACAAGCATAGATCATTTTCATGAGCTGCCATGTTATTCACCAAAGACTCTCTGGAACAATAGCTTGGGGAGGAGACCGACAATTTGTAAGATCCCTGACCTCCCCATCACAAAACTAGTGTTCTGGCAGAGAGCTCTGTGTGAGAAAGTGGGGAAGCAGCACTATAAATTCAGGAGAGGCTTCCTTGTGAGAAAGTGGGAAGTGGAATGTGGCAGGGGTTTAAATTTTGGCAGCGACTTTGTGAGTGAGGAAGAAGTTTAAGTTCTGATTGTGGATTTGTGGTGTGTTTGACTTCTATGGGGGAGCCTCTGCTGGTGCCCTGGGACTGCTTCTCAGCCTGGCCATCACAGGTTAAAAGATGAATGTTTCTTCAGTTCAATCCATGGGTGCTCAAATCCATGGGTTACAAACATTGTGGATAGTGAGGACCCTTGTATGTATATCTCTCTGTGGGTAACAAATATTTAAAAGATATTAAAAATCTATTCTAATCTAACCATTAGTTCCTTTTAAAAATATATTTGTTTTGTTGTTGTTGTGTGCCTTCAAGGTGTTTCCGACTTATGGCATCCCTAAGGCAATCCTGTTGTGGAGTTTTCTTGGCAAGTTTCTCCTGAGGGGGTTTGCCATTGCCATCCTCTGGGGTTGAGAGAGTGCAACTTGCCCAAGGTCACCCAGTGGGTTTCCATGGCCAAGCCAGGGTTCAAATCCTGGTCCCCAGAGTCCTAACCCAACACTCAAACCTCTACATCACACTGGCTCATATAAAAATGTAAATAACAGTAAGAGTGAAGGCTGATCAGCAGGGCCGGCTCTAGGTCACCCTAGGCAAGAAATATTTTAGCACCCCTGTCACCCCTCAGGGTAAGGCGGGTGGGCGTCGAGAGGCGAGGGGGCTGTTGACCATGAGGTTACATTCAAGGCACATGCGGAAGGTGGATGATGTACCATGTGACTGTACCACGGACACAGGGGGCGCACATTTATGTTTCGGGCATTATACAAAGAAACCATCATATGATAGCTTGCTTTTACGTCGCTTGCTGTTTTCACTTTAATATTGTTTAATTAAGCAAAAAAAAAATACCAAAAAAGCCACCAAGCCGCCCCTAAATTTTGCTGCCTTAGGCAGCTGCCTAGTTCGCCTATATGGATGAGCCGGCCCTGCTGATAAGGCATAAATCAATACTGTAACTGAAGGAAGGTGGTCGGCCAAAGATCTTGATTGATCTTTTATTCAGATGCATCTCAACTAATGATCTTCCTCAACAGTCAAAGAAAATTCTTGCATTTGTCCATGTCTTTCCTCCAGACTAACACATCCATGTGAAATCTCAGAGAGTAAAAAAGAAACATGCCTCTTCTCCTTCATCACCCTCAGCTAGTGGTATGTTTTTCTAATATAAACTATTGATCATTCATTATACTTATTATACCTTTTGTATGTGTGTGTGTATGCATTTTTATATCTTGATCCCAAAAGCCCCTTGACTCTTCAGGTGTAGGAATCCACCTCCACACTGAAGCTTCCTGCCACTGTAAGGACCAAGCTATGATAGCACCTGAGCCATGTCATCTAAGCATTGCTGTGAAAGCTGAACAGTGAAGAAAACTGTCAGGAGGAAAATCAGCTTGTTTGAAATGTGGTGCTGGAGGAGCATTCTGCAGATACCAGGGACAGGGACGTAGCCAAGGGGGAGGGGGTTCTTGGGGTCTGGACCCCCCCTTCCATTAGAAAAATGAATGGTGTGTGCTGCTGCGCCGCCGCACCCAAGCCCCATTAGAATGGTGGCACTTAGTCTGGACCCCCCTTCCTAAACTCCTAGCTACGTCCCTGCCAGGGATGGCCAAAACAATGACTACAGTGGGGCTTTGTTATCTGCTTGGGTTTGGTTCCATGATTCCCCATGAATAACAAAATCTGTAGATGCTTAAGTCCTATTAAATATAATGGCAGAGCAAAATGGTGTACTTATATAAAACTGAATTTTTGCATGCAAATTACACATCAATTGTGTTTTACAACTTGTCTGATGAATAAGAATGCTGAGCAATTGAACCATCACACCAAATGTGCAACCAGGTACATAACCAACTGTCCCTGTGCAATGTCCATCAATGCACTGTGTGCAACACACACGCGATTTGCATGTGCATTGATTGAACAATGTATAACACTGAACAGTGAGCACTGAACACCTGTGTGTGCAGTGTGTGCCAGCGTGTACAATGATGCTGTTTACACAACTCTGTTTCCATGTCCTTGAAATGGATGTGGATGTTTTACATCAGACAAAAATGTTCACTCACTTCCATTGGAGAAATTATGTATGCATAAAATCAGATTCTGGCCCTTTTATATCTGTAAAGAGACAAATGCTACAAAATCACTACAATATTCCATATATTTTCCTGGGAATAAGATGGATATGAAATTTCTTGCTCCCTCAATATGCTTTGTGAAACCAGGAGGCCTCATAATCTCACTGCTAAGAGAAAAGGTACTTTTAAATCTATTTCTTCTAAATCTTTTTTTAAGATTTGAGAACTTTTCAGCATGAAAATGATTGCAGAATGGGTCTTTGTAACTATAGTTCCCAAGGACTTTTCTTGTCTCTGGCATAATGTTCCTGCTACTAATAAAATGCAAGAAGATAAATTTTTCTACTTCCAGAGTGTTACAGCAAGGCCATTGTGATGGGCTGAATGATGATCCATTAAAGGCAAGTAATCCAGGGAGCTGCCATCAATTCAAAAGCTTTCTAGCCTCTCTCTTCATTTTCATGAATTTCACTTCTTCGTGCTGCTACAAAAGAACTGATCAGAACTGAGTCATTTTGATAGGAATGCCTCCTACACTTGCAAAACAGGCTTCGCTTAAGCTGATACCAAGGTTAAACAGGCTCCAAATATGATCTATGGTGTCAAAAATGAGACAACTTCAACCTAATGCTGTGTGGGTACTGGCAGTAATGTCTAGCCTCTCCCATGCCAGTGAGCTGGGAAATGTGCTCAAGGCTTCAATCTGAAGACTGGTCAAGGTACAACCCAGGATGCCAATCTCCTCTGAGCTATAGTTTGAGCTTTAAAGCATTGCTACTTAAATCAGTGGCCTGTGGACTAGTGGTGGTCCACAGCCTAGTAAATGCTGGTCTACAGCAAGTTTCTAAGGGGGAAAAACAGTTGCAACCTGTGGGCACAGATGTGGTGCCAGTCCCTGGCACATTGGAGGATGGGCAAATCTGCTGGTCCTCCATATCATATGATTGACTGATTGAGTAGATTAGATATATATCCTGCTTTTCTCTCAAATAGGACCAAAGCAGCTTACAGTGTAAGGCCTCATTCCCCTACCTTTTAAACCAGATCGCAATTCGGTTTGAACTGCTTCAAATGACCTTGGTTCCTACTTAAATTGATTCGCTGAAGTTATTTGGTGAGGGGGGGGCAGCACCAGAACCATTTAACCCGCGTCTTTTTGACGCTGATTTTTCCCTCGCTTCTTTTTCACCAAATTGATTCAATGCAAGTGTGAACCACAAGAGGATTGGAATCGATTCAAATTTATCCGTCGGCCGACTGGAACAGAAACATTTTGAATCAATTTATTCATGAGTGGGAACCACAAGTGGGTTATTTTGATGACAGAAAATGCAATTGGGGCAAATGTAGTGGGAACCACGCTCCGGTAAAAGGCTGTCTGAGGTGGAAGACCTGCAATTTTCCCCCAGTGTGCCAGGAACCAACACCACATTTATGTTCATTGGGTACAATTGTTTCTTTTTTCCCCTGAAAATATAAACCATTTTTAAAAACATAAACTATTTTAAAACACCACAATAACAAATAGAAAATCCAGCACATTCTTTAGTAGGGATGGGCCTTAGGCTATCAATCCTCAAAAGCGAATCAAACAGAATGGGCATCACCTGTCTATAGAAAGACAGCAAGAAAGATGCTAGCCTAAACTCTCTGGGGGGGAGTTCCAGAGATCCTGGGAGCAGCTACTGAGAAGGCCCTGTCTCCCATGCTCCCACCATGTGGACCTGTGAGGGCGACGAGATGGAGAGAAGAGCCTCAGTACATTTCAAAACACAGCCAGATTCATGAAGAAGAATAACCTGGACCTGAGCTGTCCTACACCTGTATAAGTTCCCTTATATAAGCAGTTGTACATTTGGCCATTGTGTAATGGACAACATATTCACTTCATAGTTGCAAAAGCAGAGTTCCACAAGTGCAACCATTTCACAGGTCTTTAAATTTTATTATTTAGTCTCGACTAGAGTGGAGACACTGAATCCATTGTATTGGCTTAAATGTCGACTTACCATTCAATCACTGACTGAATAGGTCTACTCTAGCTAGAATTTACCAGCAACATTTCAGCCATGCAGTTTCACATCCATGGATGGTGGATCACTATTCATCAGCACCTTCAATGGGATTGCAAAAACAGCCACTCTGGATTCCTTGTCGCACAACATGACAAGAAACAGACACCATCGGTTGTACATTGTCATTATTCAGCAGAAGGATGGTACATACACACGAGTACATGAATGTAAATTTTCACTACACAAAGACAAGGTAGGATCTTGGCCAAAGAGATCAGACGTGTACACAGTATAAAAATGTAGGTGCATCATCAATTTGTTTGGGGGTTTTAAAGTTATAACACTGATCCATTTATACAATGCTGCTTTCATGAATTCATACACCTGCATTAGTTATGAAAATGTCCCACTTTATTTATTTACTGATGCATTGGCTACACAGGGGCCAGCTCTCTCCCACTCTCCATGCCTTGGGTTGTGAAAGAACAAATAAACACATCCTAGAAGGGGGTCTCCATTCATCCATCAGTTTCCTCTTCTCTTCTCCCTGGATGTCATTTTATATGAATCAAACCTTTAATTAGCTATTAGGACTTCAGTGCACAACCTCCAGACTTAACGGCTCCTTAGTCATTCATCCCATCAATGGTTCATTTGCAGGAAATCTAGAGTGGTGGACAAAGTGGAGATTATCTTGAGTACTGCATACAAAGAAATATATTACAACATTTGAGAAAGATAACATACATATTCTGGCTGAGATCTTACGTGATTGAGCATAGTGAAAGAGTTCTATATGTGTAACCCCTCTATGGCTTCCCTGTCACCATTCCCATGACTCACTGTTGTGCTGTGATAGCCCTACCAATGGCCACTAAGTGGCTACTAGAGAGAGCGGGGATAGAAACAGGTTCTGGCTAAGTCCATGTAGCCAGATGCAAACTGAGGACCATTCTGCTGAAATCTGCTGCGGTCTTCTGAAAGTTTCAATGAATGATGCTATCAGTCTGTGTCTGTCTAGGTGAACAATAGCAATTATTGGTGTAGCAATAATATCCAAAATCCACAAAACAGCATTATCTTTACTGGGCCAACAAAAATGCACAAAATACATGATGAACACGTTTGAAGCTCCACTGGCTTCTTCATCAGGAAAAGGTGTTAAAAATCATACAGTAAGCTATTTATAATTATCTGGAGAAACAGGAGATAAAAAAAATCTCAGAAAAACATGAAAAGATCTTAAACACTGAAATTACTATGGAGGAAATCACGGCATCTATCTTAAGGTTAAAGATTGACAAAGCTCCAGGACCAGATGGATTTACTACGTTGTATTACAGGAAGTTCCAACATGAGATAAAGATATCTTTGCAAAAGACACTGAAAGATATTAGAATTAATGGATAGCCTATTTCTTGGAAGAATGCAGATGTAGTGGTAATTCCTAAAGATGGTACAGTGCGCCTGCATCATACGCGGGCGCACTTTACATGGCTTTCAGCGGGGAGAAGAGATGGTGCATCCCATAGGGAACTATGGGGGGCATGCCACCACACTGCCACGCCACCATGTGCACGAGCCCCATTCATTTAAATGGGCCTGAGGATAGGCAGAATTTGCTTTACGCGGGGGAATCCAGAACGGATCCCCTGTGTAAAGTAAGGGCACACTGTAAGAAGATTACAAATTATAGACCAATTTCATTACTCAATATGGATTATAAAATATTAACTTCCATACTGTCTGAAAGATTCAAGTTAATGCTGCAGGATTATATAGATTGTGATCAGAAGGGATTTTTACCTAAGAGACAGATGTACAAAAATATCAAAACAACCAATGACATTTTAGAACATTATGAGAGGAATAATGAAAGAAAAGCTGCATTGATATTTGCAGATATTTGCTGAAAAGGCATTTGATAATGTTATTTGGGATTACAAGTTGGGAGTGCTAAAAAGAATGGATGGTGGAACAAACTTTTTAAATTGGATTAAAAACATTTACCAAACTCAGTATGCTCAGCTGATCATAAACTGAGATAAATCAGGGAAATTTGCAATACATAAAGGTTCTCGGGAAGGTTGTCCTTTGTCTCCATTACTTTTTATAACTAAATTGGAAATTTTGATGAACGGTATCAGAAAAGACCAAGACATTCGAGGTACTATGATCAGAGGCTTGGAGTAGAAGGTTAAAGCCTTTGCTGATGATATAATGTTTATCGTAAAAGACCCCAAAAGACAAGATTCAACCATTACTCTAAAAAAAACCTGTCAAATTTGGCAAAATATCAGGTTTCAAAAGAAACAAGAATTTGCAAAGAAGAGGAACAAAATCTGTTAGAGCTTTCTAAATGTCTTATAACAAAGAAGGTCAAATACCTGGGAATATGGCTGCCAAATAAAAACATGGACTTATTTGCCAGTAATTATATACTGAAATGGAAGGAAATTAAAAATGAGTTAAAATCATGGAAGAATTGGAAATGCTCTCTTTCAGGGTGTATAGAAGTTATAAAAATAATGGTTTTGCTAAAAATGATTTTTTTATTTCAAACCATTCTGATACTAAACAATAAATCTCCTTTTAAAGAATGGCACGCGGCCCCTCCCCCGGGGGTGGAAGCTCCACCATTCCCGGCTTTGGCCCCCCAGTTGTCTGAGGGACAGCAACCCGGCCCCCGGCTCAAAAAGGTTGCCTACCCCTGTTTTAAAGAATGGCAAGATGATATCAAAACATTTATTTGGAAAGGTAAGGAACCTCGAGTGAACTGGAAAACTATGACAAGGAACAAAGAAGAAAGTGGAGGAGGTGTGCCAGATTTGTGGTCATACTATCAAGCAAATGTACTGAACTGGTTCTCAGACTGGATAACATTGAAAAATGAGAGATTACTGGATTTAGAAGGATTCAATAACACATTCGGATGGCACACCTATCTCTGGTATGGTAAAGCGGCAGTTCATAGTGAATTGAAACATCCTATTATTAAAAGATCATTATTAAAAATTTGGGGACAGATCAGAAGAAAAAATGATAAGAAAATTCCTTTATGGCTTTCCCCGCAAGAGGCCTTCTTAGGAAGGTGGAAATCGATCGACAATTGGCTCACATATGCTGATATCCTGGTTAAGAAAGGGAAAAAACATAATGGACATAAAGCCAATGGAGGAATTATCTCAGTTCGATCCAAAAACGCACTGGCTATTGGACACTCAGTTGAAGGAAAGATTCGAAATGGACTTTAAAGTAAAGGACTTCAATGCAGAAGAAGTAGCTCTGGATAATGTATGGCTTGAGGCAGAGAGCAAAAAAGGTTCCAAGATTTTATCAGCTTCTTCAAAAATACGAACAGAAAAATGAGTTAATTTCAGAAGAAATGATTAAATGGGCTGCAGATTATGATAAAAGCATTAGTTTAGAGAGCTGGAAATATGGAAGAGGAAAAACAGGAATCCCAAGCTCTGAGAGAAAATTATTGGAAGATGAAAAGAAGATGGCATCCAACCCCTAAGAAAATGGCCAAAATCTATAATACAAAATCAAGTAACTGTTGGAAATGTAATTCTGCTATTGGAACATGGTTCCGTGTTTGATGGCACTGTCCAAACTTGGGAAATACTGGAAGAAGGTACATGGAACAAATGAAACACACAGTTAATACACAGTTCAAAATGGAACTGGAAGTTTATTTATTAAACATGTTAAATAATTTACCTTCTCAGAAAAGAAATGAGAACACCAGCATGACAAAAAAACATGTACACATTGGTAAGGTGGACCTACACTTGACTAACAGGATGACAGCTACTGTTGGGAAATGCCTCTTATGAGCAGAATCATAAGAGTTGGAAGAAACCGCCAGTCCCAACCAGTCCAATCCCATTTTGCCATGCAGGAAAATCAAGGCACTCCCTTTGACAAATGGCATCCCTTCACTGGCTCCCCCTCCCTTTCCGCATTCAGTATAAGTTCCTGCTGTCGACGTTTAAAGCCCTCCATGGACTGGCCCCCCTCCTTACTTATCAGACCTTCTTTCTCCTCACCTTCCCACCAGGGCCCTCCATTCTGGTAGTCAAGGCCTGCTGTCCCAGCCCAGGATTTCCTCTGCCCCATCCCGGATTCGCCCCTTTTCACTTGCTGCCCCTCACTCCTGGAACCTTCTTCCCCCGCGAGACACAAGGGCCATCACTTCTTTAAACAGCTTCAAAACGGAGTTGAAAACCATCCTGTTCAGAGAAGCCTTCCCAGGCATTGCATAACTGTCGCTTACTATTTGATGTTCTTTTGGTGCCTGTTTATCGAACCATTTCCTGTATTGCTATGTACTGTATATGCATTATCCTACTTGAGAGTATGTATTTTCCCTGGAAAATGATTAACCATCCATTATGAAGCCAAGCCCTCCCTCCAGTCCATCTGCCTTGGTCCAGGCCTCAGAGGTAGAGAGGAGCTGCTGGACCTCTTACCCTTTCCCTCCACCACTCCCTTCTCCTTCTGTCTCATGCCTTTTTAGATTGTAAACCCGAGGGCAGGGAACCGTCTAACTAAAAATATTGCATGTACAGCGCTGTGTAAATTTACAGCGCTTCATAAATTAAGGTTAATAATAATAATAATCCAGCCTCTGTTGAAAAACCTCTGCAGAAGAAGACTCCACTATCCTCCAAGGCAGCAGCATCTGTCTCTGTCAAACAGCTCTTACCGTCAGGAAGTTCTTTCCAACATTTAGGTGGAATCTCTTTTCCTGTATTTCAATCTGTAGGTTCATGCCTGGTCTCTGGAGCAGCAGAAAACAAGCTTGCTCCATCTTCAATATGACTTCCTTTCAAATATTTAAACATGGCTATCATGTCACTTCTTAATGTTCTCTTCTCCCGGCTATTCATACCCAACACCCTAAGCCATTTCTCATAAGGCATCTCTCATAGGGATGCAAACGTTCATAAATTTTATTCCTGCAGGCTAATTTTTTAAAATAATTTGACTATTTTTCTCCAGACTGAGAGAGATTTGCCAACAACGGTGTAGTTTGTAAAGGTTGTCATCACTGATAACCACAGGGGTCCATCAGAGGTCTCACAGCTTCTGTAATCGTTTTGCATCTTGCTACAGGGATATAGCCAGACTGTTTCCAATCCTGCCTGCTTTCTGCAAAGCACAGAAGGCTGTGCAGGATAACTTCAAGGACTCTCCTGCAAGTTGCTTGGAGGTTTTGTGGCTCAGCATAGCAAAAGTCCTCAGGTGGATATTTACGCTGTGCTGAAAGGATGTTGGATTGAGGCCTCTATTATCCATTTGTGCTTCTGTTATCGTTTTCTCTCCTTCACCTCTTCTCAGCCTTCTTGCTCTGAGTGTTAAGCAGATCCAGAAACCTTTGTTTGCTGGCAAACAGAAAGTTTCATTAAAAAGTCCTCATAACACACACACACACACACACACACACACACACACACAAACACACACACACCGCTCTCCTGGATAAGGCTTTGTTTTAAATGCTTTTTCCCATTCATCCCAACCTTTGTTCTATTCAACAGTCTCATGCACTATCTCACCACATTTGTCAAGAGGTGGGTGGAATTATGCACAACTTAATTGGCTTTCTTAGAAGGGCATAGGGAGGCTGTAGTTTGATTGTATATGGTTTCTTTTGTATTGATTGACATATATGTCATTGATTCATTGCAAATGGCTTTTATGCTCTATTTCATTATTATAGCAAAGTGTATTTCAAACTACTTTAATTACTGTGAAAACTGTAAACTTTTTACAGTTAGTTGCTTACACATACTTAAGTTCACCTCCAAGAGAAGTTGGACGTTTTGTCTGAGGCAGAATATCTGCCTTCAGTTCAAGGGTGTGCATTGCCATTGCCGTTGAACACAGATGGACTTGTATCTTTAGCTGTACACTCATTTTCACATTTACTGTCTTGGATCAGTTGGACAACAAGGCCATTCAACACAGGAGCAACCCCAGCGTAGGCTCTCAGGCCTAGTATCTTCAAATAGGTGGCCCAGCACCACTGGGTTACAGGCTAAACAATCCTCATTTTTGGGCTGAGAGAAAAAGCAGTCCTTGGGATAGCACATGCCTAAGTCTGGAACCTTTTGTCATATTTCACGCACAGGTTTTCAAGGAATATGACACAGAGGAAAGCAAATATGCTCCATCCTCAGTATAACATCCCTTCCAATATTTAAACATGGTTATCATGTTACCCCTTAATCTTCTCTTCTCCAGGCTAAACATACCCAGCTCCCTAAGACATCCCTCATAGGGCATGGTTTCCAGGCCTTTCACCATTTTGGTCCCCTTCTTCTGAAATTAGATTGCGAGAAGGTTCTGGCTCTGCATCTGAGAAGCTGGTGACCGAAGAAGCTCAGGATCTACCTCCTCAGCAGGACTTGAGAGATGAAGAGACACTCTCACCTTTTGAATTCCATCAAAGAAAGAAGGAGAAACTTCATTGGAACTATCTACTATACAAATGACACTCAGTCATCAAGCTCCTGGCATCCAAATCTCCTAGCAGCTGTAGGGAATCCTTGTTATTAACAAACATTCAGCCTCTTCAACTGATTGTGCTCTTGGTGAGCCTCTGCTTCTTGGTATTTTATTTTTCAAGACCAGCTATGTTTAACAATTCCTTCTCTCAACCCATTTAGGCTTTGGATAGCTGGACCGTTGGCTTTGAGGAATGACTTCTGGACAGGGTGATCTTCCCCTGCATCTCCTTTCATCTTCTTCAATTGCCTGTTTATGACCTGGAATTCCTTCCTTATAGCTGCTTCGCTTAGGAGAAACTGTCCATTTGGACACTTTTTGACTGTAGGCAAAGAGCATCTTTACCCCAACATTTCACCACAGCTAAGCCAGGGATCTCTAGGTCCCCCCCCCTACACAAACACACACACATCTGGCAAAAAAAGTGCACACATTGGGCCAAACATAACTCATCGAAGTTGGAGTGCAGAGCTCCAAAGAAGGTAGCCCCTTTCCAGGGAGAAAGAGAGATGGGTAACAGTCCCCAACTGGAAGGGTCTCTGACAAATAGGAACTTGATTCATCCAGGTAAGCGCCCCTCTCAAAGTCTGTCTCTGAGAGAGTCTTCATCCCCTCCAGAGAGAGGTTCCTGAGTCATTTTGGACAGCGCTGAAGTTCAGCCTTAGGGCAAGATGCTCTGTATGATTTAGAATCATATAATCATAGATTTGGAATGGACCAGAAGGGTCATCTTGTCCAACCCCATGCCAGTGCAAGAATCCACAACCAAAGCAATCCTGAAAGATGGCAATCCCATCTCTGTTTCAAGGTCTCTAAAGATGGAGAGTCCACCATCTTCCAAGGCAATCTATTCCACTGTTGAACAGCTCCTACAGTTGTTTCTAATGCTCCTGGAGCATAAAGACAGATGGAGTGTGGCCCAAGGAGCCTAGAGGGACCGAAGGCCATACAAATAGCCTTGCAGGGGCTACATGTAGCCCCAAGGCTGGACTTTCCCTATTCCAGCTTCAAATATTTCACCAAATGTTTTTGGACTTTCATGGTTTTTCCCTTCCTCCTTAATTTTTTTTTTACCCTCTACTCCGATGAAGAATTCTGGAGCATTAGGTAAACGCATACTCAGTCCTATAAAGAGATTAGATTGTACGCCTCTCGCAAGATTTAATGTTTTGAACTGATTGTTTTTGTAAAGGGCCATGCAAATGTATGGCCATGTACAAATAAACGATGATGATGATGATGATGATGATGATGATGATGATGATGATGATGATGA
>NC_056524.1:269853396-269902804 GCF_019175285.1 Sceloporus undulatus
GAACAAGAAGAAAAGGAACTCGTTAACCGTATGAATGCTGTGGATTTGGGTTTTTACTTTATTCTAGTGGTTCAGGGTTCTGCTTTTCCTGATTTATTTTGAAGTTCCATTTGCCAACTTCAATTCCATCCTGGAACACATTAGCAGCTGGGTCCCAGCAGCTGCTACTATGATACATCTTTCCCTTAATTGCCCAGAAGAGCCCTCTGTGCTTAGTGTGACTCCTTCTGGGAGGAATTCTTCTAGCAAAGTCCTCCCAGCTCCCCATCAAGATCCTCTCAGCTCCCCATGCTATGTAGCCAACTTCCAAAACATAGCTGATGACACTCTGGAGAATCTGCTCTCTCATAGCGAGATGGGTCCAATTCAATCAGCGTCACCAAGATGCAGCTGTCACACCAAGGCTCAGGGCTCCATCTGCAATTGTGAGTCCTCATAGCCAGACACCATTGTGCAAAACCTTAACAAAGAGATTCATAAAATCATAGAACTTGACAAAACCACCAGGACCATCTAGTCCAACCCCCAGGCATGCAGGAAGCAGCACCCCTGAAAGGTGGACCTCCACCCTCTGTTTAAAAACCACCAAAGGAAAGGCAGTCTATTTCAGTGTTGAACACCTCCTACAGATGAATAGTTCTTCCTAATGTTTAGGTAGAATCTCTTTCCTTGCAGTTTTAATCCATTTGTTCATGTTCTGGGCTCTTGAGCAGCAAATATCAGGCTTACTCCATCTTCTACATGGCATCTTTTCAGATGTTTAAAGATGGCTAGCATTTCACCTCAATTTTCTCTTCCCCTGGCTAAACACATCCCACTCCGTAAGCTATTCCTCTAGGAACTTGGTTTCAAAACTCTCTGAAAAAGTCCCAGCTTGTCAATGTCCTTCTTGAACTATTATGCCTAAAGTTGGACACATTGAAAAAATGTCTACATGAGGTTTATCCAGACTAGAACAGAGCAATATTATTACTTCTTTTGATCGGGACGTTATGCTCCTATTGATGCAACCTAGAATTGTATTGGCTGCACTGTTACAGATTATGCTCAATAAATATGAATATTAGTCTTTGATGCAAAGTCATAGTCCAACACTCAAGCCACTACACCAACCCAGCATTTTAAGATTTCTTCTTGTCTGTCTTAAAGTCATTTCTGACTTATGGCAGACAGTTATGACAACCTGCTATCCTTTAAATAGCATCCAGAATGTCTGCTGCTGGAGATCAACTGTCTTCCAAGGACTGCCACAGAGAGGACAGGAGTGGGCAGACCTGTTCTCTGTTGCCCCAGAGGATATGAACAGGTTTAATGGTTTTAAGCTACAAGAGGGTAGATTTTGATTGAACATCAGAAGGAACTTCTTGACAGTGAGCATGGTTCGGCAGTGGAACAAATTGCCTTGAGAGATGGTGGGGTCTCCTTCTCTGGATCTTTTCAGAAAGAGGCTGAACAGCTCCCTGCTGGAGATGGTTTAGTGCACTGGTCCCCAACCTCCAGATGTTTTGGACTTCAGCTCCCAGAATTCCTGACTGTTGGCCAGGTTGGCTGGGGCTTCTGGGAACTGGAGTGCAAAACACCTGGAGGACTAAAGATGGGAATCACTGATTTAGCTGGAGATCCAACCACTTGCTCCTGTATTGAGCAAAGGGTTGAACTCCATGACCCATGGGTCCTCTTCCAACTCTATGATTCTGATTCTGTGATTGTTTTCTGCGAAGCAGAATTTTTAGTGGGCCCTTTGTATCTGCTGGTGTTGTACAGCTATCTCCTGGGGATACTCTAGCTCATTGGTTCCCAACCTTTGGCCCTTCATTTGTTTTGCACTTCAGTTCCCAAAAGCCCCAGCCAACTTGATCAACAGTCAGGGATTATGGGGACTGAAGTCCAAAATATCTAGAAGACCAACAGTTGGGAGACACTGCTCTAACTAGAGCTGGCTGAAGCCTATTGACCATGGGGCCTCTTCTTTTGATTCTCTGGACCTGTTTTATGAGGAACCTGTAGGCGGCACTGTCTTGGTGTTCTTTTTTTGTCTACAGAAGTAATCTGGAACAAAGGCGGAATTTTGACATGATTTCCCCCCCAAAAGCTTTCAAATAATTAAAGCGCAGAGGGCAAACAACCACTTCACACTTGATTAGCTAATCCATATTACGGCTTCATTAAACACACAACAGCACTTCTACTTTCTCTTTCCCCTTCCCTCCCCCCTCACCACCGCCTTTTACAATTTTTTTCCAAAGATGGGTGCTCACTCAAGTCATCAATGTTAATTGCTGGTAAAACAGAAATGAACTCCTAAAAGGGAAATTGCTTTTGAAGGCCTAATCTGATTAATTAGGGGAGCTCATTGTTTCCATTTTAAGCAGGCAGGAGGGGGGGGGGGGGGAGAGAAATCACCCACAAAGTTAATATTTATTAATCTTAATGCACAAGCCCAGAGTGACACAGGCAGTTTCAGCAGGAGTGACTCCCAGCCATGCTTCTTGCCAGGGATTTGCACGCCTTCTGGGTAAACAGGAAGGAGAGCAACAGAGATCTCCACTAATTAAGACTATGCTGTTCCCAAGCTCTAATGGGACTCGAGAATTAATCGCATGTTGCAAATTATATGCAGATCAAATCAAAGGAGCAGCTTCCCTGTGGCAGATCTCATGAGACAAAAGCAGAAAGCAGAGATGCTAAAAATGCTCAGCTCGAGAAGACGTTTACAGTGCGGGGGCAGACAGTTGTAGTAATGGGAGATTTCAACTGTCCTGATACTTGTTGGAAGTCAAACTCTGTCAGGAATATAAGGTCCAACCAATTCCTCACATGCCTCACAGACAAATGCAATTGTCCAGAAGGTAGAAGAGGCAACTAGGGGATCAGCTATTTTAGATCTGATCCTAACCAACAGGGATGATTTGATAAAAGCGCTAGGATCCTTAGGTAGGAGTGATCATATTCTCCTGGAGTTTGGTATACAGTTGAAAGGAGAAGCCAAATGTAGTTCAGATACTCATTCCAGACTGTAAGAAAGCTGGTTTCAGTAAGCTCAGGGAAATACTGGGGGTAATTCCATGGTCAGGAACGCTAAAGAAGGAAGTTCATGATGGATGGGAGTTTCTTAAAAGTGAAATACTGATGGCACCATTTCAGACAGTTCCCAAAGGAGGGAGAATGGGAGGTGACTAAAGAAACCATGATGGGTGTCTAAAGAACTTTCAACTGAGTTAAGATTAAACGGGAAATGTACAAGGAATAGGAAATGAGTGATATCACCAAAGAAGAATTTCAACAAATAGCATATGTAGGGAGAAAGTCAGAAAGCCTAAAGTGCAGAATGAGCTCAGGACCTTTTGGGTTATGTCCCTAGCAAAAGGAAGAACAAGCAAATGGTAGGAGCATTGCATGGAGAAGATGGCAAAATGCTAATGGGGAGCAGGGAAAAGGCAGAACTACTCAGCACCTTATTTGCCTTGGTCTTCCCTGAAAAAGAGAACTGTACTCAGCCTGGCGCAAATGGGGCAAATGATGCAGTAGGGAAAATGCAGCACAGAATATGTAGAGGTAGTACAGGAATACCTGGTTACTCTAAATGACTTCACATCTCCAGGACCAGATGAACTACACCCAAGGGTATTAAAAGAACTGGCAAATGTAATATCGGAGCCATTGTCAATAATCTTTGAGAATTACTGGAGAACAGGAGAAGTCCCAGCAGACTGGAGGAGGGCAAATGTTGTCCCCATCTTCAAAAACAAAAACGGGGGTCAATACCAGGAAAGATTCTAGAGCACACCGTGAAACAGACAGTCTATAAGCATTTAGAAAGGAATGCTGTGATCAGTAAAAATTAACATGGGTTCTCAAAATCAAGTCATGCCAAACTAATTTCCCCCCCTCTTTTTTATGTACAATTCTAAGCCTGACATATGAAAGGAATGCTGAGGATGTAGTGTATCTTGATTTCAGGAAGGTCTTTGACAAGGTCCCCCGTGATAACCTTGCAAAAAAGCTAGAAAATGTGGGCTGGACAGCACTACTGTTAGATGGATTTGTAATTCTTTGACTGACTGAACCGAAAGAGTTCTCAGCAGTGGCTCCACCTCAACCTGGATAGAAGTGACTAGTGAGATACTACAAGGTTTCTCCTGGGTATAGTGCTATTCAACATCTTCATAATTGACTTGGATGATGGAATAGAGGGAATGTCTATCAGTTTTGCAGATGACTCCAAATTAAGAGGTGTAGCCAATACCCCAAAGGATAGAATTAGAGTTCAAAATGGCCTTAACAAATTAGTGAACTGGGCCAAAACTAACAAAATGAATTTCAACAGAGAGAAATGTAACAGACACTACACTTAGGCAGAAAAAAATGAAATGCGCAGATATAAGATGGGTGACACCTGGCTTGACAAGAGTATATGCAAAAGGGATGTAGGGGTCTTAGTAGACCACAAGTTGAACATGAGTCAACAGTTTGCTGCTACTAAAAAAAAAACTCCAATGCAATTCTAGGCTGCATGAATAGAAGTATAGTGTCTAGATTGAGGGAATTAATATCATTCACTCTGTTCTGATTTGGTCAAACCTCACTCGGAATACTGTTTCCAGTTTTGTGCACCACAATTCAAGAAGAATGTGGAGAAGCTGGAGCATGTCCAGAGGAGAACAACAAAATGGTGAAAGGTCTGGAAACCATGCCCACTGAGCATAGGGAGCTGGGTGTGTTTCGCCTAGAGAAGAGAAGGTTAAAGGATGACATGATAGCCACATTGAAATATTTGAGGGATGTCATATTAAGGATGGGGCAAGCTTGATTTCTGCTGCTAGGACATGGAACAATGGATTCAAACTACAGAAAAAGAGATTCTGCTTCAAGATTAGGAAGAATTTCCTGATAGTAAGAGCTGTTCGACAGCCTTAGAGAATGGTGGAGTCCCCTCCTTTGGAGGTTGGATTATATCTTTGAAAGAAATAATATCCACAGATATTACCAGGAGATTATTATCCATCTCTGCCATGACAAGCTTTACCAGATTACTTTTTGCCATACAGACAGATCAGAACTTAAATATATGCAAGCAGAATTTGATTATTATTATATTTTTGGCAACCTTTATGTTGAATCCAACCAAGTCTAGCCTTTTGCCCCTACAGCAGCCAAGCAGTTGCCTCTGAGAAGCCCACAAGGAAGGCATGAATGCCAAAGCATCTTCCTGATCATGTTCCCTAGCGCCTGGCATACAGCAGCGGACTGCTTCCAGTACTGGAAATAATATATAGCTATTGTGGCTAGTAGCCCTTGACAGCCTTTTCCCCATGAATTAGTTTAATCTCCTTTTAAAGCCATCAAAGTTGGCATTGAATGCTGCAACTTGTGGAAGTGAATTTCATGATCTCGTGAGACAGCACTTGCCTTGCCAGGCACCATGTCGAATCTTCTCCAGCAAGAGATATCCTTCAGTATCAGAGGAGAGCAACTTCCTGGGAAGGTCCTGGGCTGCTTTTCAGGGGGCCTGGGGCTGGGGGGTCACCAGAGGGTGCAACAAGTCCAACAAAGCTGCAAATAACTTGGGTGGAAACAAAAGTAGTGGTGCACCTTGCTTTAAAGGAGAATCGTTACTCTTGCAGACTTCTGGGACTGGCAAGTCTCATTTTTTTCAGCAAAATTCTTATTATTTCATAAGGGGATCATCTGTGATTAATATTTTGGAGAGCAGGATAAGAGGTGATAGGATAGTCCTGTTTAAATATTTGAAGGGATGTCATGTTGAGGATGGAGCAAGCTTATTTTCTTCTGCTCCAGAACTAGGGAAACTCTTTATCCTGTCATTTTCCCAATGGGTTACATGAACGTTTAACTTCAAAGATGGGTCTTATCGCATTTCCCATATGCAGCCAGTATGCATCTATATGCAACCCAGGTTTATCCCATAACTTTTCAAGGACAAGATTGTCTACTCTCCAGAATCCAACTCTCAAAACACTACATCATGCTGGTCTTGGTAATCTTCCTTGTACTCTCCTTTGGTACTCTCCTCCTACCAAACTGCATTAATTCTGCAGTGCAGATGCAGCATCTCTGTGTGTGTGTGTGTGTGTCTTGCTAAGAAAGGAAAAAAGAAAGAGAAGGGAAGGGAAGGGAAGGCAGTTGTTAAATGTAGCCCTGCATGTGGTGAGCCAACAACCCATGGTGAATCCAGCTCATGCCGTCGCACAGCAAAGCCCCCTTTCGCTGCTAAGATGAACAGAGCAAATTAAAGCCTGTGCTTGCACAAATTTAAATATGCCCCCAGCGTATGTATCAGGTTTATTATATTTTTAATTAGCGTGTCTCTGCTTAATGGCCAGCTTTTTATTGCTTTGATGGATTTGTTTACCCGGTCTGTGTTTATTTTACATTGATCTTTCCACCAAGCCCGCTCTTTCTTCCTTGAGGGTTGCTTCCTGGAATCCAGTCGGGCTCATTATACACAAAAATGAGAACAGAGTTTGACCTACGTAAAGGCAGGCCATACTCTGACTTCCCAGCATCAATGTGCAGCCACGGTCTACAACTCCGTTCTAAGCAGGTGGTGGCAAATAAGCCTCATGCGCCACACAAAATCAACTCTGGCCACCACACCTGTGATGTTTTAACTGAGCTTCAGTGGCATCATAAAATGTATATTATTTATGGATTAATTAACTGCTTTGATTCACATCTTGCCATTCCTCCCAAATCAGCTTATAGTGTAGATGGAATGCAGTTTGGCAACACTTTAAGTACTGTGGTTTATCTTATGGAATCCTGGGATCTGCAGTTTTGCAAAGCCTTTAGCCTTCTCTGCCAAAGAAGACTGGTGACTCACCAAAGTACAAATCCCAGGATTCTTTAGCATGGAGCCATGGTAGTTAAAGTGGTGTCAAACTGCATTAATTCTACAGTGTAGATGGAACCAAAGTAAGTTAAAGGAAAATAGTGAAAGCAGTATATGGTACAAAAACACTAAAAACATTAAAACAGCAAGACAATTAAAACAGTAATTTGAAAACAATTACAAACACATCAAATGCAGCATGACATATAAGAACATAGCATAACCATCACACATCCTTCTCCTTTTTTGTATATTTTTATGTGATTGTACATTGTTCATAAATGATTTTCATTGTTTTGAATTTTATTGATTATTTTTTTAATTTTTTTTATTTGTGAGCAGCCTTTGGTCCCTGCTGGGAGAAAGGCAGCATATAAATAAATAAATAAATTTGATATTTATTTATTTATTTATTTATTTATGGTAGTTATACCCTGCCCTGTTGTTGTGTGCCTTCAGGTCATTTCTGAGATTTGTTCAGAGCAGGTTTGCCATTGCCTTCCCCTGAGGCTGAGAGCATGTGACTTGCCCAAGGTCACCCACTGGGTTTTATGGCCAAGCTGGAAATCGAAGCCCGGTATCCAAAGTTGTAGTCCAACACTCAAACCAGTATGCCATACTGGCTCACTAAGTGCAGACCAGCTAAAACCTGAAGGCTGGTCAGAAGAAAAAAATCTTTCCCTCTTGGCAAAAAGAGATCAGAGTAGGGGCCCTCTGAGCCTCTCTAGGGAAGGAAAGCCAAATCATGGGAGCAGCCACCAAGAAGCTCTTCCTGCTTGTTGGCAACACTGATATGGAGAGACAACAGGCTTTCAGATTGCGTTTCTGAACTCATGGCAATAGTCTTTGAACAAACAAACAAAAAACTACTAGGGAAGATTGGAAAGAGGAAAAGCTGAATTAGAATATACCCACAAACTCCATTCTGCCACCGGGGGGTTGAACAGAGACAATGGCTTCCTGGCACACAACACATATTATAACACTGGTTAACACCCCAGCCTCACAAGGGTCCTCTTGGCCCGTTTATCCCTGCAAGGACCACCTTCCTTGATATAGTACTTACATATTTATGTATTGTAGTTTTAATCGTAGCAGAAAAGTGGGGTATAAATAAAAGTTTTGTTTTTATTTTACTTTACTTCCAACACTCCCTCCACCATTCATAAGGTCATCCATGCACCGTGGCCTTAGGCAACATCTTTCCTCCCGCCTTTGTCCTTCAGTGTTAAAACTGAATGTGTCACCTCATCACCAGGTTTTGCATTTCTATAGCTATTCATATAGCTGTTGCTTCCTGAACACCAGTTCACTCCATGCAGCTGAGGAACTAGACCAAGTCTACGAAAACTCATGCTACGTCTTTCATTCATTTCGTCTCAAAGGTGCTACAAGATCCCTTTGCAGGCTGATATTCCAAACTAACATGGCTATGTCTCTGAATTTTTCAAAATAGTACTTTATTTTGTTTTTAAAGTATTAATATTTTTTCATTTTTCGTTTTATTTACATCCTGACTTTCTCCTGACATGTGACCCCAATCAGCTTAAACCAAGACTAAGGAGCTTATCGCTTGGCATTTTAAATCGGCTCCAGCCTCCCGGGTTGCAGCCAGGATGCAGGATGGAGGCAGGGATTATCGCACACTCAGTTGCCACCGAATCACTGGCTGCCATCAACCTGGGTCCAAGCCACACTCCGCTAGCACTTTTTAGAAGTCAAAAAGTTTTCCAACTTCTAAAAAGTGCTGGCAGAGAGTAGCTTGAATCTGGCTGGGACCCGGGCTGATGGCAGCCGGCAATTCGACTGTGATTTAGAGGGCAATAATCCCCGCCTCCATCCCGCGTCCAGGAGGCTGGAGCTGATTTAAAACACCAAGCAATAAGCTCCTGAAACAAAATAAAGCTAGGGGTGCGAGAGGTGATAAAAAGTTAAAATATAATTAAATGAGCGGTCATATTAAAATGCCATTAAATTCTAAAAGACATAGAGTCAATGAAAACAGCAAAAGAAGTTAAAAAATACAGCATGCACATGTCATACAAATGACTCTCTGCAACCCAATTAATCCATAAATGCCTGTTTTAAATAGAAATGTCTTTGCTGGTGAAAGGAGAGCAAGGAGGGGACCAGCCAGACCTGTGGAAAGGAATCTAAATTCTTAGAGCAACCACCAAGAACTCCCTCTCCCAGATCTTAACCAGACAGGCCTGTGATAATGGAGGAACTGAGAGAAAACTCCCGCTTGAAGATCATAATATTTTGGGAAGTTCATATAGGAGATGCAATATTTCAGATAGACTGGACCTAAGTCATACAAACCTTATAATAATAAATAATAATAAATATTTATTTATATCCCGCCTCTTCCACTTTGAGGATCAAGGCGGGTAACAACAAAGTTCATACAATACACAATAATAAAAACAACAAGCCCCACAAGACCCCGGCCCAACCCTCCCTCCCAACTATAAAATTAAACAGTAAAAGACTGTTAAAAAGTACATAACAATACATCAAAATTAAAAAACAAACCGCAAATAAGAAAAATAATAAGGAGGGGGATTCGAGTGGTTCTGGACATTATCAATTGGGGAAGGCCTGCTGGAAGAGAAAGGTTTTTGTCGCCTTTTTGAAAGCCTCAAGCGAGGATAATTGGCGAATCTCTTCCAGCAGGTCATTCCATGTTTTTGGAGCGGTGACAGAGAAGGACCTCTGGAAGGTCACTGCCAGTCTGGTCTTTCTAGATTGTAAAAGGTTTTTCCCGGAGGATCAGAGTGTACAGGACAGATTGTATGGGAGGAGGCGTTCCTTCAAGTAGACTGGACCCAGGCCGTGTAGGGCTTGATAGGTGATAACCAACACCTTGTACTGAGCCCGGAAGCTAATAGGCAGCCAATGTAGTGATTTTAAAATAGGTGTAGTATGGTCGAGCTTGGATTTTCCAGCGACCAGTCTGGCTGCCATGTTTTATATCAATTGGAGCTTCCAGACGTGGCACAAAGGTTGCCCCATGTAGAGCGCATTGCAGAAATTAAGGCGAGGGGTTACTAGAGCATGTACAGTCGTTTCCAGGTCCCGCTGCTCCAGGTAGGGATGCAACTGGCATATCAGCTGAAGCTGATAACAGGCACTCCTAGCTGTTGCATCAATCTGAGAAGACAGTTGAAGCGATGAATCCAGGAGCACCCTCAAGCTGTGGATGCAGTCTTTCAGGGGAAGTGTGACCCTATCTAGAACTGGCGAACTTATCTCCATACCTGGATTGGGGTTACCTATCACAAGTACCTCCATTTTATTTGGATTCAGCTTAAATCTATTTTCCCTCATCCAATCCATTACCGACTTCAGGCAATCATTCAGGGGGGAGATGCCCTCCTTGGTCACTGAAACTGAGACATAGAGAAATAAATTTGGGTGTCATCAGCGTACTGATAACCCCCCTCCCCATGTCTGTGGATGATCTCACCCAGCGGCTTCATGTAAATGTTAAACAGCATGGAGGACAGAATGGTGCCCTGAGGGACGCCAGATGTCAGCTCTCTCGTAGAGGAGCAGCTGTCCCCCAGCATCACCATCTGGAATTTGCCCAAGAGGTAGGAACGTAGCCACTGCAAGGTGGAGCCGGTGATTCCCAACTCTCTCAGGCGTTCCAGAAGGATACCATGGTCTATGCTATCGAAGGCTGCTGAGATGTCCAAGAGCACTAACAGGGCTCCTATCAATGCACAGACGGAGATCATCGACCAAGGCAACCAGGGCAGTCTCCACTCCGTATCCCGACCTGAAGCCAGTTTGAAATGGATAGAGATAATCGGTGTCATCCAAGACTGCTTATAAAGCTTTGTCGGTCATAATTTAGTACTTTGAACTATGTCCAAAAATCAATGAAGCTGTTTCAGGAAGGGAGTTATATAGATCCTATAACTGCCCCCAGTCAGCATTCTGGCTGCAGTGTTTTGGACCTGCTAAAGTTTCCAAGCAGTTTCTATAGGCAGCCTCAGTAGTCTAAACAGGATGTAATCCAGGCATGTATCGCTGTAGCCAGATCTGACATAGCTAGCATGCCCTGAGGACAGCAACCAAAATAGTGAAAAGTCTGGAAACCACCAAGTCCAATGAGCGGGGGCTTAGGGAGCTGGGAGTGTTTAGCTTGGGAAAGAGAAGGTTAAAGGTGACATGATTGCCATGTTTAAATATTTGAAGGGATATTATATAGAGAATGGAGCAAGCTTGTTTTCTGCTGCTCCAGGGACTAAGACACAAAGCAATGGATACAAACTACAGGAAAAGAGATTCCACCTAAACATTAGGAAGAATGTCTTGATGGTAAGAGCTGCCTGACAGTGGAATATGCTGCCTTCGAGTATGGTGGAGTCTCCTTCTTTGGAAGTTTTTAAACAGAGACTGGAAGGCCATCTTCTGGTGTGCTTGAATTGCGGATCCTTCCATGGCAGAAGGGGTTTGGCCTGGATGATCTTTGTGGTCTTTTCCAACTCTATGATTCTATAATTCAATGACATTTCCAGGTACAGACTTAGCTGGGGATTTATTTATCATAAAAATGCATGTGTCCGAACCTCAGTTCAACATTTTCTATGCCTCACGTGGATCTGATAAGAAAGAAAGAAAGAAAGAAAGAAAGAAAGAAAGAAGCCAGGATGTCATGTGCATATTGATAGCATCATAGACCAAATCCCCAATTGAACTCTCTGGAAACCAAGCAGGGAAACTAGGGTCATGTTTAGCCTATAGAAGAGAAGATTAAGAGGTAAAATTATATTGCCATCTAAAAATATCTGAAGGACTGTCAAGTAGAAGATGGAGTGAGCTTGTTTTTTGCTGCTTTGGAGGCTCTGAACCAATGGAATTATATCACAAGAAGGGAAACTAGAGGTCAGAATTAGGAACATCAGGAATAATAGTTTCCTCTTGACAAGAGCTGTTTGACAATGGGGTGGAAGGTGGACTTTTGAAAAGAGTTTATGGCTGTGGATTCTTTTGGTGAAAAGGAGATAGACAATATAGCCTTTGAGGTCCCTTCTCTGGGTTTCTATGGTTCTCCCATTGGTTTCATGAAGATGCTGAGAAGTATGAAAGATAGGATACACTGGTGGTCTCTTTAAAGATCTGGCAAGACAGTCTGCCACCTTTCAATCCACCACTTTCCTATTCTACGGTGGGCCCTTGGTATCTTCTGGGGTTTCTACAGGACCCCCTGTAGATACTAAAATCTGTGGATGTTCAAGTCTCATTAAATACAATGGCATAGTGTCCCTGATACTAAATACTGTATTTTCTGGAGTATAAGACTACTTTTTAACCCAGGAAAATCTTCTCAAAAGTTGGGGGTCGTCTTATACGCTGGGTGTCATATTATAGGGCAGGTGCTGAAACTTCCGAGCTGGACTGGAGAATCTGCGGTCGCCGCATATGGTGGGGGGAGCTCAAAAACGGCCGTGCCCGCATCCCCACTGTATGTGACAATCGTATGAAAGCAGCTACCGCTCTGATAGTCTTGGAGACAGGAAGCACTGGTCAGGCAGGGAGAACTGACCAATCCAAGCAGGCTTTGTATACAACAAGGTTTCCTGCTAAGTACCTGCATGTCATAAGCATTTGAATTTAAATTACCATATTGAAATCAAATCTGATGTTTTTTTTAAATTTTATTTGATGTGTGTTGGAAGAGGGGTAGTCTTATATGGTGAGTACATCCCAAACTCTATATTTTAACTGGAAAAGTTGGGGGTTGTCTTATATGCCCAGTCGTCTTATACGCCGGAAAATACGGTAGCAAAATCAAGATCTGCTTACTGTCAAGCCATGGATGCTTGAATCTGAGGATAAAGAGGGCTGACTGTACTATCAAACAGCTTTTAATAATATAGTTTATTTATATTTCCCGTCTCTCTCTCTACGGATCGAGGCGGGATTACAACATAGAAAAAAAAATCACAAATACATTAAAAATACAATTAAACCCTAAACCATTCCCCCTGTAAAATCAATACAAAATTCAACAATTAAAATTAACACATCACAAACTTGCTCTACAATAGTTACATGGAGTGGGACCATTTAGGATAGATATGGCTATCTTTCTCCAAGAGGTCAGTCGGGGAAGGCCCTCTGGAAGAGATCCATCTTGACAGCCTTCTTGACAGATCTCCTCTGGCAGGTCATTCGACAATTTTGGAGTAGCAGAGAAGAAGGTCCTCTGGGAATTTGCAGCTAATCTAGTCTTCTGCAGCTGGAATAACTTCTTCCCAGAGGATCTAAGAGTGTGGGGTGGATTATATAGGGAGAGGCACTCCCGCAAGTAACCTGGAACCAAACCATTGTAGGACTTTACAGGTGATAACCAACACCATGTACTGCACCTGAAAGCAGATTGGCAGCCAGTGAAGAGTTTTTAAGACTGGTGTTATATGGTTGAACCTGGATATACCAGCGACCAGTCTGGCTGTCATGTTTTGAACCAATTAAAGCTTTCAAACTTGGCACAAGGGTAGCCCCATGTAGAGTGCATTGCAGAAATTGAGACAAGAGATGACCAGCACATGTACCACCGCTTCTAGGTCCCCCTGGTCCAGGTAGGGTCACAGCTGGCGTATCAACCAAAGTTGATAACAAGCGCTCCTGGGATGATAATTGAAGGGACGAATCCAGGAACACTCCCAAGCTGCAGACACAATCCTTTAGAGGAAGTTTGACCCTGTCCACAGGGACGTAGCCAAGGGGGGAGAGTCCGTGGGGTCTGCTCCCCCTTCCATTAGAAAAATGAATGGCATGCGCTGCTGTGCCACCACACCCAAGCCCCGTTATAATGGTGGCACTTAGTCTGGACCCTCCCCCCCTTCCTAAAATCCTGGCTATGTCCTTGCCATCCAAGTCTGGTTGACAGATCTCCAACTCCGGCTTTGGGGTTCCTATAGCGAGTACCTCCATTTTCCCAGGATTCAACTTGAGTTGGTTTTTCCTTATCCAGTCCATTACCGACCCAAGACAGTCATTCAGAGGAGGGATGCCATCCTTAGTCACTTATTCTTACAATCAAGTTCTTCCTGTTTAGATGGAACCTCTTTTTGTGGAAGTTGAACCAAATGGTTAATGTATTTGTCACTACACATTCCCCAGTTTAACTAAGCCCTGCATGAAAAATCAGTCCCTTTCCATTTATCCCCTGAGCCTAGAGTCAATCAGGCTTCTGAGACCAATCCAAATTCTAGTATTATGGCAGAAGTGAAGAAGAAAAACCTTTCTCTAACTCCTTTCTCCACATAGGGAGCAATTTTACAATCCGAATGATTTGTTTTCATTTGTTTTGAGAAAGACTGACGGTTGCACATGTACTGAAAGGTAGAGTCCAAGGTCGTAGGGGGGAAAGCACATTCCATGGGGCATTTTAGATTCCCCAGCGATGTCAGTGGGGAAGTTATGATCCATGCAATTGATCATCATTTTGTGGGTGTCCATAGCAACCCTTTTGCACAAAGCATTCTCTCTGACAAGCCAAGGAGGGACTTGAAATCCTCTCTATACAAAGCTGGAGGGGAGGAGGCCTCTGTATGCCGAAACAAAGAGAAGACTCTTTAACCATTCTGTCTTAATGATTTTTCCTATAATCTGCCATGCCTCAGGTATGCTCTCAAAGGAGAGTGTGGGAAGTTTGCTGAAACAAAACTGCAGAGGTCAAGCAATACAGGTGCAAGGGAAAAGTCATTATGACATTTTTCAGGTTGCCGGGGAGCAAAATGAAATTTTTGAAGTCAAACTCACTTTCCAACTTGACCTCACAGAAAGTTATTATTTGGGCTCACACACTTTATGCACTTTTGTACAAAATTAATATAGGAAAGGCATAAAGGTGCCCACCAGGTCAGATGTGGGAAGAAGCTGTCAATCAGCCATCCAGGACTTCACATTACACTTTTGATATTGTTGACCTTGGATCTGCGATCCGGAGCTTTGCATTAAAATAGTGGTTGGAGTCTGGATGATTTGATATTTTGCTTTCTCTTCACCCTCCAGTCCCTTTAACACCACAAACTGGTAAAGCTACCTGTTTCGTTTCCTTCATTTTTGCCTAATGGAGATATACCCCGTAGAATCATGGGATCTTAGGCTTCATCTGCACTGCAGAAATAATCTAGATTGCCATAGCTCAATGCTATGGAATTCTGGAAACTAGTTTGGGGAGATATTTAGTCTTCTCTATTGGAGAGCTCTAGTGCCACAGCAAACTACAATTTCCAGAATTCCATAGCATTGAGCCATGGTAGTTAAAATGCTGTCAGCCTGGATTATTTCTGCAGTGTGGATGCAGCCTTAGTATTGAGAGGTACCGAGGGTGCTATGCCATGCAGGAATGCAGAATTAAAGCACTCTGAAAGATCCCTTTGCAAACTGTTTAAAGACCTCTGAAAGAAGAGAGTCATTGTGAGCAGCCTGTTCCACTGCTGAACAGCACTTACAGTGAAGAAATTTATCCTAAAATTTAAATGGAATGTCTTTTTTTTGGGGGGGGGGTGTAAAAATACAGCGAGGACAGAGCGGTGGGTTGATACATGATGTGGGGGGCAGTCATTCTGTGGCCAGGCACTTTTTATTCAGGAAAGGCCTGCCGGAAGAGATCTGTCTTGACAGCTTTTTTAAAGCTGTCTAAGCTGGCAATTTGACGGATCTCGTCCGTCCAGCCGTTCCATAGTTTGGGAGCAATTGCAGAGAAGACCCTCTGAGAGGTAGCAGTTAGTCTGGTTTTTAAAGGCTGCAATAGATTCCTCCCAGAGGACCTGAGGGTGCGGGACGGATTATGTGGGAGCAGGCGATCCCTCAAATAGGTTGGACCCAAGCCATGTAGGGCTTTAAAGGTTATAACCAACACCTTTTACTGTTCCCGGAAACTAATAGGCAGCCAGTGAAGAGATTTTAGGATGGGTGTTATTCGGTCACTCCTAGTTTTTCCAGCGACCAGCCTTGCTGCCATATTTTGCACTAGCCGGACTAGGCAAAAGAGTAGCCCCATGTAGAGCGCATTACAGAAATCAAGTCGTGAAGTTACCAGTGAATGTACAACAGTTTCTAGGTCCTTTACTTCCAGGAAAGGGCGCAGCTGGCATATCAGCCGAAGCTGATAACAAGCACTCCTGATCGCCACATTCACCTGATTTCTCATGTGAAGCAACGGATCTAGGAGCACCCCCAGACTGCGAACACAGTCCTTTGTGGAAAGCATGACCCCATCTAGGACTGGAGGTTGCAACCCTATACCTGCTTTGGGGGCCCCTACTGTAAGTACCTCCGTTTTGTCTGGATTCAGCCTGAGTTTGTTTTTCCTCATCCAGCCTGCTTCAAGACACTGATTGAGGAGAGGAATGCCATCTGTTGTCGTAGCTGCTGATCAGGACATGGAGAAGTATATTTGGGTGTCATCAGTGTACTGATAACACCCTGCCCCATGTCTGCGAATGATTTCTCCCAGCGTCTTCATATAAATGTTGAATAGCATCAGGGATAGTATGGCGCCTTGAGGGATGCCACATTTAAGCTCCGTTTTCGAGCAGCAACTGTCCCTGAGCATCACCCTCTGGAATCTACCCGAGAGGAAGGACCGGAACCACTGGAGTGCAGTGCCACCAATTCCTAACTCTCCCAGGCATTCCAAGAGGATGTCGTGATATATTGTATTGAAGGCCACTGAGAGGTCTAGAAGCACCAACAGGGTCACGCTTCCTCTGTCAATGCCTAGACGAAGATTGTCAGCCAGAGCAACCATGGCAGTCTCCACCCCATATCCTGTCCTGAAGCCGGTTTGAAATAGGTCTAGATAATCGGTTTCATCCGAGATGACTTGAAGGGCGACAGCCCTCTCGATCACCTTGCTCAAAAATGGAAGATGGGATACAGGCCTGTAGTTCTTCATATCCAGGATGGCAGGAGAGCAATTCAGATATTGATGAACTGGCTTGTGTGGGCTCAGAGGAGGAAGAAAATGAAAGCACACACACTAACAGGCCCAATGGCCTGGGTCTGAAATTAGGGTTCTGTAGAGCTGGGCGTCCACATGCACCTAGCCCTACTATTGGTGCAGTGCCCAAACAGTGCCATGCCACAGGGATGTCATCATTGTGCCCTGCATGCAGCGTAGAAAAAACCTGCCAGGAGCGGGTTCTTTTTAGGCCTTGCAGAGGCCGAAGCATTTGATTGCTGTGGCCCCCATCTGGGTGCCTCCGTCTGGCCGTCCCTTTCTGCCAATCTGTACCAGGCCTGAGTCTACATTAACAAAGAATTAATGAAGTTTGACACCACTTTAACTGCCATGCTCATTGCTATGAAATGCTAGAGAAGGCAGGCAGCAATGTCAGATGCTGGAAGCAATGTCTATCCTCCACTCTGTGGGGGGAAAAAACTCAAGTGAGCTTGGAGGCTGTGCCATGATTCGTGGATCCTTGGGACTGGACCAGTCTACTCTTTTGTGGGTCCCTCTGCCTCTCTTGGTTTTCCCAGCTACAGACTGATCTTTGGGGTGCAGATAATTACCCACATGGCTTCTCTCCTCAACTAGTGAATTACAACAGTCACAACCCAATTACCCTTATACATACACATGCTTCTGTAGACTCTCCCTTATGAAAGTGGGAAATATTAGAACCCAGATTTGTCAGCTGAAGCGAAACGATGGGAAATTCAGGATGGGACAAGAAGAAGCGTTTCTTTACATATTGCATAGCTAAACTGTCGGCATACATTGTCATTGTCACACATGTGGGTCTCTCTGCCTTTCTTGAGGCTCGTCTGAACTGACCAGAATGCTCCAAGCTGCTGCCAGAGTATTCTGGCCCTTTATCTCCAGACTTTGGAGTGACACCAGGCAGCTGTCTACACATATCCCTGCTGGTTGCCTGGTGCCTGATGCTGACATTGCGGGTGCAAGTCACTCCCTCTGAGGTCCAAAACGAGGCACTCGGTGTCAATCACATGGCTGGGCGCCTCGCTGTGACCTCAGAGGGATTGATTTGTGCCAGCAGTGTTGTCACCGAGTAACAGAAGGAGGACGTCTGTGTAGACACCTGCCCTGCATTGCTGCCGGGTGTTCCTGTAGCAATGGATTTCTGCAAAATCCAGAGCAACAGGTGAATTGTTTTAGAAATGAATTGAACTCATGCAACAACAAGAACAATGGAGGGATGAGCCAGATTTGGTGCAGAACTAGCCTCACATTGGGGATTTGGCACAGCATGATGAGGACAGGTGTCCCCATGGGCATGGGAAAACAACTTCATTTGGCCCATGTAGACATTGCCTTGGCTTTCTTGGCTACTGACTGACTACACAGCTTCTTGACCTTTGCAGTTTATTACCTACATGGCTTTTCTCTTCTCCCAATGAATGAAGAGACAGAGTGAACCATTTTTTCCTTTCCCTTCCACACTACATCAGTTGAATTCCCTCCCTGCTCTCTTTCCCACCAGTAAGCATAAATAATGAAACCTCCTTCTAGGACTCAATAGCTGCGGTGGGTGGGAGACAAAGTTCAAGATGTTGTGCAAAGGGCTACAAAAACAGACGTTGTTGTTGTTCTTGAATAACTTCGAGTTGTTTTTGACTTATGGCAACCCTAAAGTGAATCTATCACAGGCTTTTCTTGTTCAGAGGAGATTTGTCATTGCCTTGTTCATGGCCAAGCTGGGAATCAAACCCTGGTCTCCAGAGTTGTAGTCCAACAGACATATGAGCATGTAAAACACATTTAGATATGTGTGTGTCACTAATAAGATTCTATCCCCTTTGTGTTATCTCTAGCCAAGAGGTTTCAAAAATGGTCACACTGACAGCTTTTCCAGTGGGTAGAACCCAAACAATGGCCAAGATCTGACATAGGGTTCCATAGCGTAAGCCGCCTTTATATTGAATGATCACTGCTATTCCTCCATGGACTAGTCCATGGCGAGTTTCCAGGAAACCATGCAAATACAACAGTAATAGGGCACAAACCTCATACTGGTACCTAGCAAATTTGAGAGGGAAGAATGCCAGTCTGCCAGGTCACATAATCTGACAATCACTGGTGTGGAAACCACATGATACTCCTAGAACATCCTATCATTTGAACCCAAATGATGCAAGACCAATTTCACTTTTTTGGCACCATTTTTGTTTTAGATGGGTGGGTGATTTTAATGTTTAGTTTTTACACCTTGTGAATTATTTCCTGGCCTGAGAGGGAGGTCCAGTGAAAGGTATTCCTGGCCAAACTGAGGACCCTCTGAACCTGGGACTCTTTACTTGAAGCACTTCACAGTGTGAAGGACACCACTTGAGGCTCAACCTAAGCTGGTTTCTCTGCAGGAATGTGATTATTTTTGTCTGGTTTCTCTGTCTGCGGCTATAACTGCCAAGCCATGCTTGACATAACTCCGGAAAAGAAGAGAGGAAGTCTTTAGGAAAGGTATCAAATCTGCCGCAGGATACTTCTCTTTGTACTCATACAATTCCTCCAGGCCTGCCCTGGCAGTGTCCTTGCAGTTGATCTTTTTGAAAATCTCAGCCAGGGTGTCATCAGTTTTCTCCTCAGCTGAAGAGCCTTTGTCCTCATCTGTGGTAGTCTGCTCTTCCCTGGAGTGTCCTAGAACTTTCCATAAGTGGGCTTCCAACTCAGACTCATCTCTGTCTTCTATAAGTCTGAGGTGATCCAAGATCTCATCTCCCTTCACCTTGCAAAGGGTATGCAGAAGAGTCTTTAGTGCCCGGAAAGGATAACTACTCTGGTACTTCTGCAGCTTTTCCTTGGACAAAGCCTTCATAAAGATGTGGGTATCTAACAGGATTTGGTCCACATTGACATCATTGATGGTTTCTGGAAGGCGCTTGGCAACATTCCACAAACATTTGGCCACCATTTCAGAAAAGGCAAAGAGGTTTGTGTTGGCTGTCATGCCTTCACAAAGTAAAAGAAGCAAAGAACTGAACAGTCTAGTCTGATCTGCTTTCTCCAGCACCTTGGTGACCAAGACATTGACTGCCTGGCTAATTCTATGCCCTTCTTGAGGCTTTTCCACTGGAGAATCCAGCATTAGGGTGATGAGACTACACATCAGATCCTTCAGCACCCCAGCAGAAGCTTCCTGGGCCAGGCTCTCCACCTGAAAGAGGGAGATCATGCTGCAAATGACACGGCTGTAGAGCTCTAGGACCTGTTCCCTTCTCATCTCCTCTTCTGCTGTCACATAGAGCCGATGGAGGAATTTCAGCTGCTGGACTGCTGCTATCAGGAATTGGTTGATATGGCCGGACATGATTTTCACTTTGTTCTCCTGCCTTAGAATCTCCTGTATCAGCAACAGGGCCTCAATACAGGTGCCGATGTTGCCACTGGCTACCTGGCAAATGATCATATTGACATTGGGGGAACTGCTGCTCTTGATCTGAGGTTCAAAGATTACACTTTGAAGTTGCTTTCCTGGTTTTGGGTTGCTGTAGAAGGCCATTTCATCAGCATTCTCCACCTCAGGTTGGTCAGTAGGGAGAAATGACATTTCTTCTTCGTCATCATCACCTTCCTCCTCCTTCTTCTTCTTCTCCGCCTCCTCTTCTTCTTCTAAGCAGTAGTCAGTTCCATAGTTCTGCTTGAAGGTGTCTGACAATCCCTGCCTAGCAATGGGAAAATGATTGCATGATTTTTCGTCTTTACCTTGCTTGGCTTCTACTGCTTTTATATTCCCCTCCAAGGAGCTCATGTGTTTGTCAGAGATGTTTCCAATGGTCTTGAAGGCCTCAATCCCAAACACATCTCGGGCAGTTGCTATGACCCTCAAGGCAGCATTGTGAACTGCATTGTTTGAATCACCTGTCAATGTGATGATTGTCTTCAGAACTTTTCTTGGATTTGGCTGACACACCTCTGGACCATATGCTTTAAGCAACCAACCCAACTCTTTCAAGCATCCCATCCGCTGGTTGGCATTCTTAGCCTGGGCTCCCTCCAAGAGGTAACAGAAGGTCCTTGAAGCTGGATAGATCACGGTCACCTGCTTCACGATGGCCCGCACTTCTTTCAGAATGGACTCCTTGGTCACTCCCATTTTCAGAAGGAGGTAGGGAAGGAAGGAGGCAGCTTCACTCTCCATGAGCTCATACCTCTCCTCAATCAGCAGAACAAAGAGACTTTTCAGGTAGTCCAACGTCTTCATAAGCACCCACGTGTTGGTGTCAAACAAACGGAGGCTGAGCCATTTCAGGATAAGGTCCAAGCAGTTAATGACTCCTTCTTTCTCAGTCTGTAAGTGTTTGGTCATCACATTCAGAGCTTTAATGTGATGCTGGAAATTGGAGTGAAACAGCTCCTCCTGCAACCAGTTGGAAACACAACCGCTCATCTGAGCCTTGAGCTGCTCAACATACTTGCTATTTGGAGTACTGAAGTTCCACCTCAGCACCTTCAGAGCCTTCTCGTCCTTTGCCCTTTGTTCTTTGCCCTTGGGAATAATGATGAAAATGGGGCCTGGCTTGATGCTGTCTTCCTTCATGACAAACTTTGCTTGCACCTTCATATTTGGTAATTTCTTCACTTTAGGGACAGTTCCTTCTGATCTGGCATTTTTGTTCTCCAAGTTCAATTCACTGGACCCTGCATTTTCAGTAAAGGAAGGAGGTGGGTTGCACTCCTTGGCAGAAACCATGTTTGATTTGAACCAAGATTTACCTGTTGGGAGCTTGGGAAGGGACTTGGAAAAGCGGACCTGGGACTTGGTTGGCTGTACAGCTTTCAACTTTTCTAGCATAGCCAACACCTCATCCTGGGAAGCTGGCTTCAGTTTGCTTGCAGCTTCAGACATTTTATCAAAACCCAGGTGCAGAAGAAAAAAGGACAGAGCTTCATGGGCTGCCATGCGTTTTTCTTCATTACTGTCCTCCAAGTCCGCATAGAGGTGGGGCACACAACGAAACAAGTCAGTAGAGGCAGAATTGGAGGAGGGTAGCTTATCAGCCAGCCAACCCAGAATCCCTTGCCTATGGCTACTACTCTCCTTCTTCAAATCGGCTGAGAGATCTTCCCCCTCCAGCCAGTCTTTCATACCAGTCTGTGCAGCCCAGGTTTCTACAGTCATAAGAGAAATTGCTCTCAAGCTGCTCTTGCTATCTCTTAGGACAGCAATGATGGACATGCCCAGAGTCTTGATGTGATGCTTAATGTCTGGCCCCATCACCCTAGCAAGCTGCTGAAGGACAATCAGGGTCTGCTTCACAATGGATTTATTAGAGTCATGCAAACAAGCCTGCAAGATGGTTGGGAGGTCCCCAAGGTTCGGCTGGATGGTATCAATATCACTGAGAATCCTAGACAACTCCTCTATCCCTTCCTTGCGGACTTTCCAGTTTGTGTCCTGCATTTTTGCCATCAGCTCTGCTGAGATCTTCTTCCTAATATCAACAACGTCACTCCTCCAGCAGGGCTGTGCATCCCCTCCTCTCTTTTCATTCCCCCCATCTTTACTGGGCTTACGGCAGCGTCGAGTAGGAGGGGGCGGACTCTGGCCATCCAGTTTCCCAAATTCAGCATCTATCTTGTGGAGAAGAGATGGCTTTTCATCCTCAAAGAAGGTCCTCAGTGGGGCTCCTACATACAGGTATATGACTCCCAGGAGGTGGAAAGCAGAAGCCCTCACATCAGGGTGGACTGCGACCAAGGCAGATTTCAGGTAGCCAACAAAGTCCTGGGCTTCCATGCCTTCAAAGCCAAAGTCTTTGATGGCACTGGCCAACCAGTTGAGAGTTTCTGTATGGGTCCTGGGGCTTTCTTGCAAGAAAGCCATTTCGGTCACCTTCCCCGCTGTCCAGGGTAACCCACATGCCTCTGCCACGGCTGTCAGAGCTTCCTTGGTGTCGCTGCCACAGATAACATCCCCGACCTTCTCCACTAAGTTTCTCAAGACAAACTGAGCTGAAGTTCTGGAGAAGTTTCCCTTCTGGGCAATGAGGGTGACAACATGCAGCTTCTTCTGCATCACTTGGAGTTTAGTGTCATTCCATCCTGGTTCTTTACCCAGCAACCTCACTAAAGCCTGACAGGGTAGCTGAGTTTTTTGCATCTCTTCCACGGCTTTCTCAAAAGTCTCCAGGGAGGAAATCCGCTGTTTCCAATTGCTGCTGGCCAGATGTTGGATACAGGATACTGGGAGGACTGCTGCAGCTTCCAGTTCACATGATTCTTCTGAAAGTTCCTTCTCCTGCTCATCCTTTGGCTCTAGCATCTTGGCAGACCTCGAGTTCTAGAACTATGGCTAGCCATGTGAACATGGCGGCTTTGCCCTCCCTTGGGTGGCTCTCAGTTCAGAGAGAGTGAAGGGCATTCCAGAAAAGGCCAGAGGTGGCAAGGGTCTCTTTGGGGGTGTTCTTGGCTGCCCCACCCTCCAACCTGACCCCAGGGAAAGGAGCTGATGGTGCCCAGCTGCTGGGGAAGGGGGCCTGCCCAAAGGGCTGCTGCTCCAGCTTATACTGCAGTGACCCCTTACTGAAGCCTAAGATGAGATATTGTGATGTCATTGGTGCTTTGGCAAGAACATGGTGGCAATAGAGGACAGTGAGACCACAGCAGCAGAAGACATGAAGCTCAAAAGAGCTGTATTGTAATAATCTGTTCATATATAATCTCCTCCTTATTGTCCTTCTTCCTGGAAGCAAAGACTTTTCATTCTGGTAGATTTGTGGCAACTGACTGGCAGCTTTTGACGGGTCAGTGATACACCTTTGTATTGAACTGGTTCAATGTATGAGCATGTTTGAGCTCTAAGAAGCTCTAAGAAGGGGGAGTCCTTCTCTTTATCCCACTACCTTGGTTTGGTAGGAACACAAGAGAGGGCCTTCTTGGTAGCTGCTCCCAGACTTTGGAAACCCCTCCATAAGGAGACTAGGATGGCTATGTTCTTGCCTTCCTTCCACCAGCAAGTAAAAACTTTCCAGTTCTTTCAGGCGTGAGTAATTAATTGCAGCAGACTAATGATGTTCTCTTTTTATATTGTTCTAATAAGTTTTAAATAGTTTTAACTCTACCAATTGTTTTTAAATTAGAGAGGAAAGAGACAGACAGACAGATACTGGTGTTTTGTGTGCTTTTAATCTGGCCATTAGTCATTTGTGATTTGCCTGGATGTGAACAAGGTAAGATATAAATGAATAAAATAATAACAATGGTACTGTTTTTAAATCGTTTTCAAGGTAATTGTGTTTTAATATTAAAGCTTAGTAGAATTGTGTTTTAATAGTATAATTTTTAGACCCAAATCCCCATTGGTAGTCCTAGTTAAAATAGTCCCATTGACTCAGTAGGATTTAAATCAGTGTTAACTCACTGTTCAACAATGGATTTAATGGGTCTGCTCTGGTTGAGAGTTACTAATGGGATTCAATACTATGACTGGAATTCTGTTGGTTAGTACCAACTAGAGTAGACCCATTGAATCAATTGTTGAATCGTGAGTCGCCACCAGTATAAATCCCATTGAGGCAATGGGTTTGCTCTTGTTGAAACTATCAATGGAATTTAAGCTTTATTGTTTTTATTTGTAGGCTTTCTTTTAAAAAATACTAGATGTTTTGAGTCTTAGTTACGGCAGAGAGGTGAGACATGTGTCAATTAAATCAAATAAACGATAAATATGAACCAAGATCCTATATCATGCTTGCAAAATGTAAAGCTACATCCACGTAGTTATGTGAGAAATACATTTTCCAACCCTCTTTTCAAATATTGTTAAATATTCATCTCTAGTTCACTCCCAAGAAAGACTCCCTTATCTTTCTGGTGGCTTTCCTCCACCTACAACCCGCTTCAGCCCACTGATTCTCTGAGAACTTTTCGCTCTCTCAAAATAAAACTGACAACAAATCTGTTCCACATGCCAAGTATTAAAACACAAAGCAAAACAAAAGCAAGAGAATATGCTTATGATTCATTCCGTACCCTGCTGTTATCGCTCAAGCACATTTCCTAGAACAAGTAATTTGGAGAAAATGCATTGCTTTCCTTTGAACAGGTTATTATGGCATCCAGAAGGCCATAATAATATATATCTGTCGCTCTCAGAAGATGCCCAGGTCAATGCGTGGAAAGGAGCACCCTCAAGTAGAATCGTGGAATCATAGAATCATGGAGTTGTAAGAAAACCCCAGGTCAGCTTGTCCAAGACCACATTATGGGTGGATAGAGTCAATGAAGGAAGCCATGGTTGCCCTAAGACCTGAGCAGGGCTGAAGGCATCTGGAGGTCTGTCATGCACAGGGTCACCATAGATGAAAGCCCACTTGAGAGCAATTCACAGCATCAACTCTATTTGGGACTACCAATGGGATTAAAAGTTTGGCCTACAACTCCCAAAAGTTTGGCCTACAACTCCCTTCAAAAGAAAATTGACAAAGAAATGCATCCAGGCAGGGACCTGAGACCTTCATTCTTAAAGTCTTCATGTATCTCTACATTCTACCATGTTTGTGGCACTGAATTAAGATGGCTGCCCCTGTCCAGGATACGAAGAGCTGTTCCTAAGGGATGGGGCTGGTCTTAACGTTAGAGAATTTTGATGTGTTCATTTTTCAAATGAAAGTAGCAAAATTCATAACTTCCTTCGTACATCTGAGGAAAAGAGCTTGATGGCCAGTATTCTGTATCAACTATTTGGCTGAGTATACTTAGCTAAGCCTGCATCTGCACTGCAGATATAATGTACTTTGACCCCACTTTAAATGTCATGGCTCCTTGCTATGGAATCCTGGGGTTTGTAATTTGTCATGGAACCCAAACTCTCTGACAGGGAAGGCTAAATATCTCACAAAACTACAAATCCCAAAATTCCATAGCATTGAGCCATGGCAGTTAAAACAGTGTCAAACTGCACTCATTCTACAGTGCAGATGCAACTAAAGGGCTGTACAGACCAGCCATTAAGGGGCATTGCATCCACAAGACACATGCCCCAACTCTCCCCCAGGCCTCCAAAAGGATGTTGAGAAACTGGAGCATGTCCAAAGGAGGGTGACTAAAATGGTGAAGGGTCTGGAAACCATGAAGCCCTATGAGGGACGACTTAGGGAGCTGGGGATGTTTACCCTAGAGAAGAGAAGGTTAAGAGGTGATATGATAGCCCTGTTTAAATACTTGAAGGGATGTCATATTGAGGAGGGAGCAAGCTTTTTTTTCTGCTGCTCCAGAGAACAGGACCAAGAACAATGAATGCAAACTACAGGAAAAGAGATTCCGCCTCAACATTAGGAAGAACTTCCTGACAGTAACGGCTGTTTGACAGTGGAACACACTCCTTCCTCGGAGTGTAGTGGATTCTCCTTCCTTGGAGGTCTTTAAGCAGAGGCTGGATGGCTATCTGTCAGGGATGCTTTGATTATGATTTCCTGCATGGCAGAATGGGGTTGGACTGGATGGCCCTTGCAGTCTCTTCCAACTCTATGATTCTATTCTGCAGCACACCACACCACACAGTGTGTAGCATTACAGCACTTCTCTGGAGCTGTGTCTACATAACACAGTGCCAGAGGAGAGTGGAAAAGCCATGCGCTGGCAGCTATGGCACCCCTTCCGCAGCACAGAAAGGTGCTGTGGAATGGTGAGATTGGGGCCGTGGCATGTAGTTGCCATGGCCCTGATCTGGGGCTAAAAGAGGTAGTCTATCAAGCCCCTTAATAACCTTTCCTGCCCTAATCCTCATAAACCTGATGGAAACATTATTCACCCAAGGTGAAGTCGAAGGCTTTCATGGCCGGCATCCATAATTTTTTGTGGGTTTTTCAGGCTATGTGGCCATGTTCTAGAAGAGTTTCTTTCTGACGTTTCACCAGCATCTGTGCCTGGCATCTTCAGAGAATACTTGCCTGGAAAAAGTTGGGTATATATATACTGTGTGAGTCAGGTAATGCAGGAGTGATTTGCATCCGTATTATTCACCCAAGCTTCAGCCATCTGAAGAATAGACTTCCTTCTCCCCGTGCAGCTGGTGTCAGATAACATAGTTTGTAGGGAGTTACAGTTGTGGCAATACAGACTCATTATTGATCATGCATACAGAACAGTTCCCCAGATTTTCTCCTCCAAAATTGTTCTATATTCACCATTGCTACTTACTCATAATTGATGGCCAGTGTCCAATGGTGGAAGTTGCTGCCTCAGAGGGTGGTCAGGTCTTCTTCTTTGGAGATTTGTAAACAGAGGTTGGATGGCCATCTCTTGGGAGTGCTTTGATTGTGTCTTCCTGTATGACAGAAGGGGGTTTGGACAGATGACCTATGGGGGTCTCGTCCAACTCTATGAATCTATGGCCCAGTATACATGGGCGGGAAGCAGCGTGCTGGCGCCGATTCTAGGGTTCGGGAGTGCACAGCAGCCACATGCTCCTGAACCCTAGCATGTCACAGTGGTGCCATCTTTACGCAGCGCTGTCCATGCTATGCACATATCAATGGCATGCCTCATGCACCGCCTCTAAATGGGGCGGCGCATGCATGATGTCACCACGCTGCTTCAGGGCCCTAATGGCGCCTTGACAGCAGTGTGGAAAGGAGCTGCTTTTTACACCTCCTTTTTGGGTGGATCATTGCTGTGCCCATGCAGTTGCCGTGGCAACGATCCGGGGCAGAAAAGAGTGGCGTCTCGCCATCCCTTCCTGCCTGTCTGTACGGGGCCTATGTTTCTGTTATTCTCCTTATACAACTTGCTCTCTACATTTGCCAATTTGACCTTGCAGATTTGATTATTTGCTTAATAAGTTCTCTCTAGGAATCTCTAGGTCCTCCAGTGCAACTTTGCCAGCAGTTGACCATAGAGTTGTGCTGGAGAACCTAGAAGGCCCTAGAGAAAACACATCCCTAGGCATTTCTAGGTCCTCCAGCATGATTCTACAATCAACCTCTGGCAGATGTTGACCACAGAGTTGCACTGAAGGACATGGAGATTCCTAGAGAGATGTTTTCTTAGGTAAAAAGAATAGTGGTTTTTTTATTTGTGGTTTTTCTACATTCACAGGCGTCTTTCACCCCTAACTCCACCGAATGCAGAGGGCCCACTGCATATACATTATAACTCTGTGTGTGTGCGTGTGTGTGCGTGTGTGTATGTATGTATATATATATATATATATATATATATATATATATATGCATTACATATTACTTAGAGTCAGGGTACTTAGTAGTTAACCTAAATAATATTGTGACTTAGCCCAAGTAACCTTAGGCAAAGCTACTTAGGTAAGTGGCTGAAAGCAACCAGCGTGGTGTAGTAGTTTGACTGCTGGACTACAACTCTGGAGATCTGGGTTCAGTTCAATTTACCATTCAACCATGAAAACACATTGGGTGTCCTTGGGTGAGTCACACAGTCTCAGCCCCAGAAAACCCTGTGATATTTCCATAAGTCATTTTGGAAATGATTTGAAGGCACACAACAACAGCCACAACAGAATGCAGACCGGAGAGGGCCCATTGTTGCAGATAGACTGAAACACATATGCTGTTAACTGATAGGTTTAGCATGCATCAGAAACAAGGCCAGCCTTAAACAAAAGAAAATCAATTTAATGTGGCAAAATGGAGAAACGTTAGCATTTGTGTGAAATTAGCAAAAATGCTCCTACGTAAGGAAATAATTGAGGAGCTAAAGTGTTGAGCTGGGAAAGCATCAGTGGGATCCTTCTGCTTCAGGAGCACATTTACGTCACTCGGGAGCTCAGATTATTTATAAATAATTTCCAGCCAGCAACAAAATTATATTTTGCCCACATCTGTCTTTTCAGCTTTAAAAATTATTGCTTTTAAAAAAAACACTCCTTCCTTACAATACAAATATTTCTAAGACAAAACTGTTGATTGGATTTACAGGAACACACTCAGACAGGTACCTTTTTCTCCACTATTAATACTAAATTTTTAAAAAAGTTATAAGAACTTTATTGCAGGGGGGTCAGGAAAAATATGGCCCATTGGCCACATGTGGCCCCCAACTTCTTTTGATGACCCTAAGATCCCCAGACCTTCCTCAAACTTATATTTCCAGACAATGGAGGAAACCTATTAAAAATGCTTCCAAACCCAGCCAAAATGCCTTCCACCCAGCCAAAATCTATAATTACACCTGGAAACCAATTGGTGCCTTGCACATGGGTACATTCCCCTTATGGAAGCATTTGGACATTTGTATTCAATATGGAATGTCTGCATTAGGTTCCCAATTGCAGACCCAGAGCTGTGCATTTAGTGCCATTTCACACATAGAAATGATCACCTGTGTATTATTGCACTGGCCTTTCTGATATGAGTTGTGCCTTGCCATGATTATTCCCATTCTGTGTGGATTGTCTGTTGCCAGACCTAAACTCTCAAGTTATGTACAATGTGGCAAAATGTTGTGCATCTGCAATTCCTTGTAGGAAAGGGATTATGAAGAATACATGGTTGTACAGGTTGAGCCTCCCTTATCCAGAATGCATAGGACCAGAAGTCTTGGGGATTTTGGATTTTTACATTTTTATTTTATTTTATTTTGGATTCTGGAATATTTGCATATACATACGGAGATGTCTTGGAGATGGGATCCAAGTCTGAACATGAAATTCATTTCTGTTTTATATATACAGTGGATCCTTGCCTTACGTGGGGGATCCATTCTGGACTCCCCAGCGCATAAGGTGAATAACACGTATCCTCAAGCCCCTTTGAATACAATGGGGCTCAATGCGGAGGCACGGCAGAGCACACACGACACAGGTGCACACGCAATTCATTTTATTGCAGCGTGGCTTTAGCCTAAGCTGAAAGCCATGTATAGTGCACCATGCATGGTGCGGGCATACTGTACCTTATCAACATAGGCTGATATTGTACATAATATTTTTAATAATTTTGTATCTGAAGCAAAGTTTGTGCACAGCGAATTATCAGAAAGCAAAGGGGTCACTATAGCAGCCTCCCATGTGGACAAGTTTGGATATTGAAATATTTTGGATTTCAGAATTCTGGATGCAGCATACTCAATCTGCAATAGCAATATGCCGGGCTTTCCCTTTTAAACATTATAATGGAGATGTATATGTATGATGACACAAATGTCCTAACAATGTGCTTTTTAACTTATTGTAAGCTGCTTTGAGTCCCAAACTGAGACTCAGTTTGGATGGAAATAAATCAACAATCATCACCATCATAGAATCCTAGAGTTGGAAGAGACCCCAAAGGTCATCTAATCCAACCCCATCTTGCCATGTAGGAAGACACAATCAAAACATCCCCAACATCCAACCTTTGTTTAAACACCTCCAAAGAAGGAGACTCTACCACCCTCCAAGGCAGCATCTTCCACTGTCCAACAGCTCTTGCCATCAGGAAGTTCTTCCTGACATTGGGATGGAATCTCCTTTCCTGTAGTTTGAATCCATTGCAATGCCTTATTCTCTGGAGCTGCAGAAAACAAGCTTGTTCCATCTTCCATATTACAACCCTTCAAATACTTAAACAGGGCTACCATATCACCTCTTAAACTTCCCTTCTCCAGGCTAAACATCCCCAGCTCTCCAAGTCACTCCTCATAGCACTTGGTGGTTTCCTTACCTTTCCCCATTTTGGTCACCCTCCTCTTGTATCATCATGTCATTTCACTACAATTCTCCCTGTACCACACTATGGCCATGCTTGGAGATGATGGTGGTTGTGTTCCAACAATAATTTGGGGGTGATGATGGTTGTGTTCCAACAATAATTGGGGACCCAAGTTTGAGACAGCCATAGCTCTGGAGCAAGGGAGTTCCATATCTGTGGTGGAATCCATGAGAATTGCAACCTTGATGTGAATTTACTGTTGGAACCATGCACACAATAAAGGTGATGCTTTCAGGTACAAACATTTTAAGACCCTCTTCAGTCCATTGCTCATGTGACTTCAGTCTGGCTCATCCAGTGTTTCATAGAGAGAAATCAGAGATTAGAAATATTACTTTTGGATTACATTTCACTGAATCCTTTGTCCAGGTTGCTTGAGGGATTCTGGGAGTTGTTGTCCAAATACATATATTTCCAGTCACTGGGATTTTTCTTTATTTTATTTTAAAAATGTATTCCCCACACAAGATGCTCAGAGCAGAGAATAATGCTCACTTTGTTACCAAAATAAATGCTAGCAAATATTGCTTCAAACACATTTCTATGGGTCCATAATAAAATAAACACAGTTCTACCTTGCTATTCTCCTTGCTGTGTGTGCCGCCAAGTCATTTTTGACTTATGGCAACCTGAGAAAGAGTGACTTGCCCTCTGGTAACCTCTCGTTTGGATTTCTGCAATGCGCTCTACATGGGGCAACCCTTGTACCATACCCGGAAGCTGCAGATGGTACAGAATATGGCAGCCAGACTGGTCACTGGTACATCCAGGACCAGCCATATTACACCTGTGCTTAAAGATCTGCATTGGCTGCCCATTCGCTTCCGGGCGCAATACAAGGTGTTGGTTATAACCTATAAAGCCCTACATGGCTTGGGCCCAGGATACCTTGAGGACCGCCTCTCCCCATACATTCCACCCCGCACCCTCAGAACATCTGGGCAGCAACTACTGAGGGTTCCAGGGGCTAGATTGGTCTCCACAACAAGGAGATCATATTCCATCGTCGCCCCGACCCTCTGGAACTTGCTGCCCACAGAACTCTGCTCTGCCACCTCCTTGGACCAATTCAGGAAGGAATTGAAAACCTTCCTGTTCCAATCAGCATTCCCCAACATAAGTTCCAGTTAGTCTCCCCCCCCCCCCGACAGCAAGGGTAGCTGGCTTATGGGGTTTTTAAACTTTGGTTTTAAATAATTGTATTGTATTATTGTATTTGTAATGTTGGGCTTTTATGATTTGTAGTTGTTATATTGTATTATTTGATTTGTTGTTCACCGCCCTGATCAAGGGAAGGGCGGTATATAAATAAAAATGTTATTATTTATTATTATTATTATTATTGTCTCTAGAGTTAAAGTCCAACACTGAAACCACTACACCATGCTGGCTTTCTTTCTTCTTACCAATATCTAGTTATGTCTTGAAACAAGACTCAACGTTCCTTTAAAACCATGATGTGGTGTCTTTATTTCATTCGATGTCTTGCCAGGGTTACGGTTCCCTGTCTGAGTGTTCTAAGAATGTCTTGTAATATTAATTTTTTTGCCCGTGTGCATCTTAAAAAAGAGGACTAACATTACTTAGGAAGCTGGACTCAAGAGCACCCTTGGCTTGCAAAAGCTCCCCCTGACATTGCCACTTATAGAAGCTAGGTCATTCTTGGGCCCAATTCAAAATGCTAGTTGTGACCTATAAAGCTCTATGAATCCAGAATATCTGAGCATCCATATCTCCCCATGTAAACGTACCTGAATCTTATGGTCTTTAGGGGGAGGCTTTCTCTCAGTCTTGCCACCATCATAGGAGAAGACATAGCAGAGGGGTGTGGAACTCCCTCCCATGGGAAAATGGGGTGCATCTACACTGTAGAAATGATGCTGTTTGATATCATCTTAAGTGCTGTAGCTCAATCCTGTAGAAACCTAGGATGGAGCCATGGCATTGTTTATGTACACCTAGGGTGCATCTGCTCTTTGGAAATATTGCAGTTTGATACCACTTTAAGTGCCATGGCTCCATAGTTTTGTGAGGCACCAGCACTCTTTGGCAGAGAAGGCTAAAGACTACAAGTCCCAGGATACCAAAGGACAGCACTTAAGTGTTACAGCACTTAACATGGCATCAAACCACTTTATTTCTACAGTGAAGATGCACCTTTGGTTGCCCCCCTCTCTGTTGTCTTTATACTGGCAGATGAAGGAGTTTACCTTTTGCTTACAGAGTTTCCCAAAACTTTGAAACTGTGTGAAAAATTCACAGAGTTTACCTTTTGAAGGATAGCTGTCTGTTACTGGTCCTTTAAGTGGGGTGTGTTGCAGTGTATATATATTTTAATCACTGTTCTTATATTTTAACAGCCTTTTAAAAACTGTCTTAAATTGATGCTTTAACTCTGATTCTTTTTTAAAAAATATTTGCATTATTTATTCTTTTAAATATTTTGTTTCATCTCAGATTGTAAGCTTCCTCAGGTCCCATTTTGGGAGACAAGTAGGATGTATACTGAATAATTCGATATAAATTTAAAACAAATAAAGATTGAATCCAGGATATTATCAAAAATATCAAAGTTGGCGAACTTTCAACACTAGTGAAAGAGAAATTGTTGGGTAACATTTTACAAGATTGGGAACTTTTTTGCTTTATACTTAAATAAAAGAAGATTATGCTTGCAGACTGGGATGCTTGAAGCATTTTTGCTGTAATATTAGAATAGAAGAGGGTTTGAAGCAGAAAGGTTTATTAAAGAAGTTTACTAGATTTTGTTTGAAACTTCCTGGTGGGAAGGTGAGGTGTCTTTTAGTTTTTAATAAATTTTAGTTAGGTTTATATATGTAATTATTTAATTTAGTTTGGTTTAGTTTATGCAAATATTTGGTTTAGGTTTTCTAAATTGTAGGAGGTAAAGGGGGTTATATTGTTTAGGGTATTAGATTTGTTGTTTCATATAGTATTGTGTTCAGACATCATGGTGTTGTCTGTTTTGTAGCTCTGTATATTATAATTTCAAATGTAATAAATATATATATTAAAAAATACCTGTATATAACTCTTGCATTTCATCCTTGCTATTTGATATTGAACTCAAAGTAAGTAAGGAAGACTGCTGTTTTGTTGCTTTTCAGCCTCAGTGAAACTGTGTGTGTGTGTGTGTGTACAAGAGAGAGAAAGCGCCAATGAAAATATATAACCACGAGACTTTGAAGCATAAACTTTATTGCAAGAAAGAATTAAAAATAGCACATAGGCGTGACTTGCAGTGTCAGGGATGGGTCAGTGTGTTTCCATGAAGAAATTGTCAAGAGATCACAAACTCGAGGAAAGTGCGTACCATTGAAACTGAATGTTTTATTAAAACAACTCTAAAATCAAACTTTTTCTCCTTTTTTCCTCCCTTTTTCCCCCTTCTTTTTTTTTTTCCTTTTTTTCTTCCATTTTTAACCTACCAACATATTATATATTACAGTCTTCAGCTCCTGGCATGAAGAAACTGGGAAATAAAGGGTGGGGGGGGACTGGAGGTGAGGGTTTGGGGGGAAAGGAGAGAGATTTCTAAAGCTAACAGGACGTGAACGTCTTCCAGAAGAAGTTCTTGCATCCCGCTTTGCGTTCTCGGGGTGCCAGAGCCGGGTTCGAGTTGGCCGACCGCTCAAGCTCCAGCCTGACCTCGTCTTGCTCAGCCCCGCGGGACAGATCGCCGGGCTCCAGGGCCTCATTCTCTGGCTGGCTGGGTTCTGAGAGCAGCTCCGCCAAGAAATACTTGGCCAGTTCCTTTGGAGGAGAGAAAGAAAGAAAGAGAGGCAAAGTCAGCATCAGGACCTCCTTGATCCAGATCAGATGAAACCAGAGGTGGCCAAGGAAGTGGACTGCCCCATTTCCTGGACAAACGTCTCTTAACCATTTTTCATTTTTGTCCAAAACAGGGATGGGGATATGTGGGCCATGGGGTGTGTGAGGTCCCCAAACCCACACATATTGTTGTTGTTGTGCCTTCAAGTCATTTCCAATTCATGGTGACCCAAGACCATAATCATGGTGTTTTCTAGGCACAATTTCTTCAGATAATATTTGCCATTGCCTTCTTCTGAGGCTGAGAACATGTGACTTGCCCAAGGCCACCCGTTGGTTTCATGGCTAAGCTGGGAATCGAACCCTGGTCTCCAGAATCACAGTCTGACACTCAAACTATGGCTCACCAAAGCATGCATCCCCAAATCCTCTCTGGGGATTTAATGTTACCAGATTAAAAACTGAAGTCAGCTCCTGTGCCTTGGGTTGCATGTGCACTGCAGAAATAATGCTCTTTGATGCTGCTTTAACTGCCATGGCTCCATGCTCTGAAATCCTGGGATTTGTAGTTTGTGGTAGCCCCAGAGCTCTCTGATAGAAATGGCTAAATGTCTCACAAAGCTACACATCCCAGAATCCCATAGCATGGAGGCATGGCAATTAAGGCGGTGACAAACTGCACCATTTCTGCAGTGTGACATAAGCCTGAGACTAACAGCATCTCACTTCCATGAATGCTTAGCCACTTTCTCTAGTAGGGAGTCCAGAAACACAGCAGAAGGACCTTTTCTCTGCTGTTGGGCCTCCCAGTCACAGGGATCCAGAGGTCTACATTGCACCAGAGTTCCTTAGCCACCATGTCCAAGAGCCAATTTCTCCATTTATCTACCTTCCATCCTCAACTATCTGAAGCAAGATAGGAGGATTCCATGCATGTATTGCTGGGGTCTCTGCTACGCTATAAAGAAATTTCGTTTACACTTCTAGGCAAATGCCCATCCTAAGTGCCCATCATGCTTAAACCAGAGATTGTATCATGGAGTCCAAACTGTCTGAACACAGGACAAGATCTGATAGAGGGCTGTGTAGTGTGGCATTGTGTGCTACATATTTACAGTATTTCACAATTCATCCTAAAATTTGAATTGCGTAGATAAGGATCCAGTTGTGCAATTGTCAATAGCCTGCAGGCGAAATTGGAAAATAATTCAATCATTATTCCAGTAAGAATGCTATGTGCACAACCATAATCGAGATACAAACCTTTTGCAATAGCCTAAAGAGTGCAGCCATTGGCATAAGGGTACCTTTGCTAACATATGTCACCAACAGGATTTGAGCCAAAGTCAGGGCATCTGTTTGTGGTTGTGACAATAAACAATGAAAAGGGCACACTTAAAGTCCCAGATTCGACATCACAGAAAGTAGTGTAATAAAAGTTGCAAAGCTGGAACGGCTCCTCCTTTCACCACCTGTAGGACACACTGTTCTGCGGTGCTAGCACCCCTCTCCATGGCCATTCAGTCGCTGGTAGAGAGTAGGAGGATCAGAGAAATGGCCGGCTATGTCCCACAGCCAGATTGATGTCATCGGCTGAGATCTACCAGGGATGGACTTACTCTTGTGAACGGCTGAGACCCTGTATCAGAAGCATATCTATGACATTGTAGTTATGCTCCATTCCCATTTCTGACCTTTAACCCTTATTAGGGTTTTTTGTATGTACATCAGAGGAGAAATTCATTTATAGAGCTTGCCATAACTTGTTGGAGAAACTTGTGGTCTTTTAAAAATAGCTTTGATTATGGTTTAGTTTTGGTGGACTGGAGCATCAAATGGATTCTCCTGGATTCTGGAAGTTGTCATCCAAAAACAGAAAAGTTCTAATCTGGCTGTAGAAACTTTGGTCAAAATAAATCTTAAATTCTTATATTAGCCTTACATTAATCTTTCCATGTCTCCATTTTGAACCTTCATAGAAAATTACGTCCACAAAGACCTGCAGTTCTGTTTAATGAGTGAATGGCATGTTGCTTTTATTCTGCTCTTTTAACTGTCATCATCCATTGGAAACTATTTTGTCCTCTAATGCTAAAACTGAATTCACACATTTCATAGTTCCTCCTTTGACCAGTCTTGGCCTATTCAATAGCTATGGTGTCCTCTTTTGGATAGCCAGGCAAACGAGACCCAAGCTCTGGTAACTTCCAGGTTGCATAGCCACAAAGGGTCACATATGGGGCTGCCCATGATGATGGTCCAGAAAGTTCAACCAGTAGAGAATTCAGCAGCCAGTGCTTAGTTTCTCTTTTTCCAAATCCCCATTTTGTGGAACAGGGGCAGACTGTGCATTTTTTAAAAAAACCATAAAGAAAAAGAAATATCCACCTACATTTTAAATTTTAATCTCATTTAATACAATCATTTAGAAACATAGGTCAGAGTCCATTACATAGAATCAGAGAGTTCGGAGAGTCCACAATGGCCATGCAGTTGAGCCCCATTCTGCCATGCAGGAACTCACAATCAAAGCACTCCCTGTTGAAATTCATTTTGATAGTTTTGGCCCAGCTTTCTAATCTATTAAGGTCATTTTGAATTCTGATCCTGTCCTCTGGAGTATTAGCTGTCACTCCTAATTTAGTGTCATCTGCAAATTTGATAAGCGTGCCCTCTATTCATTTATCTAATTCATTGATAAAGATGTTGAGTAGCACTGGGCCTAGAACAGACCCCTGTCACTCTGCACTCGTCATAGCTAGTAGCTAACAAATCCCAGGATTCCCTAGGATGGAGCTTCAGCACTTAAAGTGGTATCAAGTTGCACTATTTCTACAGTGTAGATGAACTCCAAGAGATATGAATCAACTCATCTGCCATGCCTTTTGGTGTCATTTTGTGTTGGCAGTCATCACTACATTGTGTAGCAGTGAGCTCCACAGTGTAATTTCATGCTGTGTGAAGAAGTCCTTCTATTTATCTGTCCTGAATCTCCTGTTCTTAAAGAACTAGATTCCAATACAGTATTGTGAAAGACGGGGGGGGGGATCTCTCTACTTTCTTCAGACCATACATAATTTTATACACCTTTATCATGTCCTGTCCTTACTCACCTTCCTTCCAAACTAAAAAGCATAATAACTGTGTAGCAGGTCATCCAGACCCATGATTATTGGGGTTGTCTAATTTGTCCCCAATTGACTGCAGTGCCATCTTGACAGTATGATCCATGACAAAACAGGGTTTGCTGATGGTTTCTATATGCAAGTACTCTAATCTTTTGCCTTCAAAAACTCTCTGTCTTTGGAAACTGCACTATTTTCAATTACTTACTCTCAGTAAGGAGGGAAAAGTGATAAAACTATTCATTCTTGCTTGCAAAAACCAAACTTGTGAAGATGTGCATTCCTAGATTGTTTCATACCTGCTGCACATCTTTATGGGATATAGCATTCTGGATTATTTCAGTGGAGACCTGAAGACTGGAAGAATGCAATGGGCTCCCTTGGTGCATGCAATTCTTACTATCAATACATCAGTATCTTGGACAGTAACTATGAGTTCCACTTTGCTGTGAGATCATTCCCTGGATTTTGCACTGCCAATATGTCTCAACTTCCTTCTGAACCTTCCCTGGGGTTGCTGAAGCTATACATTTTGAATTCAGTTACAGAGTATTTCAGTGGTGCCTTAGGAGCTACATTTCCCCATCTCTTGCATTGGGTTAATCGCTGTCTCTCAATCTAGCCATTGTTTCTCAGCTTCAGTTCCCATCTGTCAAACAGAGGTATAATAGTGATAAACTATAACATTGTATTTATAGTTCAGAGACATAGGGGCTATACAGACCGCCCCAAAGGGGCAGTCTGCAGCCACCTCTTTACTGGCTGGATTGGGGTCATGGCAACCTCACGCCACAGCCCCAATCTGGCCTCTGGAGAGCACAAAAAGGAGCCACAAAATGTTTTTGTTTTTAAAAAATCCATGATTGGTTTGATTCATTTAAAAGAGTTTGATGCATCTTGAATTATTGCTTCTATGTTGAACAGTTCTGTTCTACTCCAAAACATGCCTGCCTACTATACAGCTGACCATTAAAACATCCTAATCCTAAAAGAGTTTGAATCCAACAAGACTTCTTACCCAAACACCCCCTGTGTAAGAAACACAGCAGCCCCTCTGGTAACTGCCTTAAGAATCCATACCTGCACATATTTATATTTTAGAAAACTCAGCAAAGGTTATGTTTGTGGAATCTCAGCAAGGCTGCGCTATTAGAGCAAGATTCTTTTCAGCACCCTGGAGAATTCAACACAAGCTCTTTGATAACTTCTCTAAAAGAAGGGCCAAGCTGTGCTTTGGTTGCATCTGGATCTGGGTGATAAGTGAGCATGTTCACACAAAGGTCTGACAAGATCTTATAATACTATTTCTCATTGTATATTTTAAAAAATGGGTGGAAGCATTAAGGAAATAAGAATATTACAGAGAAGACACTTTGCAGTGAAGCAGCTGTACTGAGTTTGTTAATGAGCATAGAAACAGGAATTTAGTATGTTATACCTCACCTTTGGTTCTGTAAGACCCAAGAGCATAAGAAATTCTGGATAAACTTTGGCTAGTCTAGTATCCTGTTTCCAGGGATGCCTCAGTCGGGATGACAGCAAAGAACTTGGCCTCCTGTTTGTCTCACCTCTACACACCCTGCACTTCACTCCCAGAAACTGGTCTTCAAAAGGACACTACCTCTGCAAACCTGGACATTTTGTAGAGTTTTCCTAGCTGTTGGGTTTGTAGCATAAAGAGAGGGAACAGGATTTGAAGTGATGGATTCAAATAGCCAGAAAGGAGATTCTGACTAAACATTCATAAATTCATAGAATCAGAGTTGGAAAGCATGGACCAAAAGGTTCAAGCCCCTGCTCAGTGCCAGCTCTCCACCAGGGAGCTATCCAGTTTCTTTTTAAAGACTTCCAGAGAAGGTGATCCCATCCCACCACCTTTCAAGGCAGTTGGTTCCTTTGCTGAACTGTCAAGAGGTTCCTTGTAATGTTCAGTCAAAATCTATCGTACTGTATCTTAAAACCATTACACTTGTCCCTACTGTCTGGGGAAACAGAGAACAAACCTGCACGCTCCTCTTTGTACCATCCCTCAAGGCATTTAAATACTGAAGAACTTCTTTCTTCTTATGAGGGCTTTAACTGGAGGTCTGGGTGGCCACCTCTCAGGTTTAACTGTGGGTTCCTTGCACTGGTAGATGGTTGCAACTCTCTCCAGCCTAGCTACCAGTGCAAGGAATCAGTAGTTAAACCTGAGAGGTGGTCATCCACACCTCCAGTTAAAACCCTCCAAAGAAGAAGGTGTTCCCTTGCAACTCTGTCATTCTATTGTTTGGTTCCTTATTGATCCAAATGTATGAAAAATTGTGGATTCCTTCAAGATTGGAATGGAAAGCACTTGACATTTTAAAAAATTCAAATGTAAGAGAAACCAGAATGCATAAATTAGCCCATCTAGGTTCATTTGGGTACTTTACTCTTAAAAATCTGAAAAGTCTGGCTATGGAAGCCAAGGCGTTTGGCTATGCTTGTGATGCTGAATTTGGATTTCCACCTCTTTCTTTCTTCTGACAAGCTTTTCTGTGATTGCCTAGATCAGTGGGTCTACCTACAATGGAGAAATGTCCACTTCATTAGATAACAATAGTGGACAGATGGAAATTTGCCCCCTTCATTCTAGCAGAGTTTAATCTGAGACACGTGAACTTGGTAGAGCTGGGATTTTCAGAAGGTGGGGTGGGTTCTTCTCATGTCTTTGAAAGAATGTGCCATCTATGATGGAGAATTCATACTGAAGGCATTTTAGCCTTCTGAATTAATGAATTAATTACTGCAGTTCTGGGAGGCTTTTTGCTTGATCCCCAGGTTTGCATTATGGACAGTTTGCTTCCTTTGCACATGAATTCAATGTTTCCTCCTTATAACTTGTATTAAGATGATAGATAGATAGATAGACAGATGATAGACAGATTGCATATCACCATAAATGCTGATGAACTAGGAAGAAAAGCCATTTATCTATCCCCAGATCACATCAAACTCATTTTGATGAACTAGAAAGCAGAGCAGGTGACTCAAATGAACATCATATTAAACAAAATATGAGTCTAAGATTATAATATATCAGTTGAATCCATCAACCTTCTCTAATCTTGTCCTTTCTAGATGCATCAGATGTGGTCCAACACATCTGGATGGCATCTGGTTGGGAAAGTGTGGCACATAGAGCATGGTTTTCTCAAGCGCCACCAAGCAAGTCTGGCTAGAAGCAAGTTCTTTATAGAGAATCTCTTTCCCCTGCTCCTGGCATTTGAAAAAAAAAAAAACATACTACGATTGAGGCACAACTCTTTATGTTCATTTGCCCTTTCCTTTTTGCATGGCTTTCAGCAAGAGATTCAGGGACTCACTTTAAATTATATACTCTTCTTGCCCTCCAACCCTGCCAGTGGTTGCTTTGGATGAAGGCAGGTTGCTGTACACCTTCAAATCGTTTCCAACTTGTGGTGATCATAAAGCAATCCCATCACAGGGTCCTCTGGGGCTGAGAGGGTGTGACTCGCCTCAGGTGTCACTCAGTGGGTTTCCATGGCTGAGCAAGGATTCGAACCCTGATCTCCAGGGTTCAGACCACTACACCAGGCAGGTTGTGGTGGCTCAAACACATCTACAGATCCATTCTGGCTCACACTGCATAACAGTCGGCTTTAAGACGGGTCGGATAAATTAAGGTAGGAGCAAAACTCTGCATCCATAGCTGTTAGACATGGTAGCCAAATAGAGCCTCCAGGCTCAGAAATAGTCTGTCTGGGAAATACCAAGGGAATGTGGTCTTCGTTTTTGGGGCAGAGTTTCCTAGATTCACCGGCAAGTAAAAGCTAGACTTGATGGATCTATAGCCTAAACCAGGCTGTTCTTTTTTGTCCTTGTTCACTATGAAAGTTAGGAATGGAAACTCCATGTGCTGGAGGCGCCTACCTGTGTGCGAGTGCTCAGGAAAGTTACTTTTGGGAAGGATCCCAGCTCCAAAATCCTAGCTAGCTAGGGCAGTGTCTGGGAGCACAAGACTTGGAGACCCTGATTCCTCTTCCTCCTCCTCTTCCCAAACTTTTTATGTGTCTAATTTATACATGAATTGACTACTGAATTTACTGAAATGAAATAAAACTCTTCCAATTTGAACAAAGTTATTGCTTGATAAAATGTTAAAATATGACTGTACATGCATGTACGAATGAAAATACAGACACTAAATAAGCAAAATGTTCTAATTCACATTCTGCATTAAGTGGAAGGGGTGGGTGTGTGATGTCCACATGGAGATGTCAAAGGGACCCAAGGGTTAAAAGTCTCAGGAGCTAGGGAATTCTAGAGAGCCAGTGTGGTGTAGTGGTTTGAGCATTAGACTCGGACTCTGGGGACCAGGGTTTGAATCCCAGCTCAGCCATGGAAACCCACTGGGTGACCTTGGGCAAGTCACACTCTCTCAGCCTCAGAGGATGGCAGTGGCAAACCCCCTCTGAAAGAACTTAAGAAAGCCCTTAGGGTCGTCCTAAGTCAGAAATGACTTGAAGGCAGCCAACGATAAGAACAACCAAAGGGATTCTGGGCATCGGAGTTTACTATAAGTAACTTTCCCAGGTAGGATTCAAGACAAATCAGTATGGGAAGAGATCTTGCAGCACCTTTGAGACTAACTGATAGAAAGAAGTTGGCAGCATGAGCTTTCCTAGACTACAGTCTACTTCCTCAGGTGCAGATGTGATCAGATGTAAGGCCCACGGAGGGTCCAGTGTCTCCCCCCACCCTGCAGGGTAAAGCAACTGATAAATTACAGGGAAAGAGATCCCAGCTCAACATGAGGAAGGACTTTCTGGCGGCAAGAGCTGTTTGACAGTGGAAGACTTTGCCTGGGATTCTGGTGGAGTGGATGGATTCAAACTACAGGAAAAGAGCTTCCATCAGAACATTAGGAAGAACTTCATGTTTTGACATGGAAGACACTGCCTTGAAGCGTGAAGCAGAATTCAAGGCTGTAGTCATGTCAGTCTAGACAATCGGTATACAAAGGGATCTTGTTACACCTCGGAGACTAACTGAAAGAAAAAAGGTGGTAGCACGAGCTTTCCTAGACTTCAAGTCTCCTTCCTCAGAGGCATTTGGACACAGATGGCCATCTGAGGAACTAGACTGAAGTCTACAAATGCTCATGCTGCCAACTTCATTCTTTCAGTGAGTCTCAGAGGTGATGCAAGATCTCTTTATACTGATTCTACAGACTAACATGGCTATATCTTTGAATAATAATAATAATAATAATAATAATAATAATAATAATAATAATAATATGCATCTGAGGAAGCAGACTGAAGTCCAGGAAAGATCACGCTGCCAACACTTTTCTTTCAGTGAGTCTCTGAGGTGCAACCAGATCTCTCTCTGTGCTACAAGATCTTTTCCCATGCTGAACCCCCTTTGGGCTGCTTCCCAGCGCTCTGCCCATGCTCAGGGGCTGCCTCCCCGTCTCCCTCCCTCCCTCCCTGCTCACCTGTTTCCCCGCCGCTGCGGCCAGGGATTTCTGGAGGAACTGCCGGAGCCGGGGGTCGGAAGGCGCCGTGGCCCCGGGGCTGAGGGCCAGGGCCAGCGAGAGGAGGGCCAGGGCGCACTGGAGGCGGCAGGGCAGCATGATGGAGCCGAGGATGCAACAGGAAAAGGAGAGCAGGCTGGAGATGCAGGAGACGGAGGCAGAGGATGCTGCTGCTGGTGCCAGACCCGACGGGAGGGACGCTGCGAGGCTGCCTCTGGCTGCTGGTGCTCCTGATGGCCCCGCTCTGCTTCTGGGGTTCTCTGCCGAAGCCCCCCGTCTTTATGGAGCCCGACTCTGACGTCAAGGGAGCAGCCCAGCCCTCTCCTTGCTCCCTCCCCCCCCCCTCCGCCTTGGACCCCAAAAGAGCCCTAGTCTGCGCTTTTACGCACCAGTCCAGCCCAGCGCAGCCCAGCGCAGCAGCCAGCCTCCTGGCCTTGGCTTCCCAAGAAGGGAGGGAGGGCAATGGCGTCCAGAGGGGGGTCCAGGGGGTGAGACCCTAAAAGGTGATGGTGACCCCACTGCTCCCCAAACCCCTGCCTTTGGACGGAAGCCGGCTGTGGCATTCACCTGCTTCCCTTTAGCAACAGCAATAGCAGCTTCATTTCTAGACCGCTTCACACTGAGCTAAGCAGCCTCTAAGCGGTTTGCAGCTGTAAGCCAATTGCCCCCAACAAGCTGGGGACTCTTTTTGGCCACCTGAGTCGAGCCTGAGCCCTTGGCAGGAATTGAACTCACAACCTTGTGGTCTGTGAGTGAGACCCTGGACACACCAGCCTTAAAGGCCAGGCTGGGGGCAGAGTCGGGGTGTAGCATCTACACAACGCATGCCCCAGCTCTGCCCCCAGGGCGGCGTGATGCCACGCACTGCACCACACAGCGCACAGTTTCATGGTACTCCTCCAGCACTGTGTCCACATAACACAATGCCAAAGGAATGCCATTAAGTTGCACCACCACAGCTATCACATTCTTTCCAAGGCACAAAAAGGAACCACAAGGCCAAAGGCCAAATGGGGGCAGGAGCATGCAGTTGCCTGTGGCCCTGATCTGGCTGTAAAAGGGGCAGCTGGAGGCCACCCCTTCAGGGCTGTCTGTACATCCCCTGAGTGGCTGCAGTACAGGCATTGAACCACTGCTAGGGTTGGATTTCCCCACTCAGCCATTGAGTGCCCTTATTTATTTGTTCATTTATTTGCATTTATTTCTCTTTATTTCTAGCCCACCTGTCTCCAGAGATAGGGACTCAAGGGGGCTAGCAACAAGTTTCAGCAATACACATAGAAAACCATGCAAAAGCATTAAAATATAAAGTTTGTGAAGCCAATTAAACCATTTCAGGAATTAAAAACATTACACATGAAAAATATTAAAATGTATTACCATTTTTATTTTTAATAGTTTTTCATATTTGATAAGGAAGGTCAAAGAAGAAAGTGTAAAGCCAGGCTTAGTGCTGAACATAAAGAAAAGAAAAATAATGAGCATGGAGGATCTATATAAGCTCAACCAAGACAATGAGGAAATTGAAACAGTAAAAGAGTTCCCGTACCTTTGATCAAATATTGATCAGAATAGGGACTGCAGTCAGAAGAAGATTAGGAATAGGAAGGGCAGCTATGAAAGAACTAGAAAAGATCCTAAAGTGTAAAGAAATACAACTGAGTGTGAAAGTTAACATAGTCCAAGCCACTCTATTCCCCTTCACGATGCACAGTGAAGAAGGCAGATAAGAAGAAAATCAGAACATTTCAAATGCAGTGCTGGAGATACCAGGGCTAAGGATACCATGGATGGCCAAAAAGACAAACAAATGGGTCCTTAAACAGATCAAGCTTAAATCTTCCTGGAAACCAAGATGACTAAACTGGGCCTGTCATACTTTGGCTACATCATGAGAAGACATGGATCACTGGAAAAGATACTAGTGCTGGGAAAAGTAGAAGGCAGTAGCAATAGCAATAGCAATAGCAAGTACATTTCTATACCACTTATCAGTGCACTTAAGCACTCCCTAAGCGGTTTACAAATGGTAAACTAATTTCCCCCAACAATCTGGGGACTCATTTTAGCGACCTCCTCGGAAGGATGCAAATAAGAAAAGAGGAAGACCACACACAAGATGGATAGACAAAATTAGGGAGGTCAGAGGCATAGGTCTGCTGCAGGACTTGAGCGGAGAGGTGGAGGACAGGGGTCTTGGAGATGTTTCATCCAACAGGGTCACCATGAGTTGATGTTGACTCATGGGCAGTTAACAACAACAGCCACTTTGGCAAGGGCCATCCTGGTGAGCCATCCTAGTTTGTGCATTGGATGACCACATTGGCAGATAGGGTTTGATTCCCCACTCAGCCCTGCAAACCCATTGGGTGACCTTATTTCTTTCCATTTATTTCTATCCCATCTTTCTCCCGATATAGGAACTCAAGGTGGCTAACAAGAAGTTTAAACAGTACAAATTCAAATCAATCTGTGTGTGCATGTGTGTTGTGTACCTTCAGGTCATTTCCAACTTGTAGGGACCCCAAGGAGAATCTATCATAGGGTTTTCTTGGGGGGAAATGGTTGAGAGGAGCTTTGCTCTTGCCTGCCCCTGAGGCTGAAAGAGGGTGACTTGCCCCAGATCCCTCAGTGGGTTTCACAGTTGAGCAGGGAATCAAGCTCTGCTCTCCAGAGTCTTAGTCCAAAGCTCAAACCACTATGCCACAAAAAATATAAAGTAGAAGAAAATAATCAAACCATTTCAAAAGTTAAAAACATTGCACATGAAAAATATTAAAATGTATTTAGAACTATATCTAAAACTTGACATCTGAGTTGCACAGCATTTTAAAAACCCAGCCCTCATTAGTTTTAAAAAGCCTGGTGGCACAGAAATATTTTGACCTGCCACTGAAAGAAGAGCAGGAATGGGGCCATCCGGGCCTATCAAGGAGGGAATTGCAGAGCCTGGGAGCAGCCACGGAGAAGGCCCCGTCTCCCTTGTTCCCACCAAAGGAGCCTGAGAAGGTGGTGGGACAGAGAGAATGGCCTCTCCAGCTGAGCTTAGCACTTTAATGGGGTCATAAAGGGAGATGTAGTCCTTCAAATAACCTGGAACCAAGTTATATAGGGCCTTTATAGGTCAAAATTCTGCACAAATCACACTCTCTCAGCCTCAGAGGAAAGCAATGGTGATAAACCCCCTCTAAAACAAATCTGAAAACCCTGTTATAGCCTTAAGGTCACCATACAGTGGTGTCACTAGGGTCAGTGTCACCCAGTCCGGTAATCCATGGTGACACCCCCCCCCCCCAATTGATCTCCTTCCATATCACGCCATACAGCTTCTTTAGGGGGGAAAATTGTCCTAATGGTACTCATAAATTGTAATTCCCATGCACCAATTTCTTTTGTCATAAACAACTAACAAAATTAAAAGTATACCTTTAAATTACAAGGGCATAACCTTTGTAGTAGTACCTTTGGAGCCAAAATGAGTAAATAACCTGGTAGCATGTGCTTTCATAAATCTGAGCCTTCTTCCTCAGATACATGTGTTGGCGTGGAATGTCCACAGACCTTTAAATTACAGTATCATACACACAGCCTAAATGTATCTATGTATTTTACAATGTATACATAGTTTACAATATCATATGCACAGTCTAAGTGTATCTACTGTACATACTCATGTATAAGTCTAGAAATATAGGTCAAAAAATTGACCTAAAAAACCTAAGTCATCTTATCCATTGGTCATTGCAAGTACTGTATCTTAACTCTTATTTAAAAGAAGGAGCCATCCCCTGGTGAAAAGCAAGAGTATAATCTGTCCTGGAAGCACTGACCCCCTCTACTCTCTCATCCATTCAGCCTTAAGAGTGAGCACAAAGATTTATGTATGCTGGAATTTTGGAAGTTCTTTGACATTGTTTTGCTTTGCATCAACCTTTAGGTCCCTTGTTATATGCCTCTAGATTTTACCCTCGCCTTATCCAAGGGTCATATCAAAATCCATAGTTTTGGCACTCAAATCTGCCCTCAGCTTATATATAAGGTTGACTTATAGTCGTGTATATACAGTATGTATATATAGCAAAACAGGCTTGAACTCTCCCTAGAAACAAAGATGATTAAACTGAGATTGTCATATTTTGGCTCTATCATGAAATGACCAGACTCACCAGAAAAGACAACAACACTTGGGAAGGTAGAAGGCAGCAATCTCCTTCTTTGGGGGATTTTAAACAGAGGCTAGATGGCCATCTGTTAGGAATACTTTGGTTATATCTTCCTGCATGGCAGAAGAAAATTGGGCCTGATGGTCCTTGAAGTTTCTTCCAACTCTGATTCTATGAGTCCAGGAAATCTGGATCCCTCCAGAGTGATGCCAGGCAGCTGCCCAGCACTACAACCACTAGTGTCAGCCGCTGGTGTGAGGTCACAACAAAGCACTCGGCTATGTGACCGATGCTGGGCACTTCATTCCTGATCTCAGAGGGAATGACTTGTGCCAATGCCAGTGGCACTGGGAGGCATAACAAGAGGCTTGTGTAGACAGCTGCCTGATTTGGCTCCAGAATGCAGAGGTAACAGAGAATTTAGGGCAGCTTACTCCAGGAACCATCTGGAGTATTCCGGCCAGTGTAGTCCTGCCCTAGAACCTAGAGCAATGGATTCAAACTACAGGGAAAAAGACTGCACCTAAACATTAGGAAGAACTTCCCAATGGCAAGAGATGTTCAACACTGGAAGATTCTGCCTCAAGAGTGTGGTGGAATTTCCTTTTTTAGAGGGTTTTCAACAGAAACTGGATGGCCATGTGCCAAGAGTGCTTTGACTGGGTATTCATGCATGTGTCAGAACTAGTTGAACTCTCCTCCTCCAGACACAGACAATCAGACTTTTGTGGATTATCGGAAAGCTCTTTATTTCTGGAGTCACAGAGAATTAGAAGTTACCAGTTAGGCATCTTTGGACAGAAGTGAAGAAACAAGGGAATGCACAGATCTAATAAACACACTTGAAAGGCATTAACTCCTCCTCAGAAACTTGGTGGGCCAAACATTACATCTTCCCCAAGACAAGACCAGACTTCTTCAGTTGAATTTTCTTCTTTCCCAAGAAAGCTTAGCTTAGTTGTGCTAACTACCATATATTTTAAACATGTAAAATGTTACATATTTTGCTATCTATATAACTACCAAATTAATCAACACTCTACATATCTGTCTCTTAAACCCCTATAACCACTTACATATATTCTCCAAAGTATCAGAACCCAGTTCTATATACCATACCAACTAGTACAAATAACATATCACATCATCTCAGTTAACAAACTTGAGGGGAACCCTCCCTTCCTCCATTGTTGTCATCTCACAGCATACTTATATACAGCAAACCTCCAAGTCATTAGCCCCAGTAGAAACCATACATGTATAATATCATATATCACAGGTGGATCAAACATATGATACAAAACAGAATTCCCGAGCACAAGATCAGGGCAGGATTAGCCCAGTCCTGACAGCATGGCAGAATGGGGTTGGACTGGAAGGCCCTTGGGGGTCTCCTCCAACTCTGACTCTATGATCCTTGATTCCCTGGGCTGCAGAATCCACTACAGTTCCCCATTGGACATGGACAGATATGTCAACAGAGGCACAATATTGGTATTAAGCAGAAGGCTAATGTTGCAAAACCACGATGTACCTCCATTGTTAACAATATTTACAGTGACCCCTCTACATTTGCCGGGATTAGGAGTGAGGGACCCCTGTGAATGTGGAATAGCCTCAAATTAAAACAACAACAACAACAACATTGTTCTTTTTACCTGAGAGAGCACCTCTCTAGGAACCCCCAGGTCCTCCAGTGCAACTCTGTGGTCAATATCTGCCAGAGGTTGATCCTAGAATCATGCTGGAGGACCTACAAATGCCTAGAGAAGTGTTTTCTCTAGGAACATCTAGACTCTCCAACACAATTTTGTGGTTAATATCTGGCAGATTTGGGCTAGAGGACCTAGAGATTCATAAAAAGAACATATTAACCAAAATCACAAATAATTGAAACCATAGAGGGAGAGAGAAGGCTGGCCCAGTACCATCAGGGGCTAGCCTGAAGAAGGAGGCTCCTCCCTCCCTAACTGTCATCGTTCGGCCTCTGAGGGAGAGAGAAGGCTGGCCCAGTACCATCAGGTTAGCCTGAAGAAGAAGAGCCCTCCCTCCGGTCCATCTGCCTTGGTCCATGCTGGACCTGATTCCCTCCCCCCCTCACCATTCCCTTCTCCTTTTGTGTCGTGTCTTTTAGATTGTAAGCCTGCTGTGGTCAGGGAACTGTCTGTTATCCCCTCTATTGTAAACCGCTCGGATTCCCAGTGATTGGGCGGTATATAAATAAAACCTATTATTATTATTATTATTATTATTATTATTATTATTATTATTATTATTATTATTATTATAGAAATCA
>NC_056524.1:269902814-269914742 GCF_019175285.1 Sceloporus undulatus
AAGCCACAAATGTGGAGGAGCAACTGTATATCCCACACTTTATCCAAAAATCTCAGGGCTTGCATCCCATCCCTTATGCAAAGATCTCAGGCTTACAATAAAATAAACTTAAAACAATAAATAATTAACAAAAGGGTTTTTTAAAAAAATGAAAATGTATAAAATAGCTTCTCAGTTTAAAAACAGTCAATTTAAAACCAGTCAAAACTGTCTTGTATAATATCACCATAAAATATTAGCTTGAATGAATGCATCTACTTACAGGTCATTTCCATTTATTTAAAGCCCTTTCATCCCATTTAGTTGAGAGGAAGAAAATTCATTTTAAGATAATTAAACTGAAACTGTTTTACTTTGGACATACATACGTATTATGAGAAATCAAGGCCTGGTACACACTGGCGCTATGTGCCGACCTGGGGCCAAAAGTAGGGCTCAGGAGAGTGGAGCATCCACATGCTCCCAAGCCTTACTGCTCTGTCCAGGTGCCATCTTGGTGCATGCCCATTCAGACAGTGCACGCGAAGATGACGTTCCTCATGCACCACATCCAAATGGCATGCCGCACAAGGGACGTCACCACACCGTTCCAGGGCACATCGTTGCCACACCGTTTGGTTGGTGAGGCCACAATTCGGGGGGGAAAGGGGCAGCCTCTGTCTGCCCCTTTCGCCCAATCTGTACGGACCCCAAGACTTGTTAGAAAAGAAAATAATACTTGTTAAGGTAGAAGGCAATAGGGGAAAAAAAAGGAAGACTACATTAGAGAAGGATATCTGCCCTGAATCTGCAAGAGTCAATTTGATAGTTAACAACAACAACTTCCCATTTAAACCGAAATGCTGCTTGTTTAACAGCATCATGGATTGAGCAACTCATCAGATTTCATTCATCTGTTCTTCCTGAACACCCAGAGGGTGGATCAACATGTATGGGGGTGTTTTTTGGGTTGGTTTTGTTCTTGTCAACTTGCATTCACATTTATGATCCACTGAGTCTATTTTACCTTATTATGCATTGATCAAAGAGTCCTTTTTCTCCTCCGTGTCAATAATCATCCAATACCACCATATGCCTGTATGCTAATATTTGCCTACAGGTTTCTTCTGATTTCCAGCTTTAATTAAGCAGTTGGAAGTTGGCCCACCTCATGATTAGCCAAATTATACGTCAAATTATCTCAGGGCCTATTGCTCTAAATAAAACAACAGAGCTTTATTACATGGGAGTGCTTTTTTCCCCCAAGAAGCAATACACTCATAAAAGCCCTAGCAGGATAATGAATTGAGAATAGAGGAAATGAAATAGACATGGTTGGATCAATATCATATTTGTCCTGATCCATAAACCACTTATCCTGAAGTAAAGCATTCTGGGAGGGAGAGATTGCCCAGAAAATGTCACATCATGCTTACCGAAAGGAGACAGCCATAGCTGAAGCCATAGTTCAAGCTGCTGTTGAAGTGTATAGCTCAGCGTTTTAAAGATCCTTTTTGTTATTTATAATTTACTGGCTACCCTTAACATTTACAGAAATATTTAAAGGCGAAGATCCTTCAGTAACCCTAAAAGATGGGGGATGTTGGCGGTCTTCTCCTTTAAATTTTGAGGAAATTACCGTTCAAAAGGAGGCCTGAAAGAGGAGAGTAACTTTGGGGATCTTTCCACCTGTGTATACCTGTACTAACTGCAGAGAGACTCCAGTTTCAGTAAATAGAAAGGTTTTATTTAGAAATATACAAATGTGCACACAAGCATACAACAATGCAACCTTAAGAACCATACAAGGCTATCAGAAAAGAACTGGGTGTCAAAGACAGCAATAATAACCAATCCAGAAAATGGAGATTGTCTCAGACAGCATCTGACATAGAGTCGGTGGAACAACATGGCTAGAGCTGGGGGATATTTATATCCCATTTCATGCCTTTGAGGACTGTTTGGTGCAATCAAAAGTCTTGATGATTTTCCCAGGGAATTGACAGAAGGGGTCCTAAATGGCTGATGGCTTTAGCTCCGGAGTGAGAAAACATTGATTAGCTTGGAGAAAATAGTTGGGTAGGAAGAATGAGTGGGAACATGTCATCAGGTGCAATGAAAGGATGGTCTCGGATTGCTTTGTGATCAGGCTCTCTTTGTTTGAGCATGCAAAGAGCATGGAGGATGTGAGGCACTCTAGGGTTGCCATAATTCTCTACTAAAAACCGGGACAAAATGTAGGACAAAATTTAGACCAAAATATAGGACAATTGTAGGATAAAATTTAGCCCAAAATGTAGGACATTTAAGGTCCTCTATTTTTCTTAAATGTCCTCCATTTTGGGCTAAATTTTATCCTACATTTTGTCCCGGTTTTTCGTAGAGAATTATGACAACCCTACAACTCAGCAAACCCATTTCCTAGTATCTAGATCTCACACATGTCCTCAGGTCAGCAGGACTCCCGCATGTCTCTGTTTTCCTCCTATTTGCAGGTCATCGTAGGCTCAGAATATGCCCAATACTAGAGATTAATTATGAAACCCCATGTCCATCAAAAGGGGTGTAGGATATGCTAACTGGCATGAAATAGCATGAATCTACACATTTTGAGTTACTCATTGATTGTGTGACACAAACCTTGCACTGAAGGGCAATGTCACATAACAAAATGCACCCCCAAATGCGAAAGGAAATACACCTGTGTACCAGACATGCATATATGCATGCACTTGTGCATCCACAATGGCACCACTTGCACAACCTGGAAAAGAATGTGGAAACTCCACACCATACAAAGATGTCCAGTTTATTCCATGAGGGAACTTAGACATGAGTAAAACACTATGAAACTTTAAATTTATGTGAAAAGATACTCATATCACTTCATGTCCCTGGCACAGGTTGAGTCTCTCTTCATCCAAAATGCTTGGGACCAGAAGTATTTTGGATTTCAGGGTTGTTTCCCCCCCCTCCCCCAGATTTTGGAATGTTTGTATATACATAAAAAGATATCTTGGAGATGGGACCTGGGACCTAAGTATAAATATGAAATGTACTTATGTTTCATATGCAACATGTAGCTGGAGGGTAATTTTGTGCATAATATTTTTAATAATTTTGTGCAGGAAACAAAGTTTATGTACACTGAACCAGCGGAAAGCAAGGTCTCACTGTCTCAGCCACTCATGAAAAAAAGTTAGGTTTTTAAGGCATGTCTAGCTTAGGACTCCTATCAATTCTGGAATTATGTGATTCAACCAATCAAGAATTGGATATCAAAAAATTTAGAAGTGAAGAAAATTCAAATGAAGAATTGTGGAAATTATTAGTGTTGTTCTGTAAAAGAAGATGGTCGGAGTAAACCTAAAGATATCCCATAATGTAAATATAGAAGTGGGGGTAATAATAATTTAAGAGATAGGAGGTTGGATATAAGGCGATTTCTTTTCTCTTATTTACATATTTACATATGATTAAGATAAGTAAGATATAATGAAAGATATGGGAACGCAGACTGTATATATAATTGAGGAAAAATGTAGATCTCACAGTGAGATGGGTGAAATTGTACATACAGGTATAGAGGAAAAATTTTATGTCAATTGCTGTTAAAGAAGAAGAGGAGGAAACAGATATATAAGAGCACCTAAGGTCAGAATGGAAGATCAAGGAAGATCAAGGAAGTCGTAAGTTGATTAAGTATGCTGTTATTGTAAGAGGACTATTTTTGTCCTACTACACTGTATATATGTAATGAAATTTTTTTAATAATAATAAAAAAAAATTAGATCAAATTTTGTCACCAGGTGTCACCACATGGTGACAATGGTGGTGTGCAATTTCGCTTGTGATGCCATCAGTTAGATATGACCATTGTGCACTGTCCAACCAGAAAAATCACTCCACAGAGATAGTACAATTTATGCTTGTGCATATCAGGAACAGAATGCTAACCCCAGTCAAGGCCAATAATATTATTTAATTAGTAATATAAAAGGACATAAAGAAATTCAGTAGCCCCTTTCAGATTATGGATGCATCTACACTGCAGAAATAATGCAGTTTGACACCACTTTAAGTGCTGGAACTCCAGCCTATGGAATCCTGGGATTTGTAGCTTTACAAGGTCTTTGGCCTTATCTGCCAAAGAGTGCTGGGGCCTCACAAAACTACAACTGCTTCTGTAGGGAAAGATGTACATGACAAGACATCAACAGGAGTCCAGTCATTTATTATGTGGGTTTATTATTATGTTTCTTGAAACCTGTCTGTTCTAGTGTATGAAGCCTTGTACTTGAACAGCACTATCTTCCAACATTACTATTCTTACTCTCAGCTACCAGAAGAACTCAATGCAGCAAGTCAACCAAATCTGAAAAGCAAATGTATCTCCAGTAACTAGATAAGTATTCCAAAGTTATCATAAGTTCTGATGCCCTAAACAAGCATAGATAGACGCCTGCAGTTCAGTAAGACTTTTTAGATGATTTGGGGAAGTGCAAAGTAGACCCAATGTGGTGTAATTTTGTGAGTGTTGTACTAGAACTCCAGAAGGCCAGGTTTCAAATCCTTATTCAACTGTGGAAACCCACTGGGTGACCTTGGGCAAGTCACAATCTCTCGCTCTCCAAGGAAGGCAATGACAACACTACTCTGAAATAATTTGGCCAAAAAATACGAGGATAGGGTTGACAAAACAACAAGTCAGCTGTTGAAGGCACTGGAAGCCAGCATGTGGTTTAGTGTTGGATGAGGACTCCAGAAGACCATAGTTTGAATCCTTGCTCAGCCATGGAAAGCAACTAGCTGACTTGAGCAAGTCACACTCTCTCAGCCTCACAGGAAGGGCACAGCAAACCCTCTCTGAATACATCTGGCCAAGAAAATCCTAGAATAGCATTACCAGAGTAAGCCTGAAACACTGGGAACCAGTCTTCTCCAGTAGTTTTAGTGTAGGATTCGGAATGTAGGACACCAAGGTTCAAATCTCTGCTCAGGCACAAAAAATCACTGGCTAACCTTGGACAAGTCACACTCTCTCAGCCTCATTGGATGCATGCAGCAAACCTCCTCTGAAGAAATCAAGAAAATCCTGTCTGTGGTTTGTTGTCAATTGGAATCAACTTGAAGCTACAGAACAGCAACAAAGCAGATGAAAATTAAGTGATCATTCCCTCTTTCTCGGCCTCTCTCTATTTCTCTCCCGCTTCGTCACCAGCTTGATGATTATATCCAGATCAGCAAACATGCTGATGATCAACTACACAGCAACAATCAGACATCTGCTAACTGACAAAATCATTGGCATCCATACAGGAAAAGGGCTGTAATTCCTTGCTTCATAATCATACAGATCTGTCATGCTTTCTGCCCACTCGTCTCTCATTTTAGAGAGCTTCTGAATCTGTGCCCTATTTTACTAAAACGAGAAATGATGAGGCCCAGAGCCCTCCAAGAAACTGTACCCCCATCATCCAGAAACATTTCCCATACACTCCAGATGGAAATACATTGATGGTGTTCACTCAGTGAGGACAGAAAAGAAGTGGGCTCAGAGATACTGGGTTGAACTGGACAATGTCACTCCCCTAATCTGGTCCATGCAATGTTCTCCAGACATGGTTCCCCCTCAAGAACATAAGAGTCATGCTAGATCAGACCAAAGTCCTACCTAGCTGGAAAAGATTCACAGAATCCAGGGTTTCTCGAGACTCAAAGAAAATGTTTTCCATCCATTTTCAGATCATTTTCAAATATTCTTCCCATCCCTGTTGCCCTGAGCTCCAGGTAGAAGGGCCTGGAGCTGAAACCTCAGTGTAACCACAAGCACAGTAGTAGATACATAAGCCACTCTCTCACATCCCACACCTTTCGTTTTAATAGAAGATTGGCTGTTAAAATTAGTAGAGATGGTGAAATGGCATAAATAGACTGGTCTCATGAAATATGAAAAATTAGGAAAATACGCAAAAGGAACTGGGAACCCTTCTCATAGACAGATTCAGATTTAAAGCAAAATCCAGTTGATGCCAATTTATTTTCCATCCCAACATGTAAGTCATTAGTACAATTGCCAGATAGCAGCTAGGCTTGCCAAAAGTACAGGTTTCTTTTCCTCAAAGAATAAGGTGACTTTTTGACCTGTACTTCAACTGTTACGAGATATAAATGTATAGAAACTTTTTAAGCATATATATATATATATATATATATATATATATATATATATATGACAACTGAAGAAGGCTGTATCCAAGATGCAATTTTTAAGTTCCATTGGTAAATCACACTAATAAATATATATTGGGGATCCAGACCAAACTTGTTCTAAATATCACCTATCCATACACACACATACAGCTGAACCACATCAGGTACTTATCAGATTTGTTGTTCCTTTGTGCCTTCAAGGCATTTCCAATTTGTGGAAAGACAGAGATGAACCTACTGTGGGGTTTTCTTGGCAAGTTTTGTTCAGAGGAGGTTTCCCATTGCCTTCTCCTGAGGCTGAGAGAGTGTGACCTGCATAAGGTCCACCAGTGGGTTTCATGGCTGAGTGAAGAATCAAATACTCGTCTCCAGTCATAGTCCAATACTCTAATCATTATGCCATGCTGGCCCAACACATTTGACTTAAGAAGGTTGATCCTGTTCACCTGTGTAGAAGTCAGGTTTGATATCATCAACAAAAGATAAGATCTCAAGTGGAATGCCACAGGATTCTGTCCTACTTCTATTACTCTTCAAGATGACTGAAAACTGTTCAGGGTGGCTAACACATTGGGCAATAAGAACAGAATTCAAAAAAACCCTAAATAAACTAGCAAATTGGCCAGAAATTAATAAAATGAAATCCAATAGAAGCAGATGCAAAATTCTACATTTAGGGCACAAAAATCAAATGTATATGTAAAAGACAGGGAATCTGTGGGCCAGCAATACTACATGTTAAAAGGGCCCTGGGATTATTGTTGATTGTAAGTTGAACAGGAGCCAGCAGTATGATGCAGCAGTAAAGATAGGTGAATGCTATATTTAGCCTGTATTAATTGTAGCATAGTTTCAAGAGAAATAATACTCCCACTATTTTCTGTTCTGGAGACCTCAAGAACAATATGAACAAGTTGGAGCAGGCTCAGAGAAGGGCAACAAGGATGATAAGAGATATGAGGAACAAAACAGAGGAGGAAAGGTTGAAGGAGCTTGGTGATGAGAAGACGATCATACTCTTTAAATATCTCAAGGGCTGTCCCAGAGAGGACAGGACAGATTTGTTCTCTGCTGCTCCAGTGGCTAGAATTAAGTCAAGGCTTTAAATTATAGGAAGGTAGGTTATGATTGTACATTAGAAACAACTTCTTGGCAGTGAGGCCAGTTTGGCAAAGAAGCCAAGTTTCTGGAGAGGTGGTGAGGTCTTCTTCTCTGGACATCTTCAAAAAGAAGCTGGACAGCTTCCTCCCTTGAGGCCCCTTTCTAACTCTATGATCCTATGTTTTTATAACTGTTTTCAGTAAAGCAGAATTTTTAGTGGGCCCTGAGTATCCACTGTGGTTTGGTTCCAGGAGCCATACCTGTGGATGCTCGAGTCCCATTATATATGGTGGCATTGTGAAATGGTGTCCCTTATATAAAATGACAAAATCAAGGTTTTCTTTTGGGATTTTTAAAAAATATATTTTCATATGGATGGTTGCATCTATGGATGCAAACTCTGTGGATATAGAGGGCTGACTGCACATTGTTGCAGGTAAGGTCAGAGTGTAATGATATTTGGCCTTTCTTCCCAAGTACTCCAGCTGGTTTACATTTGGAAGCTATCATTCTTCATGGATTATTTCTTCAGTGCAGACGAATCAACTGACGTACTTGTTTTCAGTGGTCTCTTAAAAACTATACAGATTGAAAACACCACAAAAAAAATGAAAATATACAAAATACAATTTATATATTAAAACAATTTAAATATTGAAATGCATTAAAAACAACAAAACTAAAAAGACTCTTCAAAAACTTCAAGAAGGTCTTGATCTTCGTACCTCCATGTGAATTCAGGAGGGTGGCCAGCAAACTTACCCCTACCCCCCCCCCCACACACACACACACCGAATTTGGGACTCTTGAATAATTCTTGATCTCACCACCCCCATGAGGCTAAACCTGCCTAGAAACCAGCCGTTCTAGAAGATGTGTTTTCCGCTGATATGATAATGCGATCGTACACCAGCACCGCACAATACATATCCAATGTATTCCAGACAATCAACTCTCCCCATGGGGAGCTCAGTGGGGTCCCAGCCTTTGCAAAGCAACAGGAAGATTCTGAACAAATCTGTCCTTTCATTTCTGAGTAATCTTCTCTTGCCTTTCCCCCTCTGCGTGGTTGACCTTTATGTGGATTTTGGATTTCAGGAGAATGGCAATACGTAAAGGTACTTAGAGTAGATGACACCCTGGATCTAAGCCAATCATGTACGGGGCCTGAAAAGGCCAGTGCCATTTATTATATTGTCTTCACCAGAGCATGATTTCTTTTAGGAAATGGAGTCCCTTAATTTGGACTGAATTGTCTCTTGAATGTTCCATCTCTCTCACACACAGCCTTTTTTTTCTGTACAGGCTAAATGATTGGATTATTGCAAACCGCCATGAATCCCGTTTTGAGAGAATCATAGAATTGGAAGAGACCACTAGGGCCATCCAGTCCAACCCCCTGCCATGCAGGAAATCCAAATCAAAGCATCCCTGACAGATGGCCATCCAGCCTCTGTTTAAAGACCTCCAAGGAAGGAGACTCTATCACCCTCCGAGGGAGTGCATTCCATTGTCGAACAGCCCTTACTGTCAGGAAGTTCCTCCTAATGTTCAGGTGGAATCTCTTTTCCTGTAGCTTGCATCCATTGTTCCGGGTCCTGTTCTCTGGAGCAGCAGAAAACAAGCTTGCTCCCTCTTCAATACGACATCCCTTCAAATATTTAAACAGGGCTATCATATCACCTCTTAACCTTCTTTTCTCCAGGCTAAACATCCCCAGCTCCCTAAGTCGTTCCTCATAGGGCATGGTTTCCAGACCTTTCACCATTTTTGTCGCCCTCCTTTGGACACGCTCCAGTTTCTCAATGTCCTTTTTGAATTGTGGCGCCCAGAACTGGACACAATATTCTAGGTGGGGCCTGACCAGAGCAGAATACAGTGGCACTATTACTTCTCTTGATCTAGACACTATACTTCTATTGATGCAGCCTAAAATTGCATTGGCCTTTTTAGCTGCCGCATCACACTGTTCACTCATGTTCAACTTGTGGTCTACTTGGACTCCTAGATCCCTTTCACACGTAGTTTCATTCAACCAGGTGTCACCCATCCTATATCTGTGCATTTTATTTTTCCGCCCTAAGTGCAATACCTTACATTTCTCCATATTGAATTTCATTTTGTTAGCTTTGGCCCAGCTTTCTAGTCTATTCAGGTCATTTTGAATGTTGATCCTGTCCTCTGGGGTATTAGCTATTCCCCCTAATTTGGTGTCATCTGCAAATTTGATAAGTATGCTCCCAATTCTGTCATCCAGGTCATTGATAAAGATGTTGAATAGCACTGGGCCCAGGACAGAGCCCTGTGGGACCCCACTGGTCACTTCTCTCCAGGATGAAGAGGAGCCATTGTTGAGCACCCTTTGGCCGGTCAACCAGTTACAGATCCATGTAACAGTTCCTTTGTCTAGCCCACATTTTACAAGCTTGTTTGCAAGAATGTTATGGGGAACTTTGTCAAAGGCCTTACTGAAATCAAGATATACTATATCCACAGCATTCCCTTCATCTACCAAGCTGGTAATTTTATCAAAGAAAGAGATTAGGTTTGTCTGGCATGACTTGTTTCTCTGAAACCCATGTTGACTTTTTGTGATGATGGCATTGCCTTCTAGATGTTCACAGATTCTCTGTTTCATTATCTGCTCCAGAATCTTTCCTAGTACTGATGTCAGACTAACTGGACGATAATTGTTGGGATCCTCTTTTTTCCCCTTTTTGAAGATGGGGACAACGTTTGCCCTCCTCCAGTCGGCTGGGATCTCTCCTGTTTTGCAGGAGTTTTCAAAGATTATTGCCAATGGCTCCGATATTACATTTGCCAGTTCTTTTAATACCCTTGGATGGAGTTCATCTGGTCCCGGAGACTTAAATTCATTTAGATTAATAAGGTATTCCTCTACTATCTCTTTACTTATTCTGTGCTGAAATTCCCCTATTCTGTCCTCTGCTCCATTATCCTCAGGTTGAGCACCCTTTTCTTTTTCTGAGAAGACTGAGGCAAAGAAGGTGTTGAGTAATTCTGCCTTTTCTCTGTCTTCTGATAGCATTTTGCCATCTTCTCCACGAAGTGGCCCTACAGTTTCCTTCTTCTTCCTTTTGCTGCGGACATATCCAAAAAAGCCCTTTTTGTTGTTCTTAACCTCTCTAGCAAGCCTGAGTTCATTCTGCGCTTTAGCTTTTCTGACTTTACCCTACACATGCCTGCTATTTCTTTGAATTCCTTTCCCCCCTTTTTCCATTTCTTATACATGTTCCATTTCAAACTTAGCTTGGGTGAAAGTTCCTTAGTCATCCATCCTGGTTTCTTGAGACACCTCCCATTTTTCTTTCTCACTGGAACTGTTTGAAATTGTGCCTTCAGTATCTCCCTTTTGAGAAACTCCCATCCAGCCTGAACTCCCTTCTCTTTTAGTATTTCTGACCATGGAATCACCCTCAATACTTCTCTAAGTTTACTGAAATCCGCTCTCCTAAAGTCTAGGATGCGTGTCTGACTCTGCCTGGCTTCTCCTTTCCACTGTATTACAAACTCCAGGAGAACATGGTCACTTCCACCTAAGGATCCCACCACTTGCACCCCATTAACCAAGTCATCCTTGTTGGTTAGGATCAGATCTAAAATAGCTGACCCCCTTGTTGCCTCTTCCACCTTTTGGACCATGAAATTGTCTTCCAGGCAAGTGAGGAATTTGCTAGGCCTTGAGGATTTTGCTGAGTTTGACTTCCAGCAAATATCAGGATAGTTGAAGTCGCCCATCACTACTACATCTCTCTTTTCTGACTGTGTGGTCATCTGTTCTAGAAAGATATCATCCAATTCCTCCGTCTGACTTGGGGGTCTGTAGTAGACTCCCACCGTAACATCCTTGTTGTTTCTCTCCCCTTTGATCAGGGGTAGGCAACCTGCGGCCCGCGGGCCGCATCCGGCCCGCCAAGGCCTTCCAAGCAGCCCCCAAGCACTCCTGCCGCCGATTGCCGCCGATTTCCCCTGTTTTTTTGCCACTCCGGCCGCCATTTTGTTTTTCAAAATGGCGGCCGAAATCTCGCGAGACCTCAGGATGGCAAAGGTCACACGAGATTTCGCCGCCATTTTGAAAAACAAAATGGCGGCGCCCATGTAGCAGGCCCGTTGCAGCCCCTAGAGCACTCCAACAGGGCTCTAGGGGCTGCAGTGGGCCTGCAGCAGGCTCCACCTCGCCCTCCGCCCTCCTCCTCCCAAGAGCAGGGAAAGGAGGAGGAGGAGGCAGCAGAAGGAGGGCAATGCCAGGGAGAAACGGAGCCAGAGCAGCAGCTGCAGCCACAGGTTAGTTCATTGGGGGAGGGGGTTAGGTGGGTGTTCTTTGCAAAATGCCCTCCCAGTAGTACCTTGTGGCTTTTCTTTGCTTGCTGCCTTTTATTTTGAATTGCATTTTAGTAATCTCCATGTCTGTAACTTTAATATTAATATTATTATTTAATTGCCCTGGTGTTCTTTGCAAAATGCCCTCCCAGTAGTACCTTGTAGCTTTTCTGGGTTGAAAGAGTGCATGTTTCCTGCCTTTTATTTTGAATTGCATTTTAGTAGTTTCCATGCTTGTAACTGATTATTATTATTATTATTATTATTATTATTATTATTATTATTATTATTATT
>NC_056524.1:269914752-269917022 GCF_019175285.1 Sceloporus undulatus
TTCACTTGCCCTTGGTGTTCTATGTGCAAAATCCCCTCTCAATGAGAAAGAGGAGGAGGAGTGTGACTTTCCAAAGTGCATTTCTGTGTATTTTTGGTGCATTTATTGCTGAAAGGTCTGCTGTAATAATGATAGCAGTGGAGGTGATGATGATGATGATGCTTCTGTGGAAGCTCTGCTCCTGTTATATGGCTCTGCCCTGGAGGGTGGAAGCCCCACCCCCAGCATGCGGCTCCGCCCCCCGGAGGGTGGAAGCTCCACCCCCGGCTTCGGCCCCCCAGTTGTCTGAGGGACAGCAACCTGGCCCCCGGCTCAAAAAGGTTGCCTACCCCTGCCTTTGATTCTTATCCAGATGCTCTCCACCTGGCTTCCATGATTGATGTCCAAGATCTCTTCACTGGTGTAAATAACTCTGACATATAGTGCTATTCCTCCTCCTTTCCTGTTTGGCCTATTTCTCTTAATAAGGTTATACCCCTCTATTTCCACATTCCAATCATGAGACTCATCCCACCAGGTTTCAGTGATGCCTATTATATCATATTTGCTTTGTTGTACTAGGAGTTCGAGTTCATCTTGCTTATTTCCCATGCTCTGTGCATTAGTGTAGAGACATTGCAGACCATGGTTCCCTTTTACTTGCTGCCTGTGCAAGTTTTTTTGCCTCCCACTGTTGGGTCCTTGCACTGTTTGCCTTGTCTCCTCTATGTCAGTTTGACTATTTTCGCCATCCCTTTCGCCTTCCTTAATATTGCCTCCCTTCCCCTCAGAACTCAGTTTAAAGCCCTCCTGATCAAGTTCTTGAGACTGTTGGCAAAAACATTTCTTCCAACTGGCGTGAGATGCAACCCGTCTGTTGCAAGAAGTCCCTCCTCGTGGAACCGCAGCCCATGATCGAAGAATCCAAATCCTTCTCGGCGGCACCATCTGCGAAGCCAGTTGTTCAAATCCGCAATTTTCCTCTCCCTTCCTGGACCATGCCCTTCAACTGGCAGAAGAGACGAGATGACAACCTGTACATCCATTCCTTTCAGCTTCCTACGAAGCGCCTCGTAATCCCTTTTGATGTTCTGAATGCTGTGTCTTGCAGTATCATTAGTTCCCACGTGGACCAAAAGGAAGAGGTATTGGTCAGAAGGCTTGACCAGTCTTGTCAGCCTCTCTGTCACATCATGGATCTTTGCACCTGGAAGACAACACACCTCTCGAGACATCTTGTCAGGCCTACAAATCACTGCTTCTGTACCCCTCAGCAAGGAGTCCCCCACTACGACCACACGCCTCCTCCGAGGCTTAGCAGTGACTGTTCCCTCGGGTGGGACTCTCAGGCTCCCCTGCTCTGTCCCTGAAGTCTGTCCATGCTGCTCTTCTTCATCCTCCTTGATAAGGGAAAGAGCTTCAAATCGATTCTCTAGCTGCAAACTCCCCGAACAATTCCTTCTTGGCTTACTTCTCTTTGTGACATTCCTCCAGCTGTCTGCCTCCTCTGTTCGGCAAGTGGCCTCTTCCACCCTAGCATCTTCCTCTGCATGGTACTCATCCAAGATGGTTAGTTCTATTGTGTCCAGAAAATCCTCTTGTTCCCTAATATGCTGAAGTGTAGCTACTCTGGACTCCAGCTGCTGCACTTTCTCCTCCAAGAGTGCTACCAACTTGCACTTGATGCATGTGAAGTTGTCCACTTCTGTAGGCAAGAAGAGAAACATCCCACAAGAGTTGCAGGTGACTGCAGCAGATCCCTCGTTGTCCATACTGCAAAGTCTTTAGTAATGAATATAACGGTCAATCTACTGGGAATACTTCTTTAAAGGAATGTCCTGGCTGCTATCTGATACTTAAAGGCAAGGTTCTATTTCAATATCTGATTCTAACCTGATGCCACTTGAGCAGAGTTGTTGAGTTAAATAACTACTAAAATTCTGGAAGTTGGTATATAAAGCTAGTCTGCTAGCTCCGCCCCCTTGTGACTCACAGATATGACTCACAGAAGCTCCGCCCCTTCAGCAACGAGCACACAGTCTCAAGCACACGGTCTCAAAATGGCTGCCAAGCAGCTCCTCTCCTTCTCCTCTCTCTGGCCGAACTGCTCTGGAAGGCTCTGGAAGTTGGTATATAAAGCTAGTCTGCTAGCTCCACCCCCTTGTGATTCACAGATGTGACTCACAGAAGCTCCTCCCCTTCAGCAACGAGCACACGGTCTCGAGCACACGGTCTCAAAATGGCTGCCAAGCAGCTCCTCTCCTTCTCCTCTCTCTGGCCGGACTGCTCTG
>NC_056524.1:269917032-269952241 GCF_019175285.1 Sceloporus undulatus
AAAGGCTCTGGAAGTTGGTATATAAAGCTAGTCTGCTAGCTCCGCCCCCTTGTGACTCACAGATGTGACTCACAGAAGCTCCTCCCCTTCAGCAACGAGCACACGGTCTCAAGCACACGGTCTCAAAATGGCTGCCAAGCAGCTCCTCTCCTTCTCCTCTCTCTGGCCGGAGAAAGGCAACATATAAATCTAATAGATAAATAAAATAAATAACTAAGACCTGAATCATATTGGTAATCCCGAACTAGAATAGACTGATTGAATCAGCTGTTGAATGGTGAATCAACGCATACGTAATTCTCATTGATTCAATGGATCTACTCCAGCTAGCAAAAGGTTTTAGATCTAAGTTTCCACATGCACATCCTTTCCCAATGCACAATTGCAAGATTTGTTCAAGACCAGGAAAGGCTTTCTTCAAGATCAGGAAATCCACAAATGCATAAATTGCAAATTGTGCTGCATATTATAATATTTTCAGGCATTTTGGGAGCATCTGCACTGGAGAAAATGATGCAGTTTAACACTGCTTTAATGGCCATGGCTAAATGCCATGACTTAGTGCTGTGGGATTTTGGAATTTGTAGTTTTGTGAGATATTTAGCCTTCTGAACTCTGGTGCTACAACACATTACAGATCTCAGGATTTCATAGTAGGTAGTTATGACAGCTAAAGTGGTGTCAAACTGCATTATTTCTGCAGTGCAAATGCAATGCAGGAGACTGTGGAGAGATTCTTTGAACTTTGGGGTGTGTTTATCTGCCCAGAAACACACATGTATTTTTCTGCATAGAAAAGCCAGGTATATTTTACACCAAAAACCCCACATCTCTTTTGCACAGCAGTACCCCATGCATTTCTTTGCAGACAATGTGTTTTTCTGTAGAAAAGATCCATTTGTGTATGCTTTCTGCTCGGGGGAAAAATAACAAATAATATCTTTCTCCACCAATGAATACTACTTAAAATACAAATAGCAATTGGGAGTTGTGTAGAAACCTGTGTGGTCTCATCCAACAGGGAGAAGACTTCAGAAATAATGTATTCTTGCCTTCAAGGGTGAAAAATGTGAAGATTTATATTCCTAGAGTGATGTGGGCTTCTAATTTCAATTCCGTAAGTGAGAAAGATGTGTTTCTGGTGCCACAAATGATACATTTGGGAAGCAGAGTTCCCAGTGAATGTACAACTTTGCTATAAGCATCTTTGTCTCTCCCTCCTTATCTGCATTTTTCTGCTGAACAAATATGCCTGAAGGAGCGTTCTGTATTTTTTTTACTTACTGTCATCAAAAGGAAACCCTCCTCCAATTCATTCTGGTGGAGCATCACTGCTGGAGAAGGAAAAGATCTTGCTTTACATGTCACTTTAAAAGACTCACATAAAGATTCATGCTGTGAATCAAAGGAGCACTCCTTCTATTCTGTTGTTATTTGCCATCAGATTGACCGAAGCTGCTGCCACACTGCAGAATTAATACAGTTTGGTACCACTCTAACTGTCATGTCTCCATCCTATAGAATCCTGGGGTTTCTAGTTTGTTGTGGCACCAGAGCTCTCTGACAGGAAAGCCCAAATATCTCACAAAAGCACAAATCCCAGAATTCCATAGCACTGAGCCATGGCAGTTAAAGTGGTGCCAAACGGCATTATTTCTGCAGTATAGATGCAGCCTTGGGGATTTATCACACAGGAGGCTAAGTGCCTAAATCCCATGCAGAAACTTGGGGAAATCCTGCAAAACTGGAATTGTTTTCAGACACATTGGGGACATCGAGCATTAATGCAAAAATAACTCACACCGAAAATGGACAAAATCAGCCACTTTTTATTTTTAGGGAGAATCCCGAATTTTGCCCACTTTCTGCACAGATTAAAGTAAGATTAATGCTCAGTGACCCTGATGTTATGTGAAAATGACCCCACTTTTGCAGGATTTTCCCATTTTAAATCCCGTTTCTGCACAGGGTAAACCCCATGTGATAAACACTTTAGACTTATGGCAACCCTATGAAATGAGAGGAACCCCAAGGCCATCAGCTGTCATGCTCAGATCTTGCAAACTTGGGACCCTGGCTTCTTTTATTGAGTCCACCCACCTGCAATGGCTCTCCCTCTTTTCCTCCTGCCATCCACTTTACCAAGCATTATCCTCTTTCTCAGTGAGTCACATTGTCTCATGAAATGTCGAAAGGACAACAAACTCAATTTGATCGTTTTGACTTCTGGGGAGGGTTCAGCATTGATTTGCTCTTAGATGCATTCATCTATTTGTTGTTGTTGTTGTTGTTGTTTAGCAGTTCAGAGTATCCATAGAATCCTCCTCCAGCACCACACTTCAAATGGAGAAACATTTCAAACATAGATAGTTTTTGTGAGAAGTCGAAGGCTTTCATGGCTGGCATCCATAGTTTTTTGTGGGTTTTTCGTGCAGTCTGGCCATGTTCTAGAGGAGTTTATTCCTGACGTTTCGCCAGCATCTGTGGCTGGCATCTTCAGAGAAATTTTTCAGACTATGTGGCCATGTTCTAAAAGAGTTTATTCCATTATTTTTAAGTAGCTTATAAACAACTTTCCTACCCACATCCAGCCCAAAAAGCATAGCCATGAATGAATATCTCCCAGCCCTAATTGATCTGTGAAGTCAGAGGAACCACCAAATATTCAGAAAGGGTTGATGAGAGTTGCCACAAAGAATATGCACAATAATCAAACCATTTTTTTATAATCCCCACTCCACTCCAAACCAAATTTTCTGTGTACATTTTAGTGTGAAAAACCTCCAAATATTCTCTGGATGTACAAATATGTTATATTCCCAGATGCCCTTTTTGACCTAGAAAGAGTGAGCAACAACAGTCAACACTCAATAGTGCCTGACAAGGACATGCAATAGCAGTCAGTGTTGGAGGAGACCCATCCCATAACTTGCACAGAGCCCAGTAAATTTTATATTAACAAAATTCAATTAGTTGGGATCATAGAGTGTAAATATTAAGAGCCGGTGTGGTGTTGTGTATGACTCTGGAGAACAGGGTTCAAATCCCAGCTCGGCCATGTAAAGCCACTGGGTGGCCTTGGGCAAGTCACACTCTTGGAGCCTCAGAGGATGGCAATGGCAACCCCCTTGTAAAGAAAACTGCCAAGAAAAACCCATGATAGAGCCTTAGATTCACCGTGAATTGGAAACGACTTGAAGGCACACAACAACAAGAAGATGTCAAGAAAAGACAATATTGTTGGGGGAAGTTGAAGGCAGTAGGGAACGAGGAAAACCACATTACTACATGGATTGATCTGATAAAGGAAGCCATGGCCCAGAGTTTGCAAGATGTGAACAGAGCATTTAAAAACAAGATTTCTTGGAGAGCTCTCAGTCATAGGATTGCTGGATGCAGAAGCTGACTTGATGGAATATACCAATGAATGCAGAGAGCAAAGTATGCATTGCAAAAACAGGATTTGTCACCAATTTGTCACAAAATGTTGCAAAAAATCATTTTAATATCAGAACTACAGTTCTGGCTGCAATAATCCTTTAGGGAGAAATTAATTTCTGCCTCATTCTTTTCATTAGTTTTGTTGATGTATTTTTCTACAGTACCACAAGATGCTCCCTGGCCCTAAGGAGCTTACAGTATGGGAAGACTACAGAATGAGGGGAAAGAGAAATCAAGCCAAAGGAAAGGGACAATTATGGGCAAATACTATTATACCTAACTAACTACAGGAGGGATTTGAACTTGAGACCCAGAACTTTATCGCACACCTTTTTTTGCCCGTTACAGGAACTGGAAGGGGACGCTCGTGTGCACACGCGACCAGCAAAAATGGATTTTATTGCAATGCACTTCATGTTGGGCTGCCTTTGAAGAGTTTGTGGAAACATCAACTGGTCCAAAGAGCTTTAACTGGTCCCAAATGTTAACAGGGTACAGGGAGTATATAAATCCCTTGTTGCAACAGCTGCACCGGGTGCAGAGCCATTTTCAAGCACAATTCAAAGTGCCTGTGATGACCTATAAAGCTCTATATACCTTGGGTTTAGGTTATCTGAAGGACTGTATCTCCTTTTATGATCCCATTAAAGCTCTAGGATTGTCTGGAGAGGTCATTCTCTCTGTACCATCACCTTTTCAGGCTCATTTGGTGGAAAGAAGCTCAAGGGCCTTCTTGGTGGCTGCTCCTAAGCGTTGGAATTCCCTCCCTAGAGAAGCCAGGATGGCTCCCTCCTTGGGCTCTTTCCATCAACAAATCAAAACCTTTTTTGTGCCATGAGACTTTTACAAACTGACTGGGATAGGATTTTCATGGTGTGCAGTGATATTTTATGGTTTGTATATAGCTATTTGATTAATGTTAATGTTTTTAACTTTGTTTAATTGTATTGTTTTAAATTTATTTTATTAATGCATATAAAAATAACTTATATTTTATGGTTTTGTTGATTTTTTGTATAGTTTTTAATCTGTATTGTTTTTAAATAAGTTGCAAGCTACCTTCAGTCTCATTATTGAAAGAAAGGCTGGATATAAATGAATAAAATAACAACAACAACAATTATTGCCTGCAAAAAATGAAATTTATGAAGATGAGCATTCTCTGCCCTACCCAGCCTGATGCAGGATCTCATGTTTTCTAACCCAAAGGACAGCTTAGAGGGAGACGGACATAACCACATCCACATCCAACGTAACTACAGCCATGCATACATTTGGTAACGATATTTCTACTAGATGTTCTTGCTGTCTAAAGAAATCTCTGTATCCAGCCCCTCACTCCAAGCAATAATGCAACAGGAGTGTTTTAAATAAACAGAGAGTTCCATCTAGTGGACTGAGAAAACCACTGCATTTCACAGCTTCTTGCTGTGTGCCTTCAAGTCATTTCCTACCGATGGCAACCCTGAGGTGAAGCTATCATGAGGTTTTCTTGGCAAGATTTGTTCAGAGGGAGTTTTCCTTTGCCTTCCTCTGAGGCTGAGAGAATGTGACTTGCCCAAGGTCACCCAGCTTGTTTCCATGGCTGAGCAGGGATTCGAACCCTGGTCTCCACAGATATAGTCCAACACTCAGACCGCTCCACCACACTGGATCTCACGCTACACAGCACAATCCTGAAAAAGCAACCCAAACCAAAGCCCACTAAGCCAGAGAATTGCAAAAAACAAACAAAAAAGAGGAATGGGATCAAATTTGTGCTCTTTTTCTGTAGCATCTCCTTTGCAACTTTTGGTACCAAATCCCCTCAACCCAGTCCCTAAACCAACAAATATTTTAGATTTATCAGGATTACGGTTTAAAATAATACTTTTTAAAAAACATCAAATTGATGAAAAAGAGGTTGTCTGAGTATCAGGAAACCTCAGTAAGGAGACTCCTACATGGCTAGAACCTTTCCTGATATCCCAGACAAAAGTGGCTATATCTCTGAATTCATCTCCATCTGGAATGTAGTCTTCCTTTTTTCCTACTGCTTTCTACAAAAACTTGTTCTACCAACATCTTTCTTTCAGTTAATCTCATAGGTCTCTGGATTCTCAGTTTAGTCATCTTGGCTTGTAGGAAAGTTCAGGCTTGATTTGCTCTTGGACCCATTTATTGGTCTATTTTTGCATTCCACAGTATCCACAGAACACATTCCCAACACCTCTTGTCAAGTGAGCTGAGTTTCTTCCTATCAGTTTTCTTCACTCTCCAGCTTTGATAACCATACATAGAAATGGGAAAGACAATGGCATGGACAATCCTAACTAATTCAGTGACACATCTTTACACTTCAAGATCTTGTCTAATTCCCCCATAGCTACCCTGATAATAAGAGCTGCTTGACAGTGGAAGACGCAGCTGCCTCAGAGAGTGGTGGAGTCTCCTTCTTTAGAGGCATTTAAACAGAGGCTGGGTGGCCGTCTGTTGGGGTGCTTGGGTTGTGTCTTCCTGCATGGCTGAAGGTGGCTGGAGTGGATGGCCCTTGGGGCCTCTTCCAACTCTAGGATTATATGAGTCATGACAAGTAAAGATGCATGAAACTGATGTAATAATACAGTGAAGAAGCATCTTTCAGTTGCATGTATTAGTGGTTGTGATACTGTGGTGGGATAGACCATTTAAAGTAGCAAATGTGCCAAGAAAACCCCATGATGGGGTCACCATAAGTTGGAAAAACTTGAAGGCACTCAACAACAAGAGGGCCATGTGAGATGGCAGCTGCAATGCTTATCTCTCCCTCCCCTTCCACCCATCCATCCCCAGTGGCTGGTGGCTTCTGTGTTAGTGGAGCAGTGAATCTGATCCGCGTTAGAGCTTGAAATTTAAAGAAATCCTGAACCAGGAGATTGAGCTCTGCATTTGGGAGTGCTCCGTTAAACATCAAAAATCTTAAGGAAGGAAAGAAGGAAGGAAGGAAAGAAAAAGACAGGTATGAAAATATTGATAGCTATGCAATTTCCCCCACAGACCGACTCATCCTCAGGCTTCTATTAGGATCACTAAAATGCAGCAAAGGTACCCAGCTCCAAATTTTGTTTTTAATCATCAATCAAATACCTTCTGAATATATTCATGTTTAAGTCTAGAAGTTTTAGTCAAAAAATTGACCCCAAAATATTGGGTCGAATTACCCATGGGTCAATGTAAATACTGTACCTTAACTCTTATCCAAAGAAGAAACCATCCCCTTCTCTGAGTAGAGTGATGAAAGGCAAGAACTTAGTCCATCCCGGGAAGACCTGAAAGAAGCACCAACAGTTTTGCTTGCCAAAATTGTGTACATTCTTCAGCATCATTTTCCTGTGCTTCGTCGTTTATATCCTCTGTTACTTGGCCCAAAGTTTGAACCTCAACTTATCCACAGGTCATGACGAAATCCATAATTTTGGTCCCAAAATCTGACCTTTTCTTATACAGTGGTGCCTCGGGTTACGAAAGTAATTCGTTCCGCGGCCGCTTTCGTAACCCGAAAAGCCTTCGTAAGCCGAATTGCCATAGGCGCTAATGGGGAAAAGCCGCGTTTCGTGCGAAAAAGCGCCGAAAAGCACAAAAAATTTTCTTCGTAACCCGAAAATACATTCGTAACCCGGAACAATGATTTCCAATGGGATTTTTTCGTATCCCGAAAATTTCGTAACCTGGGTATTTCGTATCCCGAGGTACCACTGTACATGATGTCGACTTATAGTCAAGTATATATTAGCAAAGTTAAAAGAAATGCTGCATTTCTCCTCTTGGCCTGAAGAGAGCACCCTTGGCCAGGCAAAAGCAGAGATGCCAAGAAAGGATAACTGACTGTCCCAGGGAGTTAACCTGAATTTGCTGCCTCTGTTTAAAATATATTGCAGGTTTTGCACTGTGGCTGTGTCTCACAGGTTAAAGGAATCTTGAATCCATACGTTCAGTCTGCATGAAGAATAAAGGGGTTTCTGAAGTCCAGGTAATTTTTCTCTGCTTTTTGAATGAAGCGGACACGTATTACTTTGGGCTATGGAGCAGAGATGATGCACTTCATGGCCAGTGCCTGCTTAGATCTCTACTAAAAAGCGTCTCTGGTATTAAGGCTGGAAGAGATTTCAAAAGTAGTACCTCTGGCAATCAAACCAGAGCAGCTTGGAGCCCACTAAACATTATGGGCTACAACTCTCATCAAAATGCTGTTTCCTGTGCAAGAAACCAGGGTGCAAGTTTTGCACAGATGTCCTGAACTGTGAATAGTCTTTATAAATTTTGAAGTCATTTAAGGCTTTCTCAAAGTAGGAAGAACATTGCTAAAATTACTTCTTGCTTCTTTCAAGAATGAAATTAGTGAAGAATTAGTGCACATTAGGAAAAACCTTTTGATGGCAAGAGCTGTTCAACAGTGGAACATGCTGCCTCAGAGAGCGATGGAGTCTCCTTTAGAGGTTTTTAAACAGAGGCTGGATGGCTATCTGTAGAAAGTGCTTTGGTTGTGTCTTCCTGCATGGCAAAAGGAGTTTAGATTGGATGACCTCTGGGGTCTCTTCCAACTCTAGGATTCTTTGATTCCGTTGTTCTAGGAATTACAGTTGGCATCATGCATTGCAGTTACAGATTTGTAACCAAGTGTTATGGATGTTTGGTGTCCCACCCAACTACAAATCCCAGAATTCCATAGCACTGAACCATGGAAGTTAAAATGTTGTCAAACTGAATTATTCTGTAGAGCAGATGCAGCCATAGTCACCCATTCATAACTGCATCTGTGATGCAAAATCTTGGCCAACATCCCTAAGTCCAACAGTGTCTGGAAGGTTACACAGTGCCCACCACTGGATTTTATCCTTGATTCTCTGCACATAGATATTGTGAATACCTTACAACCAATGTCATGCAGCCTTAATTATTATTTATCGCAGAGCCTAAGACATAGGCTCATTTCTAGAATTCCTGTGGTATCAAGGTGCTATACATAAGCATTAGGAAAGATACATACCTTGTCTTCAGGCTTTTGTTCCAAGGGCAAAATTATATGTTAGGCAGGGACTCCATTTCCGAAGCTGCTATTTCACCATGGAGTAGAAAACCTGTAGGCTGATACTTTGTAAACACAGCAGCTGCACTCCTCTTGGGATTTTACAAGTGTGTAAAAGCCTTTACACAAGTGAATTAACTTTATCAATTATTTTCTCATCCATGGAATTGCATGATTTCTTGCCATGCAACTAGTGAACAGGATCTCTTGGGTGGCAAATATGGTCCCCGCATGGCCATGCCTTTGGTTGTAGGATCAGATGCACAACCGCACAACCCAGTCACAAAAAATAGCTAGGCTTTCATCATTTTCTGCTGTTCACATAGTGAATGGGATCTCCCCTGTGACTATTATGGGTCTAAATCCTATTGTTAGTCCTGACTAGGACCAGGGGTGTCACTTGGGGTTGCAGGGGTTACAGACCACACTAGGTGAAACCTCAGAGAGGGCATGAATACACAGTGCCCCCCTTGAGAGTTTGGCTTCTGAAGACAAAACAGACCTACCACAGCCATGCCCTTCTCCAGCTCAATCTGACAGCTATCTAAGTGCTCTACGGGAGTAAGAGATAGGAGAGATAGCTCCAAGTCCTTGGAAAAGGTGAAAGATTTGGCATCTGACACAAACTCGTCCCTCCCGACAGGTGAAGATAGAGGGTGTGCACAAGCAGAAGGTAAACACCCTCTTAAAATACAGTCTGCAAGTTGGGTGAGGCTAAGTCAGCATGCTTTATAAGTCAAGGGGCTTTCCCCCTTTTGCTAGCTAGAAGCAAATTTAGTTTCTCTCTCAACCTGCATCTACTGTGAGATCTGACTCCGTGATTTACTGTTTCTTGACTCCTTTGTCTCCCTAACCATGGACTTTGCTTGGATTTACAGTTTCTGACCCTGAACTGTTTGTAATAGGATACTGCTTGCTTCTTCAATTTATGAACATCTGGCACTCTGCCTGCTGGTGCAGTGTGAGAGCAAGAGACTCCCATCCACCCCAAAACACCACACCAACTGCCCCTCTCTGCCAGCCAAGTGCTTCTGCCATCCATCAGCTGCAGCTACTGGTGGTATGGGGGGAAGGGGTTATTGCTGCCCAGCAGTCCCTTCCAGGATGGATATGGACATTTTTGTTTGCCCAACAGTCACATCAGACCCAGAACAGGATGCTAGCATGCAGCAGCTCTGCCCACCCAACACCACAGCAGAGATGATCTAGCTGATGGAAGGGTGGTTGGTGTTGTGCCAGCCAGCCAGCCTTGGAAGTGACGGAATGAGTTACCACAGTGGGTGACACCATCCCTAATGAGCAAGGTCATGGAAACAATGAGATTTACCTACTTGCTGACTCGCCATTCATCAACTACTCTAGTTTGGACTAATCAACTGGATACTAGCTATCAGCTCCAAGGTGAAGCTCTCAAGTGGGCCTATGCATATTGGTGAGAGATTAGATTAATCTTTCTATCATCACCCTGTCCATATCATTCTTACCCCACCAAAACAACTTCTGCAAAAAAGGAAAGGTGGAAACTCCAGTGAACAACTCTAATGACAGTAAGTGCTGTTCAATAGTGTAACAGACTCCCTCGGAATTACTGCTTCACTTGAGGTTTTTAGCAGAGGTTGGATGGTCTTCTGTCAGGGATATTCCATCCCTGGGTGGGAAAATGGTGGTGGTAGTGGTGGCAACTCTTTGATGCTTCCACCTGAAGAAGTGCCAAGACAAATTGGGCACTGAAGAATTTGTCTAAGACATTTGTGTACATTTGTCAGCTTATCTGGGTGGTTGAAATCAGGCAAAGTTATCACATTAAAGGCTATAATCACTGCTGACCTAGTTGCCATTTTCTTTGCTTGGGCTTTACATCCTTTTTGACATGTGTGTGTTTTCATAGCCCATCTGTGTCTGATCACCTTCTCCACACAGTCGCACAGCCACCATTTTCCATAGTTCCTTCCTCATCCATCCCGCCTTTATGGTGATCAGAAATAGTTATTCCTGCTAAAAATTTTGTAGCTTCTTTGGCATCCTTTTACTTTACTTCAGCCTCTACGTCCTTTGTTACATGCCCCTAAGTTTTACACTCAATCTATCCATGGGTCATATGAAAATCCATAATGCTGGCCCCCAAACCTGCCCATGACTTATTCATGAAGCCAACTTATAATCAAATATATACATTAAGGACCATCTTACACAATGCACTGGATATTGCTAATTGTTGTGCAAGGGGCATGATTTAATTATATCAGTTTTAACCCGGTTTTAATTTTTTTTTATGTTTAATTGTGTTTTAACATTGTAACTTATGAATTTTTGACATTTTTTTTAAAATGCCCAAACCTGGGAGAAAGGTGGATAGAATTAAATTTAAGCTTCCTCATCATCCTCATCATCATGCCACTCTTGCCAGTGTCCCATTACACATCTGTACAATTCACTAATAGGGTGTCTTAGCATCTCTAAGTATACATAAAGTTACTTCAAGTAGACTGTGATAGAGGATTCCTGCCTTTGTTAGAAACTTTTCTGATAAAGACAATGGCTGAGATCTTACCTCATAGACTTAGTTGCAGATGCATAAATATACAGTCCTCTCTCCATTCTCACGGTCTTCATACTTGCGTCCCTCACTTATGCACAAGGGACGGACGGAGGGGGAATGAAGGGGGCGTGTGGCCCTGTGCACCCGAGCCTATATTCAAGCCAATGGAGCTTGAATATCAGCGAAACTCCATTTTTGCAAGGGAGCCCAGAATGGATCCCCCATGAAAAAGAAGGGGCTACTTTAGTCTCCTGTAAGTCTTTGCTTGTCTGAGAAAAGAAAGCAGGGAAAGTGCCAGTCAAATTTCTCTGGGAAGGGAGTTCCAGAGATCCTGGGGGCAGCCACTGAGAAGGCTCTCCCGTGTTCCCACCAGATGTAGCTGTGAAGGTGGTGGGACAGACAGTATCTCAGAGTATGGGCTGGTTCAGGGGCATCACTAGGGGAATGCAGTGGGTACGGACCGCACCAGGTGACACCTTAAGGTGGGAATGGAACCGCTGCTCCACAAATGTCTGCCTTTTGGTAGAAATGAGCTGTGGCAGTCACTTGCATCCCTCTAAAATGCTGGAGGTCAGTGGACAAAGGATGGTGTGAGTGGGGCAAGGCTCCATGGGAGGAGAAATGAGAGGTGTCAGATATTTTTAAAAAACAATTACAGTGGGCCCTTGCTATCCGCTGAGGTTTGATTCCAGAACCCTGCATGGATACCAAAATCTGTGGAAGCTCAAGTCCCATTATATACTATGACCTAGCAAATAGTATTCCTTATATAAAATGGGAAAAATCAAGGTTTGCTTTTGGGAATGTCTACATATTTTTAAACATTTTCAGTCTGTGGATAAGGAATCCATGGATACGGAGGGCCAACTTTTTAAACTTTCTTTTTAAAAAAAATCACATTTTACCAAATTTTCACTTTAAACACATGAAACTATGGAAATGCAAATACTGTACATTTAGGCTGTGTGTATGATACTGAAATTTAAAAGTATCATTATAATTTTGCTAGTTGCTTATGTCACACCAACTGTCAATGATAAATGGGGATTATGATTTACAAATAATATTACTGCCAAAACCATTGCTAAGGGTTCTGTATGATGTGGTATGGGAGGAGGCTAATGAGGGGTTGCACCATGGATTACTGCACTGGATGATGCCAATCTTAGTGACGCCTCTCGGCTCGTTCGTGAAAGAGAATATGATGAGCATTAATCTTTAGTCAATGTCCTGATTCACAACATGACTGTATATTGATCCCAGTGCACACTGGTCACTTTGCTGGCTTCTGTACTTAGTCAATGGGCCCTTGGTATTTGCTGGGGTTTGGTTCCCCTGTGGATATCAAAATCTGTGGATGCTCAAGTCCCATTAAATGTAGTGGTATAGTGAAATGGCATCCCTTATGTAAAATGACAAAATCAAGGCTTGCTTTTTTGGAATTTATATATATATTTTAATACTTTGCAGCTGTGGACAGTTCAATCCATGGATAAAATATCTGTGGATTTGGAAGGACAATGTTATGGCATCCCTATACTAGATACTGATGTTATGGAACTGTCCACTTTTTAATTCCTGCAGAATAAATCCTCAAAAGGATTCAGACTGTATTGTCATTCGAGAAGATTATATGAATTTCACGTTGGTTGGGGAATAGCCCTTTAAAAAGGTGGTTTCCCTTTTACATCAAAGCCAAAGTGTTGGATGCAAACTCTGGTTCCAAAGGAAACCAAGCAAACATACACTGTTTGCAAGGATTTTTGAGCTAGTCCTGGCAGCTTGTCAGCCAACTCCACCTTGCCTCTTGTCCTCTCATTTCTGCTTTCCCCTCTTCAGGAGGACAATAATGCCAAGAGTGTAAACAGCTATTATTAAACTATTAGTAAACCCTTCTCTTCATCTTCTGCAAACTAGTCTCAAGAATGGCTTTGTCACAGAAGAAACCAATGCAGAGCAACAATGTTTGGTTGTTTTTAATTCCTGCTGCTCTTTTAAATCACAAAAGATTCCTTTGGCATATTATTTCCTTTCAAAGGGGATGCCAGCCACATCCTGACAGCAACCAAATATTTCATATAGATGGAATATCAAACTGGCCAGTTGACAAGCTGCCAGGACTTAGTCAAAAATCCTGTACCACAATGAGCAGCTGTTGGAGTCAAGGTTCTAGGAGGCCTTGGGGGACGCAGTCTAACCTGCATTGCAGAAATAATGCAGTTTGATACCTTTCTAACTTCTATGCCTCAATGCAAAGGAAGTCTAGGATTTGTAGTTTGTTACAGCACCAGAATCTCTAATACAGAAGACTAAATCTCTTACAAAACTACAAATATCAGGATGCCATAGGTGGGAAGGGAATTGGGGAGTAGTATTAAAGCAATATGCAGGATGCTTTAGCTCTGGATTCCTAAACTGTCACAGGGTTAGATTAAATGGTCTTTAGGCTCCTTCCCTGTCTGGCATCTCCAGATATGTCAGGCTACAATCCAATCATCCAGTGGCATCATTCAAGCTGGTGTCATCCAGTATAAGGTGGTGTGAACTGCCTTGCCTCCCCACCCCACCTCACCAGACCGCCAATCTCTCCAGGCCTTCAGAGTCCCACATGGTGGCTGCAAAGGCACCACCACCAGCATCCAGCAGTTGCCGCTACTGAGGGGGGCAGAAGTGTGGCCTCCAGAGGGCCTATTTAGGGTCCGATGCTGCTGATGGGCAAGCAGGAAAGTGCCCTTTATCACTTGCCCAGTAGCTGTGCCTTTCCCTACAGGTGTACCACTGCACTGCACTCTGCTCCCTCTGCACCCCCTGGTGATTCTACTGCTATTGTCCTCACTTAGCAGTAGCCCAGAACATCTGGAGAAAATCCAGCTGGGAGACACTCAACCAACACCATTTCCAAATGTAGGAACTCCAATGCACATGGCATCAGAGTTTGTGGAAGTTACTTTGTTGGACCACAGCTCCCAGAACCTCTCCACCTAGCATGCTTGTGATCTAAAAAGGAACTCCCATAAATTCTGCAAAGCATTTGCTGTCCATCTGACCACCACACTATCCTCCTCCATCACCACCCATAGACACAAACTGCCCATGGATTGAACAAAGTAATTGCCATTTAGAGAGCTAATCCAATTAGAGTAGTCCCACTTTATTCAGTCCCACTGAATAAATGGGATTTACCAAAGTGGCCACCTACCATTCATCGATTGAATTAATGGGTCTACTCTAGGTGGAAGTAGCAATTGGAGGCAAGCCACTGATTCCTGGAAAGGAAAGCAAGGGCAGAGAATTGGGATACGGATCAAATGCAGATCTGCAATGCGCACATGCTTAAAGCCAGCATTCCCTGAGGTCTCCATCCCTCCTTACATTAATGTGCAGGATAGGATGGGGGAGCGGATGTTGTTTAAAGGAAAAAAACCTGGACAGGTTTCTGCTGAAGTCTTGTCTTCTGCCAGAGTTCTTCATGCTCCTACTGAGAAACAAAATGTTAATATTTCTAAGCCATCTGGCCAAACACCAGTAGGGAGTGGGGGCTTTTTTTAAAAAGAGAGAAAAATCTGACAATGCACAACTGTGCCACTTTGGGGAGACAGATTCTTAACTTCTGTGTCTGCTTCTTCTGTGTGCCTCTGGCTGCAGGGATTGAGACATCCTTGTTAGAGGCCATGAGATGGCTGGGACAGAGAAGAAAGAGGGAGATTAAATGTTGGTAGGTTTGTTTCTGTGTCAGTGTTTGTGTGTAAAGGGGGGGGGAGTGATTATTGCAAAAAGAGGAAGGCGTGACAAGCATGGGGAATGTCAGAAAACCCCAGACACAAGCACACACATTCTCTCTCTCTCTCTCTCTCTCATGCACACACACACATCTCTGAACAAAGATAAGCCAGACAGCTGAACATTTGGGAAACCACACCAACTGACTTCAACCAGCCACCCTCTCTCCAAATGGATCCACCGAGAACCACCACAGAGGAGCCCACAGAGACAAAAATGAGGTGAGTCTTTTTAAAGGTCTCTATTTTCTCCCTCCAAGGTTGGCAAAGGGCATTGTCTGCTCACTCTCTGAAAGATTTGCCAGGGAAGTGAGCAAGAAAGGTGTTTTTTCCAGAAACCGGTTTGATTCTGACCCTGGCTGGTTCTGTAGCTTTATACTTTCCTTTGCCAAATGGCAGGAAAATAAATAAATCTTCAAGTTGGTTTAATAATTTATTTATCTTTTGCCTGCCATGTGCCACTTGGGCACAGCATTGATGGAGGGTGGCTGCAAGAGGGGAGGGGAGGAGAGTGGCTTAGGATCTGCAATGTGTGCTTTCCTGACCAGTGTGTCTCTTCATCTGTGCCAGCATGTGTCGGGGGGGGGGGGGGCATAATCAGATTTGGAGAACTGGTTCTTTCAAAGATGTGGGATTGGAAATTGCAGGGAAGGGGTGAAAAACCAAAAACAGACAATTTGTCACTTGCAAATAAGTCTCCCAGTTTGGAAAATGATAATGAAGAGAGATGTGCATCTCTGGTGGTTTGGTAGGAAAAGGGAGAATACATGCTCTGATCTGATTCTGGGCACTACACTGCACCCACATTGTCTTAAAATGCAATGTGAGTTTTATACTGGAAGGAAAGTTTTAAAACAGATTAAGCCATTACCAAACCATTCCCCCAGGGAGATACCCTATTTCCAAACTGCCATTTACACATACTCAAGTTGTACCTACATAGGATAATTTTTGTTCTTCTTCTTAATTTCAGAATTTGCAAAATTGTAGCAATGTTTTTGAAACCTAAGTAGTTGTGTTTACAGTTGCACTGAAGTCTCCGACGGAGTCATAAGCCTTAAGGTTCCACAGAACTCTTTAGAAAAGCTGCCACTTTTTGTGCCAGGAAAGCTGATAGTCCAAGCAGACCAAGCTCTGAACTTAAAAATGGATTTTAAGATTTTTCTTTGGGGTATTAATCTGTCTCCCTGTTTCTAGGCAGTCTGTTTTTTATTCTGGTCCATTGGATTATTTTCACTTTCCTTAGTGGATGAGAATCAGTTGATGCATATGTTGTTAATTACATTGCTTTTGTGTAGCTGCTCAAATGGAAATTGGGCTAAATTGGAATAAATACTATAGATTTATCTTTGGTCGGCTGGATGAGTATAGTCTGGAATCTTGCTATAATGGAAAATTCTCATGTAAGGTTAGAGAAACAAGGCAGTCACAAACAACTTCTGCCTTTTATAATATTTTGTTTCCTTTTATTGATGATATTACACACAATATGAGTTTCTTACCTTGCCCAAATCACGCTTTGACCTTTGGACTGCTGTTCTTTCATTTTAAGCAATACAGTGATAGTTGGTATTAGCTGTACATTCTCCTGTCTCTGTGATGTCTTTAGTATGCTATTTTTATATTTCTGGCGCTCTTAAATCATAGGTGCTCTGGGGGTTTTTTAATAGCTTGTTGCATCTGTTATCCTTTTGTGAATTGATTGGTAACATTTTTATGATCATTTGTTTGCTCCAGTTAAATTTATTTTTTGAAAGTTAGTGGAGTTGTTAGAAAGTTACCATGGTCTAGTGTTTGGAGAGATGGCTTAGGACTCTGGGGACGAGGGTTTGAATCCCTGTTTGGCCATGGAAACCCACTGTGTGACCTTGGGCAAATCACATCCCCTCAGCCTCAGAGGAAGACAAAAGCAAACCCCTTCTGAACAAATCTTGCAAAAATAAAAACCTGGTGATAGGTTTGCCTTGAGAGCCAGCATGATATAGTGATTGCAGAGTTGTACTAGGACACTGGAGAGCAGGGTTCAAATCCCTGCTCAGCCGTGGAAACCCACTGAGTGGCCTTGAACAACTCATATTCTCTCAGATTAGCAGGAAGGTAAAAGGCAACCCTCTTGGATCAAATCTTGCCAAGAAAAGCTCATGACAAGTTGACCTTTGTTATTGTTGTGTGCCTTCAAGATTTGTTCAGAGGAGTGCTTTCTCCTGAGGTTGAGAGCATATGACTTGTCCAGGGTCACTCAGTGGGTTTCATGGCCAAATGGGGAATTGAACCTTAGTCCCCAGAGTCATAGTCCAACACTCAAACCACTATGCAATGCTGGCTCACCAGGTTCACCTTAAGGTTGCCATGAGTTGGGACCTGGGAGATGATCCAAGTACATGCCCCCACTGAACTCTAACACTCTCTGGGTGACCTTGGCCCAGTTGCTATTTCTCCAATACTGTGGCCTACTTTGGGGGGTGGCCATTCTGTTGCTGTTATTGCTGCTATTCTGACAATCAGAAATCATAGCAATCTATAGCAAACCACCCAGTGATCCAAAAAGAGATCCAAATCTATCTCCTTCCTACATAGAATCATGTAATCATAGAATTGGAAGAGACCCCAAAGACCATCCAGTTCAGCCCCATTCTGCTATGCAAGGAGACACTATCAAAGCACTCCTAATAGATGGCCAGCTGCCTTAGAGTCTTCCCCTTGAGTCTAATCCCTGTTCAGGCTTTCTGCTCAAACCCATGAGAGCTGTTGCATTGATGGCTTCCATGTCATTGGGATGGGGAATGTACTCCAGATTTTAGTGCAAACTTAAAATTGCTGTCCAAGGTACTGGAACTATTGAGGGGAGGGCTCATCCTTTGGCTAGTTCCTTTAACATTTAGAATAAACCCCTGAGAGAATCTTCCACTGCATGAGAGCACAGAGTGTTTAGCAAAACAGATCTCACTCATCTTGGGTGCACTTGGGTGAGATACTGCAATTTTTATTCTTCTTCGCCCACCAAACAAGGAAATGTTCCAGTCAATCTCAAAAGAGGGTTTGCATTTGTGGCAGCTTTGTGTGTGTGTGTGTGTGTAAAGTTGTGTCAATCATACAAATACCACATTCTCTAGTGGCGAGTGCCCTAGAGAACCCACTTATGATTCAAGAGGACAAACACTGAAGAAACCAATTCAGAACAGGGTCAAATACAGAGACTGCTTGGCTGCTACCATACTGCAGAAATAAAGCAATTTGACACCGCTTATATTTCAATGGCTCAGTGTTATGGACATCTAGGATGTGTAGTCTGGCAGGGCACCAGAGCACTCTGACAAGGAAGGCTAAATAGCTCACAAAACTACAAATCCCAGGATTCTATAGCACTGAGCCATGGCAGTGTGACACCTGCCATCCAGGATCTGAGTGCAAAAGGGAATCCAAGAAAGGCCCAAAGCAAGCAGAAGAACAGTGAAGAAAAGAGCAATTCAAGGAATAAAGCAAAGGTCAGAAAATGAGGGAACAGGGATGTCTCACAGTGGTGAGGAAAAATCATTAAACTGTTGCTTTGCAGCAAGAACAGAAATGGCTTGGACTATCTAATTTATAGCCATGCCATATCCTATTTGGAGAAGGCCTCCTCCACTAAAGAAATGGAAGTGCCAAGGTAGAGGTCACAACTCACTTCACCTTGTACTGGAGGTGAAACGTCTTTTAAGGAGTTGTCCAGGCTAATCTAAAACATTCTTCAGCACCTAAAACATTCAGCTGCACATGAGCCAACAGTGTGATGCAGCAGCTAAAAAAGCCAATGTAATTCGTTAGTGTCTAGATTGAGGGAAGTAATAGTGCTGCTCTATTCTACTTTGGTCAGGCAGCACCTGGAATCCTATGTCCAGTTCTGGGCACGACAATTCAGGAAGGATGTTGGACAAGAAGGACAAGCTGGATAGTGTCCAGAGGAAGGCAACCCAAATAGTGAAAGGTCTGGAAACCATGCCCTGTGAGGAGCCCAGTAAGAGCTGGTGAAGGGTGGCAGTCCTGTTGTGGCACCCACAGTGGCAGAGCCTGGTAAATCCCAGACAACTGCTTAAGATTAGCAGGAGAAGACAGAGGCACTGCACCATCTACAGCAAACTAGATTGAAATGCTGGGAGCACAAGGTCAGGCAATGCCCTTCTCCACTTTAAACATGCAACAGTGAGCTACATAGGCCAGCTGGGCTGATTAATTGCTGGCTAGAAAAAAGTAGCTTAGCCCAAGCCATTCCATGGCTTCCGAACAACAGCTCCCAAACGCTGGCTTCCTGCCTCTCTGACCTTTGTTACATACCTCTTGGCTAATTCTGTTAAGTCCCCTCTCTTGGCTTTGGACTCTGCTCAGGATTGCTTCCTCCCTTTCAACCTTGGATTGCTTGGCCCAAACTTTTGTTTGTCACTCTGTGTAAACCTTAGGACTTGCCAGGCTTTCTGTAGTTCAAGCTGACTTTTGGCTCCCGTTGGCTTTCAATTGGATAAGTCAACTGTAAATCAGCACATCTGACCTAATTAGCTCAGCATTTCCTTTCCAAAGCATGCCAAGGTAGGTTCCGCTCCTTTTTCACTACCGCTTTTATCTCTGACATTCAGGAGCATGCTGCATCACTGACCGCTGCTCTTCAAGGTCTACAAAAGTATGAACCAGCAGAAGGACATTGAAAAATGAGAAGAATCAAACTGCCTCTTTTGATTAATCATGTTATTTACAACTTTTTTATGCTTCACAAAGGAATATCTGAGCATACTAGAAATCCCAAAACACACTAGAAATAGGACATCCAGCTACAAATCATCCAAAAAGGAGACATGCACCCCCAAAAGAGCAGGAACTTTGTCCTTTTTTTGGTCACATATGTCATATACAACTCGAGAGATTGGTTCAATTCCTCACTCAGCAGAGGAAACCCACTGGGTGACCTTAGGTGAGTCACACATTCTCAGCATGAGGAAAACCCTGTGATAGATTCACCTTAGTGTTGTCATCAGTCAGAAATGACTTGGAGTCCCACAACCACAACAACATCATGGCCCTCAGAAACGTTTCCAAATTAGGAGGAAATGAGGATATTGCCCTTCCAAATGAAAATTATGCCCCCTTAAATCAATGCTATCTTTAAGTCTCCAAATTTTTCCCATGGCAGAGAGAGAGAAAGCATGCATTCTACACTGTAGAAATAATACAGTTTGACGCCACTTTAATTGTCATGGCTCCATCCTACAAAATCTTGGGGTTTGTCATTTTGTGAGGCACCAACCCAATTTGGCAAAGAAGGCTAAAGTCTTTGTAAAACTACAAATCCCAAGATTTCATAGGACAGAGTGACAGTACTTAAAGTGGCATCAAATTTCATTATTTCTACAGTGTCAATACACCCCGAGTCGTAAAGATCAACAAAGAGGAAATGAGATGAATGCCCGCCGTGCCTAAACTCCTGAAAAGGCATACAGACTAGCAACTAAGAAGTATAGTCATGCTAGGTTTGTGCACTCTATCCTAAGATTGACAGAACTTCCTTAAACTCAGTATCTACACCCCTAGCTAGGGCTCCAATAGTACTGTATATGCGGAATAAGTATTCTGGATGGCGGCTGTCCAGGTGTGACCCTGAGCCATTCATTCTTCTCAGCCTGGCCTACCTTGCAGAATTGTTGTAAGGGTGAACCGGAGATTAGAAGAGTCATATACACCTTGAGATCACAGGAATCTAAATGTGACAATCAATTGATCAAGGAAGCAGAAATGTTGAAATGGAGCTCATTGAACAACCAGAAGATGGCAAAATAGAGTCCATCTCAGGTTATGGGCCCAGGGTCTATTTGAAAAGGAATAAACAGTTGACCATCACAGAGCATGTGGAGCTTGTCTCCTCACTGTTTGCTCCCAGGGCTTACAACATTGTGTTGTTTCCAGATGTGACTTTTATTGTACACCTGTCCCTCCTGATTCACAGAATTTTCTGGGACTCTGCAACCCTCCCACGTCTTCTGCTCGTTTCTCCTGTCTTTTTTGTTTCCATACAATATCTATTAAGGAGTGAAAGACAGAGTCCATGTACAATGCCTTTTGACAGGTGCAGCTAGGAGCCATTTGTCTTGAAGCACCCAAGCTGTCTTACATGGGCGAATTGGTGGTGCCTTGTGATATTAATAAATCATCCCATGCAGGTTCTCTGTTATTGTGAGGAGAGAGAAGTAGAAATCTCTGAAAATTTCAGTCCCAGCTATAGACTGAATATATGTGACTGAGGCCTTCTTCTGGTGTTGTTTTTTTCCATAATATACCAGTAATATTTTAGTACAGAGAGCCAGCATTGTTAAATATTTTAATCCAAGGTGGACAAAGTGCAGCCCTCTAGATGTTGATGGATTGCATCTCCCAGCATGCTTCGCCAATGTGTAGGAACCTGAAGTCCAATAAGCTTGAAAGTGCTTAGCTTTGCTCAACATTATTGTACTTCATTTGCAGTGTGGGGTGGAAACAAGTATATAACATACACATATTGTTGGACTGTAGTTCTGACCATTCCTCCCCACTGGCTAGGGCTGAGAGGAGTTACAGACCAACATCTGTAGGGACTAATTCTCATTCCTAATTCAAAGGACTAAGGATTTCACTTTTTCCCAATCGTCTGTTTGGAGGTGCTGGAATTAGCCTTACTGGCATTTGGGGGGCGGTTCCCACTGGGGCCACAAGAACAGCCTTGTGTTGTCCTGCTTTCAACCTTTTCATGGTTTAAGACTCCCTAGGCATCTCAAAGATTGCCTGTTTTCATAAAACCTGTTCTCATAAAATAGTGCAACTACTCAAACTGTTTTTCTTGTTGGGAATGAATGAAAGAAGATGGGAAGGAAGGAAGGAAGGAAGGAAGGAAGGAAGGAAGGACAACAGAGGATATGGCCTTTGTCTTGTCTGAGCATATTTTTCCTTTGGCTTGTTCTTCTCTGGTTGGGGCATGCAGAAGAAAGGCTGCCTGTTGCAAACCTCAACGGATCTCGAGGAAGCCAGACCAAAGCCGCTTCCTTCCTTAGGCTTGTTCCTTCTCCCTGTTTTGAACAGGGAGCCTGATTGCCCAGTTAAAATCATATTCGCCTGGGCCCTGTCTTCTCAGCCTGTCAGTTTATAACCTCAGACTCAAGAGTTTTGTAGTAAATCCTTCCAGCCAAGCATCTCCCTTGTCTTCCAGGCCCTCAGATTCTTCGCCCCCTTGGCTGCTCTGCTTTCCAGTCCCATAAATTCCCAAATTGGAAGTCTGTCCAATTTGTTTTACTCAGGCATTGATTAATTTCCATTTCATTGCTAAATCTGACAGAGAGCCCACACAGGCAGAGAGAACCCACAAAAGCCCTTCTTTAAAACCCACTCATGGAATAAAGCACCAGGGAGGGTGGGCATCACCTCCTGCTCAGATGTTGTTAGACTCCAGCTCCTATCATCCACAGCCAGCATGGCTACTGATGGTGTGAGTTGGAGTCCAACAACATCTGGAGGACCTCTGGTTCTCTTTCTTTCCCAGAAAGGATAACTCTAGTAAATAGTATTTGTGGCTTTTTCGGGCTATGTGGCCATGTTTTAGAAAGTAGAAAGCCTTCGACTTCACACTCAAGTAAATATTTTAACATGAATTTATTTATTTATAAAAATAATATTAAAAAAATAAATATATCTATATGACCTTTCTTTTCTTTGTATTCCTAAAGTGGTGTCACATTGCCCTATTTTTACTTTGTTGAAGCCAGAGTTACTTAGAACAACAAATAGGAAATAAAATGAATACATGCTATACTTATGCCCAAACTCTTAGACACGCAAACTAGCAATCTGGTTTAAAATCTAGTAAACATTTGTAAAATAAATACTATAAAACGTTGGTCGGTCTGTGTGTCTTGTTCTTTAAGGCTATAAAAGTCCAGATGCCTGAGCATGGAGGTCTAATTCCTATTTGGTTCGAATGAGAGTAGATACATTGAATTCATGGGATGTACACAAGTGTTGGATAGCCAGTGGTTTCAGCATTGGACTACAATTCTGGAAGACCAGAGTTGAAATCCCAGTTCAGCCATAGAAACCTACTGGGTGACCTTGGGTAAGTCACCCTCTCTCAGCCTCAGACAAAAGCAATGGCAAACCTCCTCTAAAGTAATTTTGTCAAGGGTTGCCATAAGTCAAAAACAAGTTGGAGGCACACAACACCAACAGCACAATCTGAGTGTTGATTCAGCACTTGATTCAATGGGTCTACTTACCTGGGGCTACCAATAGGATTCAAACCAAAATTTTACATTTTATTTAATAGTACTCATACCAAGATTATAGTTGTCTTGAATCTGAGTCGTCAGTTACTTTGGGTGCCTCATGGACAAATACTGTGGATTTCCGTTTTGAGTGAGCTCTCGGATGCACATTTATAAACCAGTTTGGATCAAAGGACATCTAGACATGGGCTGACATCCCAAGCATTTTAAAGCAAATTTGGGACCAAAGTTGGCAACCCTCAACTTTTTTCAGAAAATTGCCCTTAGAGTCCATTTCATGTGGAACTTGATGTGAGATAAACGCCTGTGCTATGGGCCAAAATTTTGGTCATATTCCAATCATAGCTATAACAGCCAACATCAACTCTGGCAAAGTCACATAAATTTCATAGTAACTTATAGAATTCATTGGAGTTGGAAAAGGAGATGGTGCAGATGGAGATGGAGATGGAGATGGAACGACTTTACCCATTCCCACCCATTTATTTCTCTCCTCAAAATTGCCTCTACCTACCACTTCCCCTTTTATCTAAGAAACATATTGGAGTTCATTTTCAGGAATAAAAGAAGCTTGCAGGGGGTAATTTGGGATGGGCAAATGGTAGGAAGAAAAAAGGTTAAGCAACCTCTTCCTTTATCTCCAGTATACAATGGAAGATTTCTGCTGCCCATTTTAGCAACCTGGTCAGGCATTTCGGCTGCCGTCAAAATGAACCCACAGACTCCCCCCCCCCCCACACACACACACACAACTCTAGAAAGGAAAGCTGGGGCAGGCCTTTTAGTTTTGTCTTCTTTCAGTCTGTTTCAGTCTGGCTTTCTTTTATTTTAGATATTGTATTTTTTCAAATTTTTACATAACAAGGAAAGTGAAGTATACTTTGCATGATCTGAGTCCAAAGAGGCAGATAAATCAATCATTTCAATGGTAGAGTTGCAACCTCAAACACTTTGACACAGAACATGATAGATGAGTGAGAAGACCACAAATCTCCTTGCCTTCTATGACCAAAACAACTATAAATAGTTATTACATCTTGGATCTATTACAAAATTCAAGATTCCACTTTAACCACTCTGAGTCCCTTGTTTTGCTCCAGTGAAAGAGAAACTTCCTATCAGAGGTTGTTCTGCTGCCTCAAGAGATGGTGGATTTTGCTTCACTGGAGGTATTTCAGCCAGAGTCTAGAGAAACATAGAAGCAGAGAATCCTAGAGTTGGAAGAGACCACAAGGGCCATCTAGTCCAAACCCCTGCCATGCAGGAAGACACCATCAAAGCACCTTTGACAGGTGAAAAATCACCAGAATCCTTCTGGGGCCTTATATCTTCGTATGTGGATTTATGTCTGCAGGAATGAGAATCACACAGCTGTGTAACATCTGCAACTAATAGAGTGCTGTTATGTTACCGTGCAGCAGAGCAGCAAAGTGCCCAATATGCATGCACCAATGCACCGCTGTGCATCATGCACCAATGTGTATCATGCAGTGATTTGCATGTTGGAAAATATGAGCATTCTCTTGTTCTTCCCTCCCTCTCTTGCTGTTTAGAGCAAGTGGGGTTTAGATAGTATAGCATTTCCTGCATGAGCAACTCTGCTGTCTTTCTTCACTAAACCTTCCATTTGTTCCACTATACTTTGAAGTGCATGGTCATAAATACCTTTTGTTTTCTCTTTTACCTGATCTATTCATTAGCTAGTTAGGATATAGGCTCTCCATGCAGATGTAAACTCAAGAAACTTTTAATTGATCTGAAACGGTCTCTCTCTTGTTTATTTTGTGTCACATTGTCCCACATCTCCCAGAGAAGCACAACACGAGGTCGAAATTTTGAGACTTACATGGGAGCAAGACTTACTGAACACTAAAGGATTTGTTTTCATATAATCTTGATTATACTATTGATTGCACTGGATCCAGGGAATAGAGTCGAGGAAAGGAGAAAATTTGGCTTGGCTACCAAATTTCCACAAGAAATCCATAGCTTTATCAGAGCTTGGACAAAATGAACACACTCTCTCGTTCATTCTCTCTCTCTCTTTCTGTCTGTCTGTCTGTCTATCTATCTCTTTGGAGTACATTTCTCAGGATGCGCCAGCCAAGTGTGGCCGCCATGCTATCTGGGGATTATGGAAGCTGTAGATTCTAGGAATTGTAGTCCAAAATAGATGACTGTGCTGAAAAGGGGATTCTGGGATTTTTGTTCCAAAAGGCATGGTTTCTAAGCTGTGAGACCAATTATACAACTAAAAATTGTTCTTTGTTTTGTGGGGGAGGATTTATAGTTGTGCTCTTTTTGGTGTGTGGAGGGTAATGTCACAAGGAAACTCACAGTGTCTGTGTGTACATCTTTGACAGGTACCTCCTGGTCTGGTTCCTTTGTACCTTCCAACTGATCATGGCAAATGCCGTCGAATTGACTGACATGTTTGGAGAGATTCAGTCCCCCAACTTTCCAGATTCCTACCCCAGTGATTCAGAAGCGACCTGGAACATTTCCGTGCCGGATGGATTTCGCATCAAGCTCTACTTCATGCATTTTGATCTTGAGTCCTCTTACCTGTGTGAATATGACTACGTGAAGGTGAGTGCACCAATTCACCTCCTTTAGGTGGAGAGAATAATTTCCCTCACCCACACCCTTTCAGGCAGGCCAGACTACAGTCCTCACCATCCTAACCCAAGTTGGGGGATGATGGGAACAGTGGTCCACAATCCCAGGATAGTGCCAAACGGAAGACAGGTACATTATTTGTTTTGGAAGCTCACACTCTTCTGCATTCCTTCAGATTCTTTTACTAGAATATCTAGAATTGTTTCTAGAATTAAAGCAGTATATTGTTTTGTTGTGCTGTGTTGTGTTTTTATATGCCTGTTTATGTCAATTTTAAAAAGAAACGCCTCTTATGCCTCTAACACATGGGCTCTACCAACTCCTTGGATTTTCTCCTCTGCTGAAAATGTTTGCTTTCACAATTGCAAGCTGTTTTGCCAGCTTCCCCTTGCCCAGGACTTTGTAATAATGCGCCCGCACAAACATCAGTCTCTGGAGCTAATCCTGTCAGATTCTTGGCATAATTGAGCCTGGTCTGCTCACTAACCAGTGTCCGGATGGAGTTTGTCCAAAATCACTGAAGGGCAGAAGTGCTGGGTTGTTGCTTTTCTTCAAATGGTAATATTTCATACCAACTTTTCCAAAATAACCACGTATCATTGTTTTGTGGATTTTGGATGATATTGTACTTCATTTCCATCTGTTTTTCAAAAATATACTTAGGACTTTATCACAGGAGGCTGGAAAAGTGGAATTAGAGCAGGATAGTAGCGTCTGTGGCCATACCTTGTCACCCGACGCTATGTCTGTCCAGTAGCTGATCTGTAGTCTGTCCATTGCTGGAGTGCTCCTTGTCAATGACAGGCCAAACTCGTCAGTGCTTCCCAATTGTGCTCCTTTTCCACTGTGGATGCATATATGAGAAGTTCCCCCTGAAGCACTTACAATATGTATACATTTTTTACTTAATGGATTGCCACAATTACACAATCGCACTAAAAGTAAAAAATAAATACATGCTGAAATGCATACCAGGAAAGGGATAGGACAGGGATGTGGGGCTATGGAGTCCAGAGTTGGGAGAAAGTTCAGGATAGAAGCAGCACTATGGCAATTTGGAATAGCTGTGCAGTACTGAGTGTCCCAACCCAGTATGGTTGAATTTCCTAGGCCAACACGATTGTGGCACCTTACAGGCCTGGCGTGATAAAGTCTTAAGAGCCCTTTCACACTAAGCAATTATAGTGCTATGATTCCACTTTAACTGTCATTGCTGCATCTTATGGAATCCTGGGATTTGCAGTTTGGGGTCTTTAGAATTCTCAACCAGGGAGTTCTAGCAGCTCTTCAAATTGCAAAGCCCAGGATGGCATAGTATGCAAACATGGGCTTGTTACAGACAGCCAAAATAAAGCTGCTTCGAGTCACAGTGGAGGTATGATGTTTCAATGATGCATGCGTCGTAAGAGTCCAGATGCCACACCAAAGCCACGCTAAAGTCCTTAGGGCTGGAGAGTGGCTTTGGTGAGACTTCTGGACTCTTAGGACGCATGCATCATTGAAACACCATACCTCCACTGTGACTCGAAGCAGCTTTATTTTGGCTGTCTGTAACAGGCCATGGTGTGTAGTATGAAAGGGCCCTAAGACTGGCCAATTTTGGCATAGTTAGAACAGAGTTGTGAGCCAACATGGCATAGTGGTTTGAACATTGTACTATATGACTCTGGAGACCATGAAACCCACTGGGTGACTTTGGGCAAGTCACACACTCTCAGCCTCAGGGAAGGCAATGGCAAAACTCCTCTGAAAAATCTTGCCAAGAATACCCTAGGATAAGGCTACCATAAGTTGGAAACAACTTGAAGGCACACAACAACAACAGCAACAGCTATTGAACAGAGGCAAAACAAACTTGAGATTTTTAAAATCTATTCATCTTCTTTCCACTCTATTTTTCTCTTTTCTCTTTTTTATTTCTATCCTTTTTTCTCCTTCCTCTCTCTGTCCCTCTCCAACATCTGAGACAGGAAGAGACATAAATAGAGAGGACCTTTATTTAGGGAAAGAGACCCTTTACCCTGACCTATAACTGTATCATCAATTAAAAGCTGGCTGGTCTCATTTATAGTCACTCCAGCATGTTTTATTTGTTTAGTTCCAATTTAAACATGTTTTTTCATTATCCAGACACTCCAGGAGAAAAGCCAGCTTTTGTACGGTCTTTGAAATATTGTTTGCAGATACATACTGGGTTTGCATAAATTCATACTCACGCAGCGCTGTGAAAAACAGCAAGTCATGTAGAATTTAAGCACCTTGTTTTATAACAACCATTAATTCACTTATGCATCTAAGAAAGAACCTGTTGGGGAAAGTGAGAATCATGATGTTGTTGAATCGCAACTTTCAGCGTTCCTGACTATTTGCTATGCTGGTTAGACCTGCAGGGGAATTGCAATCCAACAACATCTGGAGGGACTCACAATTCTCACCTCTACACTGAAGGATCAAGGAACAGGCCCTAGAGGCAGTGAGGCAATACGTACCCTCACTCCCAAAGTCGCCCAAGTCTGCTGTAGCCTCAAAAAGTCTCTAAAGTATCTCCTATACTTCCTGGTGCCATATTTTATAACCTCTCCTCTTAGAAGCATCTCAAAGCTTTCACACTTGTCACAAGCTGGACATCCCCATTGGGCAATTACTTCTCACAATCTCTGTTGGTCTTACATGATGCGAATCCCAATAAATGTCACCTAAACCAAGCCCTAGATACCATCAATGCACCTGATCATATCTGATCTTGGAAGATAAGCAGGTTAAGCCCTGGTTAATACTTGGATCAGAGACTGCCTACAAATTCCAGGTGCTATAGGTCATATTTCAGATGAAGGAAAGGGGAAAAAACATCTCTAAGTATTCCTTGCCTAAGAAAACCCTGTGAAATTGATGGGGTCACCATTTGTCTACAGGCGATTTGAAGTCACATGCACACATACATTATCCTAAACACACTAAAGACTCCAAATCCCATCTGATCTTAGAAGCTAAGCATGGTCAGCCTTGGTTAGTACTTGGATGGGGGACCAGCAATGGATACCAGCTGCTGGTGGCTAAATTTCAGAGGAAGGAAGTGGCAAAACCACCTTTGAATATTCCTCGTCTAAGAAAAACCTATGAAATTCATGGTGTTGCCATAGAGGTCAACAGGCACCTTGACGGCACATAGACATACAAACCATGGGTACATCTACAGTGTAGAAATAGTGGAATTTGACACCAGATTAACTGCAATAGCTCCATCTTGCAGAATCCAGGAATTTTTTGTTTTGTGAGGCACCAGCACTCTTTGGCAGAGAAAATCCCAAGATTCCATAGGATGGAGCTACAGCAATTAAAGTGGTGTCAAACTGCATTATTTCTACAGTGTAGATGCACCCCATTATAACATTAACTCTTGGTTTACCTTGAGAAGAGCCCATGCCCCTCAGCTATGTTGCCCAAATAATGGGGAAACTATTATTGCAATAGCATTCCTAAATTACAGTTTAACTGAATAGATTTCCCATGTGCAGAAGTACGATACCTCACAGCTTTCCAACACCTTTACTGTTATAGTTCCACCTTTTTCAAAAACAACTTACAACAGCCATGCTCCTGCACTAAGGAAATTGAGCATCACTTTACAGTATTGGCGTTACACAGAATTTGTGCAATGCCATCTAAATAGTGCAATGGGAACACTGCAAATCCAAACATGAAATTTGCACATGGAATGTGCCTGTGCCATATACAATGAATGTTGTTTGTACATAAGGACACCACATGTGCAATTGCACTTCCATGTACTTAAACTGAATTTAGCAGTTCAGAAAATAAATGAAAATTTAAATTAATATATACAGCTGTTCTTTTTATTTTTAAGAGCGGAACTGTAAGGGCGAAGGAGCCAGAATCCACCCCAGTTTGACAGATTAATTCTGCCTCCTGCTGCTGCTCAGTTTCCAATTAACATAACAGCATATGATTCTCACCTTCCTGGTGCCTTTTGGCAAAATGAATAATGAATTATTCTGGGTGCTAATATTTTTGAGAAGGAACTTTAACAGATTCCACTCCAGTTGCTGAAAAGAATTGCTCTCTGAATGAAGCAGGTTTATTTGCCAGGCTTTCAATGTTGCAGAGGTACTACGTTCTTCTTGCAACCTGGTGGTAGGGCATCTCTGTGGCAGTTGTGTTGTTGTTGTTATTGTTGTTGTGTGCTTTCGGGTCATTTCCAGCTTACCGCAACCCTTAGGCAAACCTATCACAGGGTTTTCTTGCCAAGATTTATTCAGAAGAGGTCTGCTTTTGCCGTCCTCTGAGCCTGAAAGAATATGATCCTATCATGGGGTTTTCTTGCCAAGATTTGATCAGAGGGGGTTTGCCTTTGCCTTCCTCTGAGCCAATATGGCATACTGGTTTGAGCATTAGACTATGACTCTGGAGACCAGGGTTCGAATCCCAGATCAGCCATGAGAATCCACTGGCTGACCTTGGGCAAATCACACTCTCTCAACCTCAGAGGATGGCAATGGCAAACCCCCTCTGAAGAAACGTGCCAAGAAAACCCCATGATAGGGTTGCCTTAGGGTTGCCATAGTTCAGAAACTACTTGAAGGCACACAACAGCAATTTGCAAACCATTTTGTACGTGTATGAAGTCGAAGGCTTTCATGGCTGGCATCCATAATTTTTTGTGGGTTTTTCAGGCTATGTGGCCATGTTCTAGAAGAGTTTATTCCTGATGTTTTGCCAGCATCTGTGGCTGGCGAAACATCAAGAATAAACTCTTCTAGAACATGACCATATAGCCTGAAACCCCACAAAAAGCCATATATATATATATATATATATATATATATATATATTGGACCAGAGGCAGAAAATCCCACAAACGTCTCCCCTGAAAATGCCCTCATTACACATCAAATCCAAACAAGTCGCCTGAGGCAAAGGCCTCCGTCTGTCTAATGGTGTGGGCCTCCCTGTTTAAAGGCACCCTGGGGACCCACTGGCTGGGCAAGCTATTTTTGGTGGAAATTATTGCTGACAACCTTTTAGCATCAAACAGCTGCTTAGCTGACTTTTCCTCCCAAGCCTTCTGGAATTGTGAAATGAGGAGGCTTTTGTTATGCCGAGGAAAGCTGAGGAGTTTGTTTTGAATTTTTGAAGTTTCAGAAAGCCTCTGGGGAATCTCAACACAACTGGTTTTAAAAGGCAGAGAACTAAACAAGTGAGCAAGAGAAAGGAGTGGAGATCTCTCTCTCCTATCTATCTCTGTGCTACTTTCTCCAGGCAGATTTTGAAACCAAATTGACATCTTTATATAAAGCAAGGGTGCTGAGCAATGGGTCCTCTTCATCTTGGAGAGAAGTGACCAGCAGGGTCCCACAGGGCTCTGTCCTGGGCCCAGTGCTATTCAAAAATGGGGGCATACTTATCAAATTTGCAGATGACAACAAATTAGGGGGAGTAGCTAATACCCCAGAGGACAGGATCAAAATTCAAAATTACCTGAATAGACTTGAAAGCTGGGCCAAAGCTAACAAAATGAAATTCAACACAGAGAAATGTAAGGTACTGCACTTAGGGCAGAAAAATGAAATGCACAGATATAGGATGGGGGGCACTTGGCTTAAGGAGACAACATGTAAAAGGGATCTAGGAGTCCAAGTAGATCACAAGTTGAACATGAGTCAACAGTGTGATGCGGCAGCTAATAAGGCCAATGCGATTTTAGGCTGCATCAATTGAAGTATAGTGTCTAGATCTAGGGAAGTAATAGTGCCACTATATTCTGCTCTGGTCAGGCCCCACCTGGAATATTGTGTCCACATCTGGGCACCACAATTCAAAAAGGACATTGAGAAACTGGAGCGTGTCCAAAGAAGGGCAACTAAAATGGTGAAGGGTCTGGAAACCATGTCCTGTGAGGAACGACTTAGGAAGCTGGGGATATTTAGCCTGGAGAAAAGGAGATTAAGAGGTGATATGATAGCCCTGTTTAAATATTTGAAGGGATGCCATATTGAGGATGGAGCAAGATTGTTTTCTGCTGCTCCAGAGACTAGGAGATGGAGCAATGGGTGCCAACTACAGGAAGAGAGATTCTACCTAAAGGTTAGGAAGAACTTCCTGACAGTATAAGTTATTTCACAGTGGATTATATTGCTTCAAAGGGTGGTGAAGTCTCCTTCTTTGCAGGTTTTTAAGCAGAGGCTGGATGGGCATCTGTCATAGGGGGTGCTTTGTGTCTTCCTGCATGGCAGAATGGGGTGGGACTGGATTGCCCTTGTCGCCTCTTCCAACTCTACGATTCTAAGCATGGGCAACCATCAGTGGTTGAAGGCCACATTGGCCCACCAAGAGGACCTTGGAAGGCCACAGTCCTGTTACCCAATCCAACAGTCCAACAATATCTGGGTTCCTGCCTCTGATGGTGGTCATGGCACATCCATGAAATCTTGAGATGATGTCCTCAGCAGAAGCTGGGAAACATTACTGGCTGGTTAAGAATGATGTGGGTTGCAGACTAAGACGTTTGAAAGGCCCCAGGCTGACAAAGTTTGCACCTCAGCAGATCTCATCAGGAATGGTTTATGCAAATCTAGTTTGGCCTGACTATGATATTTTCATGGATGTATCTAGAAGGTTTCCTCTTTGGTAGAGTTTAGGTTGATGCCTACTCTATCTGAACTGCCATTTCCCCACCACACAATTCCTTGAATAGGAATTGCTCCCATTTTTCAGAAGTGGAAACTGCAATTTAAGGAAGGGAAACCCGTAACTCAAAAACAGCATTTTGGGTTTTTGGCTCAAGAAGGGAGGAACATCTTGAGCCGGCTCTGTGCATTCCATGGAAGCAGCTGAGGGTAGACTTGAATCTGGAAGGTCTAAGCCGTTCCATATTTTTGTGGGTTTGGCAACTCCTCTAAAGCCACAAAATGAGCACAGAATGAGCCTTTCTTCTTTACAACCTACAGAAACCATTTCCTGGGGGAACCAGAACATTTGCCCCTTTCTGTGTGTTTTTTCACAGATTCCGTGTAATTTCAAAACGTCTGTCATAGATCAAGGTTTTGTTTTTCTTTTCTAAAGAAATACATAACTAAATTGAGCATTTATGTGTTTCTGGTTTTACAGCTATTCATGCAGCCCGGTAGACTCTGGCATGGGGTGCAGCCCAGGCCATGTGTGATTCTGTCATAAATGAGAATAAGGCTAAATTTGGTTGCAAGGATTGAAAATCAGCCCAAAGAGAAGTTTAATCTCATGTGCTGTAGATATGCAGGTTTGCAAGCATTTTCCGCAAACGGAGAGCTGAGAGAGTCACTGTAAGGCCTGAAGGCCATTCACCCATTGCACTGGGAACCAAGGATAGCATCATTTCATCCATGACAGCTAGAAACCTGCTTTCAGAAGTGAAGGTTGGCATCTCCTGTACTTATTTCAATACTTGGACATTGCATTCATGGAACAGTGGGGACTGTGCAAGCCTGGACAGGGCTGGGAAAGTACCCATTTGGAGTACAATTGGATAGCCCATGAAAGTTTAGCCAAACAAAAATTGTTACTCTTTTAAGCTTGTGTGTGTGTGTGTATGCACCCTCAAGTTGCCTGTCAACTTATGGCGACCCCAAGAATTTTATTAGAATAATATTTATTAGAATAATTTGCATAATACACAAGTTTAGATTACTAGATTTGAGGAAATGGAATATGGCAACCCTAACCTTAAAGTGTCTAAATACCATAAAGGCACCAGACCCCATCTGGGTGGCTTTCAAAGGTAATTTTCCAGTTCCTTCCTCTGAAATAGAGCCTAAAGCACCTGGTATTTGTTGGTAGCCATCCAAGTACTACCTGGGGCTGACCCTGCTTAGCTTCCCAGATCAGACAGGATCTGGTACCTTTAGGACATTTAGGCACTTCAAGGGTCAGGTTGCCATATTCCATTTCCTCAATCCAGAAATCTAAATTTATATATTATGAAAATTATTTGAATTATGCAAACCACTGTCACAAGACAGCCCTCCATTGCAATGCATCCCTCCCTCCCTTGCTTTCTGTACTCAGGCATCACTTGCTGTTGTTTTCCTTTTATATGCAATGCAGGCTGGCCTTGTTTCCTGCAGAAGAACTGGACAGAAGGTTGCCTCCACATTTTGACCTTATCTCAGCTTCTGCAAAAGCTAGAGACTTACTTTTTTCAAAAATGTTAACTTGGAATATAGACTACATGATGCTCCAAATGGGCACTAGGTGGTCTGCCTTGAGTCCAAGTAAAGCCCAGCTATCTGGGTGGTATGACAACATTCTTTTAAGACAGACACTGTGTCTATGTACTTTAAATTGTTACATGGTGGTGGTATGCAAAACCACTTTTGAATACCAGCACTATGCAGCCAGAAGCATTATCTGCCAATGTGCACATTGGCTGTTTCTGTAATTTCAGGGAATCAAGTGGTATGCAGTAGGGATGGAATGAATATGTGAGAATATTCTCTCAAAAATGGTTGAAAAACATGCTTTTCAGTGTTCAGAAACCCCAAGGAGAGGAATCCTGGTCTGATGGGAATCTTCGCAGTACAGGACTTACTCTGTTCAAAATTCACACATGGTTGTTTTGTTCAGGAAACCACATTATCTGCATGGAAAATAGTATTTCAGTGCAGAAATGTTAATTCCTGTGCAGAGAATTCTGTAATTGGGGATTTATTCTGAGTCACATTCTCATATGGTTGATTTGCATAGAAAACAGCATTTTCTGTGCAGGAATTAATATTTCTGCATTAAAATGTTATTTTTCCACACAGAAAATGCTATGGTCTGTACAAAGCAACCATGGGAATAAGTCCCAAATTTCAAATAGCCTTCAAAAACTGCATGATTTTCAAAGAGGCTCTTGCTGTGGCAAGAAAATTGCTGAAATTACTCGTTGGCCTGTTACAGACAGCCAAGGAAGGGGAAACGGCCAGGGACAGGACGGACGCGGGGCAGGGCAACCAGGGGGGGGGGGGGCGGAAACCACGGAGCGGCAGGGAAAGAGGAGGGCAGGGGCAAAAGGGAAGGGGGCCGGGGCAGAGAATTCGGGAATGGGGGAGTGATTCGGAGGCACAACACAGGGGGGGGGTGTGCGTGCGGTGGGGTGGGTGGGGGGTGGTGGGGGGCAGAGAAAACGCAGGGGCCGGGGTGCGTGTGGTGTGTGTGTGTGTGTGTGGCGCGACAACCCACAACACACACGGAGGTGCCACACAGAAAGGCGAGGGGCGGGACAAACAACATGGGAAGAAGGCCCAAAGGGCAAGACCGGCAAAACGGCAGGAGTTTCAAAGAGGCTCGTGCGGGAAAGAAAGGGCGGAAAGGACGCGTGGGGACGGGTACGACAGCCCAAAATAAACCTGCTCGAGTCACAGTGGAGTAGGGTGGGTCAATATGGCATCGTCCTAAGTCCAGGAGCCACACCAAAGCCAGGCCCAGCCTAGGCGGGAGCAGCTGGTGGGCGACTTCGGGACGCGAGGACGCAGGCAGCAGG
>NC_056524.1:269954661-269961672 GCF_019175285.1 Sceloporus undulatus
ATGCATCATTGAAACACCATACCTCCACTGTGACTCGAAGCAGCTTTATTTTGGCTGTCTGTAACAGGCCTTTGTTACCTTTGAGAATAAACCTGGATCTAATCTGCACTGAAGAGTTAATGCAATTTGACACTGTTTTAATTGCCATGGCTGAATGCTATGTAATTCTGGGATTTGTAGTTTTGTGAGATAGTTAGCCTTCTCTGCCAGAAAGCTCTGGTTCCCCAGCAGACTGCAAATCTCAGGATTGCACAGCATTGAGCCATGGCCGTTAAAACAGCATCAAACTGCATTATTTCTGCAGTGCAGATTAGACTGAGAGAAACATTACAGTTCTGGTACAAAAAAGCCATTGATCACTAGATATGTACCATCCACGAATATGGCACACAGACCGTAAAAATTGTTGCTGTTGTGCCTTGAAGTAGTTTCTGACTTACGGCAACCTTAAGGTGAACCTGGCATGATGTTTTCTTGGCACGCTTCTTCAGAGGGGGTTTGCCATTGCCATCCTCTGTGGCTGAGAGAGTGTGACTTTCTCAAGGTCACCCAGTAGGTTCTCATGGCTGAGCTGGAATTCTACCCTGGTCTCCAGAGTCATAGTCTAATGCTCAAACCACCAAGCCATGCTGGGTCAGAGGAAGGCAAAAGCAAACCCCTTCTGATGAAATCTTGCCAAGAAAATCCCATGATAGGATCACATTCTCTCAGAGGAAGTGAGTGGGGATTCGAATCCTGGTCTCAAGAGTCATAGTCCAACACTCAAACCTCTACATTACACTGGCTTCTTCCCAAAGAGTAGACATTTAATCAATTGTTGAATGGTGAGTCAACACATAGATCAGTCCCACTGATTTATTGAATCCAGTCTAGATTCAAGCCTGTATGAAATGGTTATATTTGTAGAACTCTACTGATACAAACATGCAGTGAATGCAGCCATTGCACAATGGACAAAAATTAAAATACAAGCACATGAGGAAGGGAATATATATATATGGGTATCACAACAACAGGAGTCTGTGATGTACTCCAGACTACACAAAATTCGGAAGGGGGAAATGGAAGTACAGTGGGCCTTGGTATCTGCTGGGGTTTGGTTCCAGGGCCTCCCGTGGACACCAAAATTTGTGGATGCTCAAGTCCTGTTAAATACAATGGCAAAGTGCAATGGTGTCCCTGATATAAAATGGCAAAACCAACGTTTGGTTTTTGGAAATTATATATATTTTAAAGTGTTTTCAAGCTGTGGATGGTTGAATCCATGAATAAGGAATACATGGATATGGAGGACCAATAATAATAATAATAATAATAATAATAATAATAATAATAATAATGTTTATTTATATACCGCTTTTCCAAATTAGATCAAAGCGGTGTATTATCCTCCCCAAAGAAATAATTCTGACCCTACCCATGAAATTCTCTTTTAGTCCTCAAATATCTAGTATTGCAGAGAGCAAGACCCTAAAAATCATTCACACCCAGACCTCTTCTGTGTACTGTGCTTGAATTCCTAAGGTACTAGTTGGCCTGCCCCTTTTATTTGGATACTTAAACTCTATTTTCTGAATGTCCAAGTGAAGTTTTAAGTTACTGCCAAGCTAGAATATTGGGCTTTGTTGTCATTCTGTGCCTTCAAGCTGACTTATGGTGACTGTAAGGTGAACCTGTCAGGGTTTTTCTTGGCAAGATTTGTCCAGAGGAAGTTTGCCCTTGCCTTCCCCTGAGGCTGAGAGCAGCATGTGACTTGCCCAAAGTCACCCAGTAGGTTTCATGGCCAAGTGGGGAATTGAACCCTGGTCTCCAGAGTTGTAGTCCAACGCTCAAACCACTATGCCACTCTGGCTGTATAGGACTGAAGAAAAAAATAGTTGTGGGGGAAGAAATCTTATTTGGAGGGCTCCCTTCTAATTCTACGGAGTTTATCACACTGGGGCTAATTTTGGCATTAAAGAGAGAGGAAAGTGTATTTAAAGCATCCTGCCAACAAAGTGAAAATGGCAAGTAATTGCGCAAATGATTATCATCACAATTGCGCAAATAAAGTGATATCAGAAATGCATTGTCACTGAAATCCTGAAAATAAAAAGATGTGTGTTAATGCTTTGTATAATTGCATAATTTTTCCAGATATTCTGAGCTTTTTCGTGTGATAAACTCCTATGATTCAGTGATTCCAAATACCAGTTGACAAAGGACAGTCGATGCTCTTTTTTCACCCTGGCAAGGATCACAATACTGAGTCCAAGCCTGGCCCTCTGTTTCAGAGAAGCCATTTCTGCTACAGATAACAAGTCATCATCTCTGGCCCAAAGAACCGAGACAGGCCTCTGACCGTAAAGTAAAATGAGAGAGGGGTCATATCTAGTCTAGTTAATGTGTGCTGCCCTGCCGAGCTTTGTATACTTTTCCGTAGATCATTTACATCCCAAGAGTGAGCTGGTAATTAAATCTTGGCTACATTCCTTTGGCGGGATTCCCCCGCTGGGGTCATGATGTCGACATGTTCACTAGAGAAGATTTGTCTCTGAGGAGGAGCATTACTTGCAGAAAAGAGGGAGAAAATGGATTCTAAAAACAGGCAGCCTCCTGGAACAATAGCTGCTTCTTTGGCCTTTCTCAGAAGCTGGATTCCAAGCAATTGTGGCTAGATTCTTAGCTCTGCTGTCGGAGACGTTGGCTTCTCGCAAGGTTGGCAAAAGTCTTGGCATTGGACCTGGTGGTTCCAGGTTGTTCGCCACCTCCTCAGATTCTTTATGGGAAAAGGAGTTAGATTACAGCACTGCTTTAACTGTCATGGGTCCAGTCTATGGCATCCTGCAATTTGTACTGTGTGAAGTCGAAGGCCTTCATGGCTGGCATCCATAGTTTTTTGTGGGTTTTGAGGGCTATGTGGCCATGTTCTACAAGAATGCATTCTCTGAAGATGCCAGCCCCAGATGCTGGTGAAACATCAGGAATAAACTCTTCTAGAACATGGCCACATAGCCTGAAAACCCCACAAAAAACTATAATTTGGACTGTGCTGTGACACCAGAGCTCTCAGAGAGGTTATTATTATTGTCATTAACTTTATTTATAAAGCGCTGTGAATTTACACAGTGCTGTACATACAATCAGTTAAAATAGATAAAATAAACCTGCCTATGGCATACATTCTAGGAAAATAATTAAACATAACACATATTAATACATCTTAACAGTCAAACAATAAAATTTAGAAAACAACAAATTAAAATAACAATTATAACAAATTAAAATAACATTGAAGAGAAGGCAAAATATCTCACAAAACTACAAATCCCAGAGGTGGTTTTGCCAGTTCCTTCCTCTGAAATAGAGCCTCCAGCACCTGATATTTGGTTGGCAGTCTTCTATCCAAGTACCAACCAAGGTTGATGCTGCTTAGCTTCCAAGATCAGACAGGATCTGATGCCTTGAAGGTTTTTAGACCTCCTTCTTTGGTGGTCTTTAAAAAGAAGCTTGATGGGCCACTATTTGGGAATGCTTTGGCTGTGTATTGCTGCATGGCAAGGGTTGAACTAGATGTCTCTCACAGTCCCTTTCAGCATTCTATGATTCCATGAATCACTGCCTAACTCCCTAAGTGTAAAGTTACACTCTGTCTTCATGACATAGGATTTCAACCAGAATGCCCTACTGATGGGGGCAATGGGGGCTATCTTTCTAGTATTGTGTGCTCACTGTGTATCTTGCAAGAACGATAAACTTTGCATCCACACTGCACCAATAATCTGGTTTGACGCCACTTTAATTGTCAGGGCTCAAGGTGATGAAATTCTGAGAAGTGTAGTTCACTGCAGCTGCAGAGCGAAGCACGGGGTTTTCATCACAGGGTTTTCATGACAAGATATGATCAGAGGTGGAAGCCTTTGCTTTGCCTCTGAGGCTGAGAGAGTGTGACTTGCCCAGGGTCACCCATGGCTGAGCTGGATAGCAAAGTTCTGGTGCCACAACAAGCTACACTTCCCAGAATTCCATCACCTTGAGCCCTAGCAGTTAAAGTGGTATTAAACTAGATTATTGCTGCAGTGTAGTTGCAGCCAAACTGGGACACAGACATGCACAAATGATGCAGGGGTCTGTTTTAGGAGAGAACCCATGAATAATCATGGGAACTCTGGCCAGGCTGGTGTTCTCCAACCCAGTGGCCTACAGCAAGCAATCAGGAAAAGAGGCCATCAACCTCTTTCCATCCTGCCCTGGAATGCACTAATTGGGTTGATGAAGAGCTAACTCACCCCCTTGCAATGTATATATAAACTGCTCATTAAAAAGAGTGAAATTCCACTGTGGGGCTGAATGCCTTTTTGGATACATCATGCAAAGAGGGAGAAACCAGGCGCATGGTCAGAAAATGTGTGGCTACACTGGAGGACTTAATGGATACTGTTTATGTGAGTGGGGCACTTACATTCTTCCAGATCCTTTGTGGGAACTGTCCACTTATATTCTTATGAGTACTTTTGGCTTCCTGCTCTTTTACATCCAGAAAACATATCCAGGGGTAGCCGTGTTGGCCATGTAGCAAAGTACAACAACATTCAAAATGCCCAAAACAGGGATGCCTTTAATTGGACAACCAAAATGCACAAAATATGTTTCAAAGCTCCACTGGCTTCTTCATCAGGCAAAGGTGCTAAGACTTGTATAGGACGGGAAAAAATTATAAAATGATGATGTTAGTCAGAGGCTTGCATTTGCTCAAGGTGTTGTTGGTGTTGTTCTTTGGAGGGATATCTAATAGCTCCCTCCTCCTTCTGGCCATGTGACATTGGGAATGAAGCATCTCAAAGTCCAGGAGATATAAATCTGAATTTCACTAGCAATGCAAAAAAGTACTTTTGAGATCCCAGATGTCTCCATCTTCTGTGAGGCCACAGCCCCTTTTGCTAGGCAGAGAACATTGTACTTCTCAAGGGAAGCCTACATCCTTTTGCATTAGGAAAATTTTAGGTATAGCTTTGGTAAAATAGGAATGCGGTGGCTAAGTGCTTAAGACGCCAATTCTGCCAATTGTAAGACTGGAAGGATGACAATTCGAGGCCTGAGTGCTGCAGGATGAGGTGAGCTCCCATCACTAGTCCCAGCTTCTGCCAACCTAGCAGTTCAAAAGCATGAAAATACAAGTAGATAAATAGGTATCACTTTGGTGGGAAGGTAATAGTATTCAATGCAGTCATGCTGGCCACATAACCACCAGAATAGTCCTCAGACAATGCTGATTCTTCAGCTTAGTAATGGAGATGAGCACCACCCCCTACAGTTGGTTATGACTAGACATTCATGTCAAGAGACTACCTTTACCTTTTTTACCTTTTTTGGTAAAACATGTCACATGTAGTCCCCATTTTTTTTTTAAAAAAATGTTTTAACTTTGTTGGAGGTATAAACCCCAAATAGGAAACTCCCAATCCATTGGCTCCCTCTTTAGGATCCCTAAAAGGAGGATCTAAAGGAGACATTTTGGATCTCAGAAGAAATGCCTTTTTGCATTGCTAACAGATTTTATCTCCTGGATTGTGGAATGCTTTGTTCCCAGAGTCACATGGCCAGAGGGAGGAGGGACCCACTTGCACAGATATCCCTCAAAGGAACAACACCAACAACACTTTCAGAAAATGCAAGCCTTTGACTAACATCGTCATTTTATCATTTTTTTTCTTCCTCATGATTTTTAACACTTTTTCCTGGTGAAGAAGCCAACAGAACTTCAAACGCTTGCATTATGTATTTTGTGCATTTTGGTTGGACAATTGAAAGTATCACTGTTTTGTAGATTTGGGATGTTATTGTACTTTGCTCTTTTTCCTATTACTGATCCGTCAAAGCATATCCTCCAATATTTCTCATATGAAAACCAGAACATGTGTGGCCAGAGAACATCAGAGTGTGGTCAAGATGATAAAAATGATTAAAGAGGAAGAACACACAAGTTGGAGAGGTTACAGCAGTTTGCTTTGGCCTGAGAGTAAGAAAACCCTATGAAATTCAACAGGTCACTTGAAAGCATGTTCACACAGAGAAATATTTCAATTAATTAATGATGCAATCATGTACATGGATGCACATCCATGCATAATACACTGACTTTAGCACAAAGGCAAAACAACCAGCTCTACTGAAATGTGTGTATAAAACACCAACAGGACACCAGCCTGGTTTTTGGAGCCGTTTACTGGATACCAAAGCTGTACAACTAAATATGCAACTTAGAATGAAATGTCCCCATAAATGCAAAACTTAACATGCACAAGACAGCTTCTATCATGACCTTAAACTGAATGTAGACATGCTGCATCAGACAAAAATGCCCAGTTGCTTCCCTAGTTGCACACGTGTGTGAGAGATGGGAGTTCCTCCATTTATCAGAACCTTCTCCCCAGACGACAAAGGATTAAATGTGGGAGAAGGTACTGTTACATTTTAATGAGATTCAGAGTCACAGGTGATGAGAGGGCAACTGTCCAATGAGTTGGGCAGCTAGGCAGAAGAGTGAACCTTCAAGGTGGTTCTGGGGGAGGTTTATAAAAACCTGGAACCAACATGAGGCTTTTGTCTGTCTACCTTTGCCTCTGGCTCAAGCTAAGCAGACCATGGGGCGATTCACATTACCTTTTACACCGGTTTTGAAATCGATTCTTCCACGTGAAGTTCATATTGGGCCCGATTCTGTCACAATCCATGTCGAGGCTTGCACAAGGAAATGCCCCTTACCCCGGGGTATCCAAAATCGGGCTAAAATCCATCTTTTCTCAAAAGACCTGGGTTCCGCAAAATATGAACTTGCCCTCGATCATGGTCGGGGCAAATTCTGGGAGGGATTAAGGTCTGAGGGAGGGCAGAGGTCAGAGCATTCCCTCCCCTCATCGGAGGGAAGGGGGAGGAGGAGGAGGAGGAAAGAGCTGAAGAAAAAAGGGGAATCTGGAGGCAAAGGGTGACAGGAGGCAAAAAGGGGGTGACTGATGGGGTCAATTCAGGGCA
>NC_056524.1:269962344-269965835 GCF_019175285.1 Sceloporus undulatus
AACGCTTTGCATATGTATTTTGTGCATTTGGGGTTGGACAATTGGAAAGTATCACTGTTTTGTAGATTGGGGATGTTATGGTACTTTGCTCTTTTTTCCTATTACTGATCCGTCAAAGCAATCCCCTCCAATATTCTCATATGGAAACCAGAACATGTGTGGCCAGGAACATCAGCAAGTGTGGTCAGATGATAAAAAATGATTAAAGAGAAGAACACACAAGTGGGAGAGGTTACAGACGAGTTTGCTTGGCCTGAAGTAAGAAAACCCTAGGAAATCAAGCAGGTCACTTGAAAGCATGTCACACAGAGAAATATTTCAATTAATTATGATGCAATCATGTACATGTGCACATCCATGCATAATACACTGACTTAGCACAAAGGCAAAACAACCAGCTCTACTGAATGTGGTAGACAACATAACACAACAGAGACCAGCCTGTTTTTGGAGCCGTTTACTGGATACCAAAGCTGTACACTAATATAGCAACTTAGAATGAAATGTCCCCATAAATGCAAACTAACATGCACAAGACAGCTTCTATCATGACTAAACTGAATGTAACATGGCTGCATCAGACAAAAATGCCCAGTTGCTTCCCTATTTGCACACGTGTGTGAGAGATGGAGTTCCTCCATTATCAACCTCTCCCCAGACGACAAAGGATTAAATGTGGGAGAAGTAACTGTTACATTTTAATGAGATTCAAGTCACACAGTGATGAGAGGGCAACTGTCCAATGAATTGGGCAGCTAGGCAGAAGAGTGAACCTTCAAGGTGGTTCTGGGAGTTTATAAAAACCTGGAACAACATGAGGTTTTGTCTGTCTACCTTGCCTCGTGGCTCAAGCAACAGACCATGGGGCGATTCACATACCTTGTACAAAACACGGTTTTGAAATCGATTCTTCCACGTGAAGTTCATATTGGGCCCGATCTGTCACAATCCATGTCGAGGCTGCACAAGGAAATGCCCCACCCCCGGGGTAGCCAAAAGCGGGCTAAAATCCCACTTTTCTCAAAAGACCTGGGTTTCCGCAAAATTGAACTTGCCCTCGATCATGGTCGGGCAAATTCTGGGAGGATTAAGGTCTGAGGGAGGGCAGAGGTCAGAGCATTCCCTCCCCATCTGAGGGAAGGGGGGAGGAGGAGGAGGAAAGAGCTGAAGAAAAAGGGAATCTGGAGGCAAAGGGTGCAGGAGGCAAAAAGGGGGTGACTGATGGGGTCAATTCAGGGCAGGTCGGAGGGGGGGTGGCAGGAAGAGCCAAGCTTCGCGCTATCCATCAGGGACCATTTCCCTTTATTTTTTATTTTTTTATTTTATTTTTGGCAAAAAATGTGCATGTTTGTAGGGATATTAGATAGATAGCAGGAGAAAGGGTCAATTCATGGCAAGAGCAGGGCACATACACAGCAAGGGAAGCCTCTGCTTACCAGCAGAGACCTTTTTTCCTTTGGATTTTTTATTTTTTAATTATTTTGGCTGTCTATGCGCATATTTTTTCCCTTTGGAAGGACTGCTGCAATGAGATGAATGTTAGAATTCGAATGTAATGTGCAACTTGCAAATTGATACAGCTGTTGCTACTGTCTTCAGGGTAGCCTATTTTTTCTTGGGATGACTGCTGCAATGCTCTGAATGTTACATTGTGAATGTAATGTTGCAACTGATACAGCTTTTAGCTATTGTCTCTAGGAATTCAGGGTAGCCATTTTTTCCTTGGAATGACCTGCTGCAAAGCGAAGATGTTAGAAATCGAATGTAAGGCTTCTCTTTCCAGTTAGGCAATTGATACAGCTTTGCTACTGTCCCTAAGGATTCAGGGGTAGGCTAGGGAAAGCCAAAAAAAAAAAATATGCATCCTTTTGCTGGGCATCCGAGGTGAGGAATTATTTTATTGTTATTGTTGTTGTTGTGTTATTACCTTGTATGAGGCATTCTGGGGTGCCAAGGGTAGGATAGGGCTACAGAGAATGGCACTAGCTAGTCATTTTGGGGTTGAAAATGGGGCCAAGGGCAATCATACTACAACACTCCCCAGATGCCCACAACACACCACACACACACACACACACACCACACACAAACAGAGGTTTTTAAATTTGACAAGTTGTGCCTGGTCCTTTAAAAAAGGGGAGGGGTTGAAAGCACCTTCTGAGCGCCCTATCAGTGCTGGAAATGTCACTATGACCATCGTGGAACTAACTTTGATTGCAGCCACACCTGCATCACCTTAACCCGAATTCTCCAAGAAAGGCATGTGTTAAAATGCCCCTGATTGGTAGTCAGCACTTTTCCAGAGAGATTCGGGAGGGACCCCCCAAGCCCCCCGAATTTGACCAGTTTGTTCCAGAGCAATGCCACCAGTGTGAATGAGGCCCATGAGGGGCTTTTAACCTGGAGCTCTGGAACTGGAGACTGGTGGAACTGAACAATGAAATCCAGCTATCCAGAAACATCAAGGATTACACATCTCATCTCATCTGTGAATGAGATTAGGAGAATGTACCAGTCAGTGGCGTTAGGATATTTGGATTTCTTTTCCTGGTTTGGCTGAATTATTTTGGCTCTGTAACTTATACTTTCTGTCTGTGCCTGGAGGACAAGTTGGTCCTTCATGCAAGTGATATCCTTTTGCTATAGAATTCCTTTGCTTAGAATAGAGCCTTTCTTTAAGGTAATCTGCCTCTCTTGCACTCCTTTTTCATATGCCTTAGCTTGGCCTGGTTCTTCCCTTCGGTCAGTACGAGTGGAATTTTCTATTATTATTATTATTATTATTATTATTATTATTATTATTTCTTACCTGGCTCTCCCCATGGATAGAAGTGGGGAAGAACAACAACTAACAGTGTCAGTTAAAACACATCAGTTGAAATGCACATCAATTTAAATAGACAAATAAGATATACGCTTATTAAAACAATCCACATTTAAAATTAATCATTTAAAATTCACAATTTAAAAATCATTAGGATAAGCCTGTTGGAGGAGACTAGTCTTTGATGCTCTTTTAAAATGGGACAGTATATGTCAGCGCAACTGCTGGGGTCCAACAACCCTTGTCAGCAACTCAAACAAGTCCTGGGGTTAAGCCAGACCCTTGGAGCAGAGCTGGCAAATTTCCAGAAGCCGAAGTGTGGCTCCCCAAGTCCAATTGGGATGACAGCAACTGGATGTCTACCAGGAACTGCAGCAATGCAGGAACCTCCAGGGACACACAGCAAACCGATGCTGTAGCTTCTTCTGATGAACCACCAGAGAAACAAAAGTCCCCAAAGTGCTCTTTATTCACAGTGCTATAATACAAAACCAGATCTCTAAAACTCCAAAACATACCAATCCAACTCCTACATCAGACCCACACCACACCCTTGCAACCCCTGGGTTTATATAGACTCCAGACCATGTGGTCTCCCAAACCCAGTGAGTTCAGGTGTGTAGCCATGTCAGGTGTCTCCTGTGCAATCCAGACACATGTTTCATCA
>NC_056524.1:269965860-270038601 GCF_019175285.1 Sceloporus undulatus
TCCATGGCTACGTGCACTTGGACATTGAAGTGTCCTGGGCCCAGTGAGCTTCAGCTGGTGCTGTTCAACCTTGCCACTCTGCTGAATGCTCATGGCCAAACACACACACATCAAGCATTTCCCTGTGTGCTGTTTTTAACCTTCAGCCACCCCTGGGTTTATATAGACTCCAGACCATGTGGTCTCCCAAACCCAGTGAGTTCAGGTGTGTAGCCATGTCAGGTGTCTCCTGTGCAATCCAGACACATGTTTCATCATCCATGGCTACGTGCACTTGGACATTGAAGTGTCCTTGGCCCAGTGAGCTTCAGCTGTGCTGTTCAACCTTGCCACTCTGCTGAATGCTCATGGCCAAACACACACACATCAAGCATTTCCCTGTGTGCTGTGTTTTAACCCTTCAAATCCCTGACAGTATATTCAGCTGTCGAATCTCTTCCGGCAGGTCATTCCACAGTCTAGGGGCAACCGAACAAAAAGTCCTCTGGCTGACTATTGCCAAGGTAGTCCTGGCTGACTGGAGTAAACGTCTGCCAGAGGACCTGAGTATACATTGCTAAGGTGGGAGACGTCAGTCATTGGATGGTGGCAGCAAGTTCTTTAGATAAAAGGTGGTCCCAAAGGGTCCCATCCAGTTCAGGCAAGAGAAGAGGAGGGATCCAGAGAACTCCTCACAACATATAAGGTGTCAACAACATTCCAGCCACTCAGAGGCCTAGATCTGTAGTAAGGAGAGAAAGCAGTGGAGGAGGCAGATATCTCTGCTGAAATGTTGGTCAGATGTTCACCATATGTATAGTAAGAGTGATGCACGAATGATGAGTGAAAGTCATCCAGGAAGATCAGCATCCTGAGTGTGAGCAACATGAATCACTGTGGCAATGTATGCATGCATATCAATGGGGGTGGCTTTTCCTCATGCTTAAACACACACTAGCAAATTGATGTGGGTTGCTACTAGTACAAGAACATTTGCTGTCCCTGGAAAAAAGCATGTTCTGAATTATCAAAGATGAAAAGCGGCTTTGATTTAATCCTTCTGTTATTTTTTGCCTCCTTTCTGTTATGCATCCAGAAAGCATATTATTACAGAGGGAAAAGTATGCTCAGTTCCTTGTCTGACAATAAATCCTACTCTGCCTTCCCAGCTGCAATGTACTGGCCAATATCCCACTTCAGCGTCTTGTAGTGTAAATCTCCACATGCAGAGTCATGCACTGATTGTGCTATGCAGTCCTTGTGTTGAATGGCAGTGGTGCACAACTGAACATACAATCCAATGTGCAATCCAGTGCACATGTGCATCTATGTGCCTTCATGCGTGCCTGAAGGAACAATGGCACCATGCAGACAACTCTGCTTCCTCAAAGCTGAGCTGAATGTGGACATTCTGCTTCAGAGAAAAACATTCAGCCAGTTCCATAGGGGAATTTACACAACTGTAAGGCACTAACCTGTGCAACTTGTACTCAGGACAAGAGGCTGCGTCAGGACAGAATACAGAGACATGAAATTATTTCCAAAAAGCAAGAGAGTCAGGCAAGGCCACATTTTATCACTCTATCTGTTTTACTTGTATACCAAATGTATCATATACAAAGCCGAATTAGACTAGAACAAAGTCTAGTCCAGGAAGGAACATCAACAATTCAAGATATGCAGATGACACCATACTAATAGCAGAAAATAGCAAAGAATTAGAATAGTTAGCAAATCAAGTCAAGGAAGAATGTTCAAAGGCAGGTTAACAGACGAACATCAAAAAACACAAAGAATGACCACAAATGGTCTATATAACTTTAAAGCAGACAACTAAGTTATTGAAATGGAGGGTATGAACTATTTATGTCTTTCCAAATTCTCAATTTCTGTGTATCATCAATACGGGGAAAATTAACATCAGTGGAAACTAAGGAAATCTTCTTGTTCAGGGCTGCAGACAGATGGGGCGCGGCGTCCTGTTTCTCAGATGTCAAACTCTTGCAGAAAGAAATCCAGAGTTCAATTTCACAACATCTTCCACCCTTCTGTTAATCCAGTTTGACTTATGGTGTCTCAGATGTTCTTCAACGAAGTCTACCCTGCAGTGTTTGGTTGTGTAACTATAAGACTGCACAGCTCATTTATCTGGATTACATCAAGGTCCGCCATCTAAACCAAGATTCATTGGCCAGGCTCTAAGGACAAAAGAAAGATGTATTGATTCATCAAATCCATTCATTAAAACATGGCATTCCATAGTATCTCAGAGAGGTGGCTGTAGTATCTACCCAAATGACAAACTTCAGGTTTGCTAGGATGTTGCCATGGCAGTTAAAGTGAAATCGCCAAGCTACAATTGTGTGGTGTGAGGGGGCCCTAAAATTCTGTAGGTCCGAATTCAAACTCTCCCACCAGACTACAAAACCCAAGATTCCCTAGGATGGCATTATAACAATTAAAATGGAATGAAAGTACTGTAACTATTATTCCTCTCTTGCTCCTTCCTTCCAGGATTAAGACTCTCCCTCTTTCTAATTGTTTTCATCCCCCACAAAAAGGGATAGAACCAGGACAGTTAAAGTGACATCAAACTGCTACAACAGCATAATGCAAATACACTGACTAGCATGCCATTTTGGATCTTTTTCCAATTTGACAGGAGCAATCCCAATTGATCCTCTGCCCAAGTTTTCAGCTACTTTTAAAATATTACAGTTTTTCTCTGCTCTTCCCACTTTCCTCATTTGTCCTCAGCATACTTCAAAAAGAGAAAAAGCAGAATCATAGGATCTTGGAAGAGACCCCAAAGTTCATCCATTCCAGCCCCATTCTGCCATGCAGGAATACACAATCAAAGCACTCCCTGTGACGGATGGCCATCCAGCCTCTGTTTTCAAAACCTCCAAAGAAAGAGACTCCACCACTCGTAGCAGCATGTTCCACTATAGTTTGCGCTCCATTGGCTCAGTATGGGGGGAAACAAGGGAAAGAATCTTGTCCTTCCCTGTAGATTCAGGCAAAAGCAAATTGCAGCAGCCTCTCCCAGTTTGTCTGTTCTTCCTCATTAATATCTTTTGCCATCTGGACCACACTCTTATGTCACTCAGGCACATGTGTCCCAATTTTCTTCTGTGAAATATTACAGCATGTGCTCCTGTAACTTTAATCCTCAACACATCTAGGAGCAGAACAAGGTAGCATACAGTGCCATCAAAGTACAGGACAAGACATTCTACCTAAACATTATAAACATTTTACCTTTAAAGCCCCAAATGGCTTGGGCCCGAGTTACTTGAGGGAACGCCTCTCCCTACACAATCCGCCGGGAAGAAATCACTAGACTGCGTAACAACCAGGCTAGTGACCACTTCCCACAGAGCATTTTCTGCCATGGTCCCCAAGTTGTGGAATGATTTGCCAGAAGAGATCCGTCTTATTACCACCCAGATGCTTTCAAGAAAGCACTGAAGACAGATCTCTTCTGGCGAGCCTACCCACCAAACCTGCTGTAAAATATCTCACCTCTGTTAGCATTGTATGGAGAGTCAGCTAGCTGTATCGTATTTATAGTAATATATATATATATATATATATATATATATATATATGCTATGTATTTAATATTGTTGAAATATGTTTTTATTGTTGAAATTTGCTGACTGCTGTAATCCCACCTTGATCCGCAGGGAGAGGCGGGAAATAGAAATAAATTATTGTTGTTGTTGTTGTTGTTATTATTATTATTATTATTATTATTATTATTTATAAGAGCTTCCTGACGGTAAGAGCTGTTCAACGGTGGTGCACTGCCTGGGAGTGTGCTGGAGTCTCCTTCTTTGGAGTGTTTTAAGCAGAGGCTGCATGGCCATCTGTTGGGAGTGCTTCAAGCATGGCACATGAGGTTGGACTGGATGACCCTGGAGTCCTTTCCAACTATAATTCTGTTTAATCCTGGATGGCAGGTTGAGGTTGGACTGGGTGGCCCTTGGGGGTCCTTTCCAACTATGAATTCCTGCATGGCAGAATGGGGTTAGAGTAGAAGACTCTTGGGGTCTCTTTCAGTTCTAGGGATTTTATCACACTGGGGTTGATTTTGACATTAAAGAGTGATTAAAGCACATTTAAAGCATCAAACGAATGAAGTGGAAATGACGAGTAATTGCGCGAATGATTATCACACGTAATTGTGCAAATAAAGTGATATCGGAAATGCATTGATGCTGAAATCTCGAAAGCAAAAAGATGTGTATTAATGCTTCTTTGTGACCACTTTAATGGCAGCTTTTGTGCGACGTTGTGTGAAATCATTATGTGTAATTACGTGGTTTTTCGGGCATATTCAAGGGATAATCTCCCGATCTCCTTTGTGTGATAAATTCCTATGAAATGGGAGAGAGGTGCCATTCCTCCCTTGCCTTCAAAACTTCAGCTTTCAGTCACAGCCATCCTCTTGCTATTGCCTTGCTGGTGGAGAGCAATGGAGGTAGAGAGAACAGAACTAAGTCCTCCTCCCCACCGCCGCCACCTCCTTGCTCCAAGATCTGCTAAGTATTAAAGTTACAGGAGTTCCATCCAGCTGCAATGTGTCAGCCCTCTCTATGACTAAACCCAGTCTCTATGTCTTCACTATCACTTGCCTTTCCCTCCACTTCCATCCCTTTTGTGCTTCATCTGCTTGATGAAGAATTCAGGAGAATCCAAGACCTTGCATAGTTCAAGTTGGCCCAAGAAAGGGGCTGTCTTAATAAACATCAAGTATTTGCCGTTACAGACAACAGAGCTACTTTTCCTTTTGTATTTACCACTATGAACAACTTTTTAAAAATAGACCAAAGGGGGGAAAGGCTGGAATCTCTCCCTGTTGCTCTGGCCTTAGGCTCCAAAGTAAACAAAAACAGAGCATTTTTTCCTCCATGCTTGGCTGGTATCTACCTCCTATGTGTATCTGATGCAGTGCGCTCTGGCTCCCAAAAGCCATAATAATGTGTGAGGCTTTTTTGTGGAGTCAAAGGCCTCTTTGTTGTGATTTGCTACTAACATGGCTCCTCCGCTGGAATTTCTTACCATTATTAATGCTTAAGGGTGTCTCTTTTTTGGCAGCTGAGGTTTACAGCAGCAACAGATTGGGGAAGGATTGCTGGATTGAGACTTACATTTGTTTGTCAAACCAATTCCTGGGATGGGGGTCCATAATCTATCATGTTCTGAAGCTGGGATCCGTTGTTGTTGTTGTTGTTGTTGTTGTGTTTTCAAGTTGATTCCAACTTATGGTAACACTTTTGTTGTTCTGTGTCTAAGAGCCTTATCACACTAGACCAGGGGTAGGCAATCTTTTTGAGCCGGGGGCCGGGTTGCTGTCCCTCAGACAACTGGGGGGCCAAAGCCAAAAAATAAATAATTAAATAATTTTTAAAAAAATTAAATATATAAATAAACCAGGACAAATGTAGGACAAAATTTTCAAATGGAAGACACTTTTTAAAAAAAAAATGGAGGACACACGAAAAAAAATTGCTGATTTTTAAAAAAATGTTAATATAAATACATGTTTCTGAGGCTTCTATAGACAATTGCCCCCCAAAGGCCCTGGTGGCAATCGGCAGCAGGACCGGGCTGGGGCCAGTCCCAAGGCCTCGCCGGGCCGCATCTGGCCCGTGGGCTGCAGGTTGCCTACCCCTGCACTAGACAAATCCCGTGCAAAAACAGGATTTTAAAAGTAAAAAAAACAGCTGCAAATACAGGAAGTTTTTCAGACGCGTTTGCGCCAAAGAGCAATAACGCGAAAATAAAGTGAACCAAAGGTTTTTTTTTAAATGACACCTTTTGACGTTCAGAAGTTCCTGAAAGTAAAAATGTGTCATTTTTGTTGACTTTTAGTTCACTTTATTTTCACGTTGTTGCTCTTTAGAAGAAATGTTGTCTGAAAAGGTTTTTGTAGGTTTTTTCTACTTTTAAATCCTGTTTCTGCTTGGGATTCGTCTAGTGTGATGAGGTCCTTCAAGACATTTCTGACTTATGGTGACCCTAAGGCAAAACTACTGTGCAGTTTCCTTGGCCAGGTTCATTCAGAGGAGGTTTGCCATTGCCTTCCCTGAGGCTGAGAGCGTGTGACTTGCCCAAGGTCTCCCAATGGGTTTCACAGCTGAGCCGGGAATCAAACCCTGGTCTCCAGTTGTAGTCCAGCGCTCAAACCTCTACACCATGCTGTCTGTCTGGAATTCCATACTTTAAAAAAATATGTCTTAATACCTAGTAATAATATACATTTATTTATGCTTTATCCCTCCTCCACAATAGCAAACAGAAGTTTATCACCTCATTTAATCCCCAAAATCAACAATCATTTTCACAGATATGGAAATAACTCATTAATCACATGTTTCACATCCTCATTTCCCATTTTTCCATTTGCATTCCCAGTCACAATTCTCTTTTTATCTCTACATGATTCTTGATTACCTTGTCCACTATACTTTAACCTTTATTTATAAAGCGCTGTAAATTTACACAGTGCTGTACATACAATCTTTTTAATTAGATGGTTCCCTGCCCTCAGGCTTACAATCTGAAAAGACATGACATAAAAGGAGAAGGGAAAGGTGGTGGGGCTAGTAGGCTAATACATATAAAGTACATAGCAATACAGAAAATGGTTCGATAAAACAGGCACCAAAAGAACATCAAATACTTTAACCTTCTTTCCCAAAAAAAATCAAATTATATATACTCTTTTATATACTTTAACAACTAAATCTTGTCCCAATTTGATTTCCTTTTTTCCGCCTTAATGCAGTAACTCCAGGAGCAGCTTTATCTTTCATTTCCATTCAAATCCATTCTTCCCTAATTAAAGAGTTACAGCTGGGATATATAGGGGCTGTAAATAAGGGGGCTGTAAATGTAAAATTAAACCAAACCAACCTCCCAAGAAAGATCTGGTTATCCCCCTTGGACAGGACTATATCCTTCTTGTGTCTTAGAAAAGAGATGTGCCACTTATATATGAGCAGGACTTTGGACAAAGTAACTTTTGTTAGCTGGATCCTTTCCCGACCCTCCCACTCCTTTTCCATCATTATTATTTCTCTCCCGCATACTCCTAGGTGGACCAAGTCTGAGTTGCCATCTGGAGCACTTTAAAAGAAAGCCATGGTGATTTCCCCAATGCAAAGAATCTAATTTCTCCTCTTCTCCTTCTGGCATCCTTGGGGCACATTCTTCCTCTCCTTGGCCTGGTGCCATCCTCCCCCCCCCCCCCCACCAGCCCCACACCATGTAAAGCAAATGCCTTTGCACATTGCTTAGAGACTTACACAGCCCCAGGGCTGGTCCAGGCAGGGGAGCACTGTCTCAGACAGGGAGCCTGTCTGAATTTCTAATGAAGTCATTTGAATATGAATACATGCTCCCCTTTTTTCTCCCCCTACCTCTGCACACCAGAAAGGGAAGAGAGAATGGGAGGAGGAGGAGGAGGAGAAGGGGGCCACTTTGTCCCAATGATGCTCACTCACCTCCTCCTCTCAGGGCAAACAAAAGATCCTGCAGTGCCACTGCACAGGATAAATCTACGCTCATGTAGAATTCAAAGACGTTGCCATGTTAGTCTGGAATATCGGTCTGCAAAGGGATCTTATAGCACCTTTGAGACTAACTGCATGAAACATATCGTGGCATGAACTTTTGTAGACCTGGTCTACTTCCTCAGACGCATGGAGTGCACTGGTGCCCAGGAAGGACACCAATAATAGCTATAGAAATGCAAAACTTGTGAGTATGCTGGTGACAAGTTCAGCTTCACCACTGGTCTCTGAGGAACAAAGGCAGGAGGGAAGATGTTGCCTAAAGCCAGGATGGGTGGATGACCCTAGGAATGGTGGAGGAAGTTTTGCATTTCTATGGCTATTCATACAGTCTGATTATAAAGGCCCTTCCTGAGCATCACTTCACTCCATCTGAGGAAGCAGACCAAGACTACAAAAGCTTATCCTACAACTTCTTTTGCTCAGTTAGTCTCAAAGGTGCTACAAGATCCGTTTCAATACCAAGCAAGAGACATTGTAGGATAAGCTTTTCTAGACTTGGGAGTTTATTGCACACACTTTTGCCCCCAATCTGGGTGCGGGCAGGGGACATGTGTAGCCAAGTGAAAATGCATTTTATCACATGCAAAACTGTCCTCAAGGCATCCCCATGCCATTGCCCAGCCCTAAGCCATCCCAGATCATGGCTCAGCCATGTGATTTTGCTCAGCCAGAAAGCTTTTGTCTTTCAAAACTCAGGCACCTGAGCCTTGACAGGAAATGGCTTAGGGCCAGGCGATGCATGCTTTTCCAAGGGTTCTGTCATTGGCGCTGCAGGTCTATGCCCTTTAGTAACCATTTTTTAGCAGAGGCTGGATGGCCCTTTGTCACAGAGTGGGTTTTGATTGTGTCTTCCTGCATGGCAAAAGGGAGGTTGGACTGGTTGGCCCTAGTGGTCTCTTCCAATTCTACAATTCTGTGGAAACAAAATGAAAAAGAAAGCACATAAAACCAACAATTAAAATACAATACTATAAAACCATTAAAGCATAGGATGCATCGCAAAGGTGTGTATGATCATAGAATCATAGAGTTGGAAGAGACCAGAAGGGCCATCCAGTCCAGCCCCCTGCCATGCAGGAAATCCAAATCAAAGCATCCCCGACAGATGTAAAGGCAGCAGCAGCAGCAGCAGCAGCCAGCTTGCAACCATTGGTTTTGCATCTCAGCTGGAATTGAGCAGGGCTTGGAAAAGTTACATTTTGGCAGACTGGGGAATTCTGGGAGTTGGGGCCCTGAGCCAGGATGAAGTTGGTTGCCCCCTGAAAATGTTCCAATCTCTCTTTTAGCAGAAGAGTAAAGATAGAACATGCATAAATGTGAGATATGATTTACCCAATATAACATACAAATTCTGGGAGCCAGAAGTGAGATCTCAACTCTAGTTGTTTGGGCCAAGAGTAGAATCCTGCTGTGTTTATTTTTGAGAAGAGTGTGGAGATTGTCTAGTGTCTGATTTATTTACTTTTTAGTGTATCTTGGCATGACATTTCATGATCCAACTGATGGAAGAAAACAGAAGCCACACCCCAGAAGGGATGCTTTTTCAGTTAAAAAATGAAAGCGTTTTTGGGTTAACATGAGAAAGTTGGGAGAACGCAGAGAATACCAGGGCCCTTTAAATAAAAATAAAAACCATCCTTGTCTCAGAGAGCCTGACAACTCACACATTTTTAAAATCATGGTGGAAAAATGAGGAATGACTCCTGCTATTTCATGCGTGTTTGGCCAAGGAAATGCCAGAACATTTCACGCTCTATATGGCTGGATTTGGGCTGCATCTGCACTGCAAAAAGAATGCAGTTTAACCACCTTGACTCAATGCTATGGAATTGTGGGATTTGAAGTTTTGTGAGCTATTTAGCCTTCTCTACCAGAGAGCTCTGGTGCCACAAGAAACTACAAATCCCAGGATCCCATAGGTTGGAACCATAGAAACTAAAGCGGTGTCAAACTGCTTTATTTCTGTAGTGTGTCAGCAGCCTACAGCTGAGTAGTGTGAAAGGACTCTGATGCTGATTTAAATCATGGAGGGTAAAACCCTTTCAGTGTCTTATTTATGTATAGCTTCCCCTATGGAAACAGTTGGCCATTTTTGTCTGATGCAGAACATCCATATTAACTTCAGACCTTAAGAATTGTGCATGCATTTTGGGCCACATATTGCCCATCCCTGGACTGGGACCTGTGGTTTGATTTCCTGCCCTTTCCTAGCAGCAATTGCAATGTCAGCCATCTCCTCCTTGAGGACAGGCCAAGAAATCACGCTTTTCGAGGACAGCACATTTTGGTTAAACATTAGCAAGAACTTTATACCCTTAAGAGCTGTTCAGCAGTTGAAGTAGTTCCCTGGGGAGGGGAGGGGAGGGAATTAGCAGATCAAAGGGATAATGTTCCCAGCAGGAGGGGTATGTTTTATGTAGAGGAAACAACAGTCCAGGGAATAACCAAAAGCAAACATACAACTAAATACAAAATCCACAATTTTCCTATTCAAACAGCCATTTGAAAAGTGATTATATAAGGCCTGACTTGAAGGCAAACAACAGCAGCAACAACAGTTGAAGCACTGTGCAACTGAATGTACAAACAAGTGTGGAATGCACAATTGTAGGGTGCAATGTGCAACTGGATGTCTATTACACAACGGCACCCAACCATTCACCCCTGTTTCCACAATCTTCAGCTGAACACATATTTTGACTGTGGACAAAAAAGTACATGAATAAGGGAGGTTTATAAGGGAAGTTATAAACATAAATAGGATGCCTGCAAGTTGAAAGGGACCATCTAATCCAACCCCTGCCAGTGCAAGAATCTTCCAATAAAATACTCCTGAGGGCAACCATCCAACTAGTACACTATTTGCTCCAGCAGATAGGTTTGCCACTTACCCCTGACAAGGTCTGTACCAGAGAAACATTTATAGTTGATCTTAAAAAAAGAAATCCTGACTTCCTTCCTAGCTTGGAAATACTCTATTACTGGACCACATCTCTGAAAATTCCTACAGCTAATATGGCCATTGGTTTGCAGCAGTAGAGCCAGCATGGTGCAGTGGTTTGAGCATTGAGTTATGATGCTGGTAATCAGAGTTCATATCCCTGACAGACATGAAAACCTACTGGATAACCTTGGGTAAGTCACGCACTCTCAGCCTTAGAGGAAGGCAAAGGCAAAAAAGGTCCTCAATAAATCTTGCCAATAAAGCTCCATAGTAAGGTCACCTTAGGATTGCCATAAATCAGAAATGACTTGAAATGATTTGACAACAATAACAACAGCAACATGCAAATCTTTCTTTTTTGGAGACACTCCTTTTTGGGGTCTGCCACTCACAGTGTTTCCCAAGCTAATATGGCCACTGGCCATGCAGCCTGATAAATTCCAGGATTTATGATCCAAGAAAGGAATTGTTCTAAGCCCTGTCATTTCCTGGCCAAAGGCACACATATCCAAGCAGGGTTGGGATGAAATGGCATCATGCTGTAATATTGTCCCATAGGTATTCTGGAGGAAGTGAAGGGAAAAAAAACAGTGTCCTGCCACCACCAGTCAACACTGTTGGATTTAGTTAGAAACTGAGATTTGCAGACTAAACAAAACAAACAGAAGTCACGGTGCACTTTCAGAGAGTGATACCTTTATTGGCCAACCAAAATGCACAATATACTTGTTGCAAGCTTTTGAAGTTCCACTGGCTTCTCCATCAGGCAAGATGTTACAAACCAAACAGGAGGGAAAAAACAATTGGAGATGTTAGTCATTTGCCTGCATGTTGTTTCAGTCCTTAGTGAAGATGATATGCTGAGGAGGATTCCCAAAGAGGGGTCCCTGTTGAGATGCAAATGGACTTTAAATTTCCCTGCATTCGAAAATCTCCGTGTTGCTGCATGGCCAGAAGGAGGAGGAACCTGCTTGCACAAAATACATTTACTAAGGACTGAAACAACTTGCAGGCATCTGGCTAACATCTCCAATTGTTGTTGTTTTTCTCCTCTGATTTGTAACATCTTGCCTGGTGAAGAAGCTCATGGAGCTTCAAAAGCTTGCAACAAGTCTATTGTGCATTTCAGTTAGGCAATAAAGGTATCACTGATGGGTTTTTTGTTTGTATTTGTTAAATGGCCAACACAGCTACCCCTGCATGTTTTCAGAGAGTGAGTTCAGCATAGAAAAGTTGCTATCTCCAGCAAACACAACGCCCATGCAAAGGAGCTTGCCAAGGTGCTGAAAGTATTTTGGAAACAGCACTCAGCCCCAGTTGTTTCTCTGTCCCACTATTATGGAAGCCACCAACTGCCACAGATTCCACAGCTCACCTATCACTACTATAGTGATAGATTCAATGACATCCAAAATCCACAAAACAGTGGGTTTTACCTAAACAGCGCCTAAAAGTTTTCCTACTGCAACTGCAAGGAGGCTGCTTGAGAAATGCAATGTTCTCTGCCTAACAAGAAAGCTGATTGCCTCACAAAGCAAGTATTTTCTGTGTGTTGGTAATGGAGTTTAAATTTTATTTCCTGGCTTTTACAACCTTTACCAATGACATAAGTGACATCCCGTGATATTTATATGCTTGCGCATCACTTATGTCATGATGGCGGCCCCCATGTGGATGGGAGGCCGCCATCATGGCGCCACTGTTATGTGCTAGAATTGTCACTTCCCACTTGTCTTGGGCCTATATGCCATTTAATGGAGCCTAGAATTGCATTGGCTTTTTTAACTGCTGCATCACACAGTTGCCTCAAGTTAACACCAGTTAAAGCAAATTCAGTTCAATGAACAGTATGGTCTTCTAGTCAGATTGGCAGCAGCTTCCCTGGCCCTTAAAATCTTACTCTTTCACAGCTGGTATCTGTGGTTCTTTATGGGGTGATTCCAAGGAGTAAACAGAGCTCTTTGGATCGGTAAAGCCTGTGCATCTGTACATCTCCTCCCAATAATGATTTTTTTAAAGGATGCCAAGCCTTTAAAAAGAATGGTCTTTTTGGAATATTCTGCCAGCCCTCAGTCCTCTAATGTACAGCTATTTTTAAAGAACTTATCCAAGACGATGGAAACTAATTTCCCCCTTCTGCATCCCGAGTGAGTTGGTCTTCATCTGTTCCTAGATGATGGTAATTAAGACAACCTGATGGAAAGTTTCAGTTGCCCGCATGACTTCACTCTGCATTGATGCCACAGCACACTTGGGGTTCTCTTTTCCAATTCTGTAGCCAAAGGAGGGGGGAAATACAGTGTTTATCTAAAAGCAGGGTGTGGTGGGTGCCTTGGACGACTGCATGCTTGGCGTGGTTCAAAACAGGTCTGTTCCTTCAAACAACTATGCTCCAGATCAACCACATGCTATTAGCTGTGGTGCCATTTAACTTACCCAGGAAGGATAATTTCCTTCCAGGAAACTTCAGGGCCTGGCTGCGATTTATTACTTAGACTTTGGGGCTCTGTTATCCAGAGGATCTGAGGCGGCTGGCAATGCTTTAAGAACAAAATCCATATATGAAAGAAGGACTGGAGCCAGGTTAATATAGAAGACATATTTCCTCCAATTCAGTGTGAGTACAGCTTTTTGCAGTGCTTCCAAATGATGCATAAAAGCTGCATTTCAATTGGCTAGAGGATCAAATAATTTGAATTTGCTAATGTGTTATGGCTCTTGGTGTCTTATGCGTGCATAACATTCAGAATAAGGGGGGAACCCTAGGGAAAGAGTTGGACCTTTTTGTCCAATGGACAGCATCCACAATATATTAAAAATTGTGGAAGAGGATTTGTGCATGCAATGCCATTGTTTATGGATGTGCATGTGATTTGGTCATGGATGTGCAAAGCATACATGTGGGTTATGTATTGCACATGAGCATTTGGTTTGCATACATTTGGATATGCCTTTTGCTTCAATTATGCAACACTGCAGTTCAACACAAAGGTCTGCAGCACAATTGATGTGTAGTTCTGCATCCAGCCTCACATAGGTATTCATATGCATTGAGCCACACATTCAGTTGTACATTCAGATGTGTGCAAAGAGATTTTGTAGCACCTTTGAGACTAAGTGAAAGAAAGCCACCAGGCTTTCTTTTCTTTTGGTTGTTGTTGTTGTTGTGTGCCTTTAAGTCATCTCTGACCTATGGTGACCCTAAAGCAAACCAATCACAGGTTTTTCTTGGCAAGTTTCTTCAGAGAGGAGTTGTCATTGCCATCCTGAGACTAAGAGAGTGTGACTTGCCTAAGGTCACCCAGTTGGTTTCTATGGCTGAATGAGAATTTAAACTCTGCTCCCCAGAGTCATTGTCCAATGCTCAAACCACTGAAACATGCTGCCTCTATTCATTATACAGTTAGTCTTTTTTTCAGTTAGCCATGTTAAACTGCATTAATTCTGCAGTGTAGATGCAAACCTGGTGTCCCTGTTGGAAGAAAGACAAGATATAGATGAGGTGAGGTACTTTATAAGGTAAAGTAAATCAGATCAGATCAGGTAAGATAGACCCAGGTAAAAGAGACTCACTGAATCAACATTTAAATGATTAGTCAACATTAGGGCAAATCCCATTGATTCAATTGATCTTCTCCAGTTGGGACTAACATTCAGAATAAGGGCTCTGTCTCCATTCCCATTATGCTGACGGTTGTCTATCTCTTGGGTTTTGATAGGTCGAATCAGAAGACCAAGTCTTGGCTACCTTCTGCGGAAGGGAGACTACGGACACAGAGCAAACACCAGGGCAGCAGCCCATCCTGTCTCCCGGGTCATACATGAGCCTCACTTTCAGATCAGACTTCTCCAATGAAGAACGCTTCACAGGTTTCGACGCCCATTACACAGCTGTGGGTGAGTAGCTGGATGGTGACCTGATTGTCTACATCACCAAATTCCAAATGTTGGTCTTCTGTATTCATGGATTGTGCATCCACAACCATCTATGGATTGAAAATATTCCCCCCATTTTTGTCCCAAAAAGGCAAACCTTGATTTTGCCATTTTATATAAGGGAGAACATTTCATGATGTCACTATATTTAATGAGACTTGAGCATCCATGGAGGGTCCTAGAACCAACCCCCAACGGATAACAAGGGCCCACTGTACCTTCTCTTCAGTCAGAAAACTCCTATTGAACAGTGAGACTTATGGGAGCAAGTTCTAACTGGAGCTTGGAAAACTTATTTTATTGGATTACAGACTCCCCAGTCAGCAAGGTTACATGCTGGTGGTGGGATTCTTGAAGCAGTAATATAAAATGAGATGTTTTTCCACCTCTGGGTCCAGCTAGGCTTGAGACACCAACCACACTCCTCTTGAGCTTTGCCATCACTTTACATGGACTTGGGCCCTAGAAGAGGGCTGGCACTCTCTTGGCACTGCTTATTACAGATGATAGTTCTTACTGGTGGGATGTCACAAAAAGAAGCTTGGCCTCTGTTACTCAATGTCTCTTTGAGGAAACCCTGTTAAGCATTTGAGGAACTCTGAGGTTCTGCAGAACATGGTTGAGATCTCCTGCCCTAGATCTGATGTGGGGCTAATTGTAACTTTACCATTGCTTACCTTTCTCTTGCTGTATCTCTTGTCAGAGCTTCCCTACATCAGAACTTCAACATGCTCCAGCACAGTGACATACCTAGTATGTTTGAAACCCAGTGCGGATCATTTTTTAATACTCCCTTTCTCTCTTCAGCAGCCTTTTCTGGGCCTGGTGGAGCTGCTGGATAGGCAGGAAAGGGAAGCAACTTGTTTCCTTTCCTGGCCAGCAGACTAGCCACACCCAGAAGGCAGCCTCTAAGATGTCACCCAGCACAATCTGCACCCCCTGCACCCTCCTGGTGACACCCCTGCTCCGGCAATCTATAGTTTGTGACATCCACTGGGTCTGTTGCATCAACAGGCTAGCAATCTACAGACTGGGGCATCTGCAGGTTGCATGCACTGCCCTATTAATCAGTGGCAGTGTGTGCATGCAGATGCACTGACACGGACATATGCTCATCACCACCTTTTGAATAATATGGGCATGTGCACGTTGTCAACTATTGAATAATATGGGGTGTGACCGTCCATGTTTTTTCCCATCCACAAGGGCTGGGGTGGGGCTGGAACTGAACCCCAGTGGATGGGAAAGTCCCACTGTCTGTTTAGAACATATTTCTTAGAACAAGCTTTCCCTATTTCATCCAACCAACATCCTGTTTCTTGGACATCAAAAATATTTTGCATGTTATCTTATATTCTGTTGACTGTTTCACTGAGGCAGAACACTTTGAAATGCTAGGATATAAACAGTATATAAACAATGACACACAGACGGATGGATGGATGGATGGATGGATAAACGGATAAACTCCCTCCTCCAGGAAAAGAAACTGGCCAGATGCAATCAGTGCCAGCAGGGGAAGGGTGGAGATATTGATGAACTGTGGCCAGTGGTGACTGGTGCCTTTCAGGTCAGTGGGAGAATGAATCCACTCTGGATTTATGTACTGAACTTTAAAGGGGTTATTGCATGCTTTGAGTGTTAACTATGACTCTGGAGATCAGGGTTTGATTCCCCCCTCAAGCATAAAAACCTATTGGGTGACCTTGGGCACGTCACACACTTTCAGTCTTAGAGGATGATAATAGCAAACCCTCTCTCAAGAAACATGCTAAGAAAACCCCATGGTAGGGTTGCCTTAGGGTCATCATACATCAAAAATAACTTGGAGGCACAACAACAACAACAACAACAACAACAACAAAATATAGATCTGGAAAATCCAGAGCACATTCACTCTCCCACAGACCTAGAAGATCTGACATGGAAGCTCTCAGCTAAAGCTAATGGGTCTTTATTGCCCATTTACAGGGACGTAGCCAAGGGGGGGTGTTCTTGGGGTCCGGACCCCCCCTTCCGTTAGATAAAATGAATGGTGCGGGCTGCCGCGCCACTGCACCCAAGCCCCATTATAATGGTGGCACTTAGTCTGGACCCCCCCTTCCCAAAATCCTGGCTACGTCCCTGCCATTTAGTTTGTAATGCAATAGGCCTAGCTCACAATATATACTGTTGCAGAGACTATCATTCTGTACACACACAGCCTTACAGTGAGGGCTGCAGCTAAGCTCAGAAGGAACAGGAAAACCAGAGGAGAATGGGAGATGATGCCATTGCCCCAGTTAATTTTTTTTTTTTAAAGAAAAATGTCCCTGTGGTTTGACCCTGCAAGCTCTGTTTCCATTACAACCGTTCTTGGAGACACTGGAATGCCAATACAATGTTCTTCCAGCCAGTCCATTCAGTACAAGTCGTGGCTGAGAGCTCAAAATGGGTCAGAGGGTAGTTTTTGATAAAAACAGACCTCAAAAACCGCATAGATTTCTTGTAATCACACCCACTAGAGAAATCTTTTGGAACTTTTACTTTCTAGCACGCAGAAACATGAAACATTTTTAGCAAACATGTATAGGATTAGCAAGTAAAGGAAGAAACTCTGCTGGGACACAGCCTATGGGCATGTGCAAAGCAAAATGGGAAGGTTTTGGTTTATGAGCTCATTCTGCTTTCTGTTCCATCACAGATATTGATGAATGTCTAGAGAAGAGTGATGAGGAACTGGCTTGTGACCATCACTGCCACAACTATATTGGAGGGTATTACTGCTCCTGCAGATTTGGCTACATCCTCCATTCTGACAACAGGACTTGCAAAGGTATCACTTGTAATGGGATGGCTGTGGATGGCCGCTCTCACTAGTGAAGTTCTGGACTTACATAGTAAATGTTGTTACAGTTGAGTCCCCCTTATCCAAAATGCTTGGGACAAGGAGTGTTTTGGATTTCAGTGTATTATTATTATTATTATTATTATTATTATTATTATTATTATTATTAATTTTGGAATACCTGTATTTGCATATGCATACATAATTAGAGATCTTGGAGATGGAAACCAAGTCTAAAGACAAAATTCATATATATTTCATAGACACCTTATGCACATAGCCTGAAGGTAATTTTATATTTTTAAAAATAATTTTGTACGTGAAATAAAGTTTGTGTACTTTAAACCGTTCGAAAGCAAAGGTATCACCATCTCAACCACCCATGAAAAAAGTTTTGGTTCTTGGAATGTTTTGGATTTTGGCATTCTGGATAAGGGAAATTCAACCTGTATTAGCTCTATTACAGTAAATTAAAGTTATACGGAGATCCAGTGTGGAGTAGTGTTTCCGCATAGGACTAGGACCCTGGAAATAGGGGTTCAATTCCCCGCTCAACCATGGAAACTGACTAGATGACCTAAACAAGCGTCAATGTTAACTAATCACGGTCCTCAGCCATGATCATTGTGTTTGTTGTAGTGGAATGCAGCAACAACCTCTTCACTCAGAGAAGTGGCATGATCCACAGCCCAGACTTCCCCAATTCCTACCCCAAGAGCTCTGACTGCTTGTACCGCATTGAGCTAGAAGAAGGCTTCTTCATCACCATGCAGTTCGAAAACAGCTTTGACATCGAAGATCATCCAGAGGTGACCTGCCCATATGACTATATCAAGGTGAGCACATCTGGCTGTGAGGCCACTGCCCAGTGGTCAAGCCAAGGCTTTCAATTTCATGCACATCTCACGTTCACTCGTCAGCACTTTCAGACTGGGAAAAACTCAGATCTTATGCACATGGACTCAATAGTTCAGTGGTGACTCAACATGTAGGTAAATGACTGAGATGCTAAAGCTAGCACAAAAAGCAGCTGCAAGATTGCCAACCAGAGTACCATATAGACAACATATAATACTGTGATTATGGGCATTCCCATAATCTGGATGTCATTGGGCATCATTATCTAGTCTCCCCTCCAGGTAAACAAAGGATTAACTAGTGTTGGGTTAAGTTACATTTATTTGGGGTCAGCATCACGGAGTGTCACAAGAAACAATTGCCCTATGAGGATGACCAGCGTCAAGTTTCAAGATCCTTCCTGAAAGAGAATATAAAAATCTCTGAAGGACCACAAGTCAGAGAAGTCGAACAAAGAGAGACTTGGGTCTGAGGTTTCTGCTGCACATAAGGGATATTTCTGGTTATAGGCTGGATCACATAGTCTAGACACGCAATCTCCCCATGAGCATCCAGGACATCTATATCTTGAGTAAGATAGTAATGTCCTAGATAGATGCACTAGGGAATTTAGGTTTGTTTGTTTGTTTGTTTGTTTGTAATCTTCAGCTGAATAAGACCTAGATTGTAGTAACTTTGAGTAACTGCCTGAAAGGAGGTCAGTCAGACCTTGCTTGGAATATTGTGTCCAGTTCTGGGTACCACAATTCAAAAGGGATGTTGATAAGCTACAGCGTGTCCAGAGGAGGGCAACCAAAATGCTGAAAGGTCTGGAAATCATGCCTTATGACCGAGGAGCAATTTAGGGAGCTGGGTATGTTTAGCCTGAGGTTAAGAGCTATGACAGCTATGTTTAATATTTGAAGGGATGTCATATTGAGGATGGTTGCTCCAGAGAACAGGACACAAAGCAATGGATTCAAGCTACAGGAAAAGAGATTGTACCAATATATGAGGAAGAATTTTCTGACAATGAGAGCTATCTGCCTGGGAATGTGGTGGAGTCTCCTTCTTTAGAGGACTTTAAGCAGAGGCTGGATGGCCATCTGCCAGGAGTGCTTTGAGTGTGTCTTCTTGCCTGGCAGAATGGGACCGGACTGGATGGCCCTTGGATCTCTTCCAACTCTGATTCTGTAGACTTTATCACACGGAAGCACAGGGACGTAGCCAAGGGGGGGGGGGTTCTTGGGGTCCGGACCCCCCCTTCCATTACAAAAATGAATGGTGTGTGCTGCTGTGCCGCCGCACCCAAGCCCCATTATAATGGTGACACTTAGTCTGGACCCCCCCCCCCTTCCTAAAATCCTAGCTACGTCCCTGGGAAGCAAATTGGTTAAATCCTGTTCAGAAACAGGATTTTAAAATCCACTTTTGTGGGTTGTTTGTCGGATGCATTTCTGTCAATGAGAAATAATGTGACAATTAAGCCAAATGCAAAGTCGACAAAATACACTCCTTTTTACTTTCGGGAAGTTCCCAAGGGAAAGAATAGGTTTTGTCAACTTTGTGTTCAGATTCATGTCGCGTTATTTTTCATTGATGGAAACATTGTCTGAAAAACTATCCACTTTTGTGGGTTATTTCTAATTTCTGTTCGGGTTAACCCTGAATGTCATGTAGAAGACAACTTGCTTTTGCAGGGTTTTTGTTTGTTTTTTTACTTTAAATCAAGTTTCTACATGGGATCCATCGTGTGTGATCAATTCCTCCTGTATAGACATAAAAACTAGGGGCCCAGTCACACTATAAAATTACAGCCAGCCTCAACTGTTGTGGGGGTTAGGGGTGTAGGATCCCCATGTCAGAAGGAAAACCATGAATATAGGCCCACATATTACATAAGGGATCCATTTTGGCACTCTTCATGTGTAACTATTTTAATTGTGAACACTATTTTTTATCTAGCGGAATATTTCTTGAGGCATTTCTAAGTCCTCTAGCAGGATTCTGTGGTCAGTATGTTCAGTTGACCACAGAATCATGCTGGAGGACCTAGAAATGCCTATAGAGAACATATTTTCCATGGAGGTGACAGCAAATACAGTAATCCATGAATAAATCGAATCCGCAAATGCTTAACTAACAAATGTGGCAGACAATTATATAGTGCTATTATTCTCTTTTAACTGCCATGGTTCCATCTCATGGAATCCTGGGAGTTGCAGTGTAAACAGGGGCACTTAGAATCCTCAGCCAGAGAGCTCTAGTGTCTCACCAAAGAGATTCTATAGGTCAGAACCATGACATTTGTCATGGAATCATAGTGCTATAATTGTGATGGCCTTGGTCTGTTTGTAAAAGATAATTTCATATACAATCTTTCATTTCTTTAAAAGTGGAATAGAATGCTTTTTTTCTATCAGTGCTTTTGTAATTTGGACAATAAAAACTAAATATTAAGCCACAGCCTTTCCTCTGTCCATCATTTGGTTTCCTCCCTTGATAGATCAAAGCTGGACTTAATGAATATGGACCTTTTTGTGGGGAAAGATCTCCAGGACGGATCGAAACTCGGAGCAACAGCATCCAGATATCGTTCCACAGTGATAATTCTGGCGAGAACGGAGGCTGGAAACTGTCCTACACAGCTATAGGTAACTCTTCTATCCTCTCACATTTCATACTGGGACATTTGTGGCCAAGCAACATTAATATTTGGTAAAAGGTCTTGATGAGAAGGAATAGACTAGCTAAGAGAGACCGCAGCAATTTACTTTTGCCTGAGCTGGCTGGGAAGGCCAAGACCCCACCCCTCCTCTCTTCTCTTTCCTGCTGAACTGAGTGTCAGCTACTTTTTCACTTTGAAATCAGTTGGCAGCAATTGAAGTAAGCTGAAGACAAAAGAGGAATGTGAGGAAAGAGGAGAGAAAGACTGGGATGTTTTAAAAGCAGTTGAAAAATTGGGATGGAAGAGGATTAATCAGGACTGTCCCTGCCAAACTGGGACACTTGGAGAGTGTTTGCCACCATTGCCTTCCTCTGAGGCTGAGAGAAAGTGACTTGCCCAAGGTCACCCATCTGTTTCCGTGGCCAAGCAGGGATTCAAACTTTGGTCTCCAGAGTTGTAATCCAATACTCAAACCACTGCACCATTCTGGCCCTCAGTTACTAGGATAGCAGACTAAAACCCATCATGGCCATTTCCACGGATATGGAAGTCAGCAGTCACCATTGGTTCTCAGGTGGCATTTGCAAGGTGGTAATGGAGTCCTTAAATGAGGACCCACAAAATTAGCACAAACTCCTCCAGTGGGAAAGTTGAGTGGACAGCATGTTCTCTTATTAGACACAGGATAAGAGATACAGGGTTGGCACATCCAGTGGTCTGCCTTCCAGCATCATGCTGTGCCTCCTTGCAGCCTGACATCTTCCAACTGAGGTGACCATCTCACTATTCCCAATAGTATGGATAAATCTATGGACTAAAAGCACATGCAGGGAAGTGAGGAAGCAATGCACAGTTGTGCCGGCTGGACTGACACAAACGGTGCAATTAGGCGTTAAAGAAAATATGTGGTCCCTACATTCACATACTTCCTGTCCCACCGCAGGACTTCCTTAGAAATCTGTGCCCCAGCAACCAGACATAGGAGTTCATCACATGAAGGAGATCGGGATATCCATGAATATCCTGGAAGAATTGCATAATTACATGAAACGATTTCACACGACTTCGCACAAAACCCGCTATTAAAGTAGTCACAAAGAACCATTAATGCACATCTTTTTACTTTTGGGATTTCAGCAACAATACATTTCTAATATCATTTCATTTGTGCAATTGCATGTGATAATCATTCACACAATTACTCATCATTTTCACTTTATTTGCGGGATGCTTTAAATGTGCTTTAATCTCTCTTTAGTGCCAAAATTAGCCCTAGTGTGATAAACTCCATACAAATTAAAACAAATTATCCTTTCATTTTTTTTTATTACAAAACAAAGCATTTCTAAGTAAGATGCGTAGGTGAGGAAAATCACAGATTAAGACCACAGACACCTTTCACCACTTGAGAGAGAACATCTTCTATTTCACCTTGCTTGGTAATTGTAGCACTGTCTCAGTGATATTTCTGGTTTAATCAACAATTGTTTGGTTCTCCCCCCCCCCTTTCTTTCTCTTTTGCAAAACAAAAAGGGGATCCCTGTCCACTTCTGGAGCCTCCAATCAATGGCAAAATTGAGCCCTCCCAGGCAACATACACCTTCAAGGACCAAGTGGTCATCAGTTGCAACACAGGGTACCACATCCTCAAGGTACAAGGTTCAATGGGTTACAGTTTCTAGGAGACCATGGCTGGGTTTGGATGGGGTTTAGCATCTTGGATCTTCAGACTAAGACTGGTGGCCATCCAGAGAGTGGGAGTGGAAAATCTGCTCAAGGTCTTAGTCCGAAGATCCAAAATGCTAAACCCTATCCAAAAATAGGTTCAGCATTTTGGATGCCTTTGATGTTCAAATAATACCCAGATCAGATTCCCACTCCACTGATATGGAAGCCACCAGCTTCTCCTGGCTGGACAGTCAGTCTAAGTGTGGAGGGAAATCCATTTGTTTCACTTTCTCCTGGGTTCAGATTTTTTTAAAGTTTAAATACAGGTAGAGTCATCCTTGTCTGAAATGCTTGGGACCAAAGTGGATTTTTTAAAATTTGGAATACCTATATTTGCATATATGTACATAATGAGATATCTTTGGAGATGGGACCCAAGTCTAAATATAAAACTCAGTTATGTTGCATATACAATATATACACATACCCTGAAGGTTATTTTATACAATAGTTTAAATAATTTTGTGCAAGAAACAAAGTTTGTGTACACTGAACCATCAGAAAGCAAAGGTGTCACTTCCTCAGCCACCCATGAAAAATGTTTTGGGGCATTCTGGATTTCATAAATCCAGAGAAGAGAGACTCGACCTGTACTTTTCTCTTGATGGTTTTATTCATTTATACCATGGAGATCAAGAGAAAAGTACAGGGTGGATCTCCCTTATCTGGCATCCAAAATCTCTGGAGCAAAGGCAGTGACCCAATGCTCAGAAAACAACTCCCAGGATCCTCTCAGCTGCTGCAGGATTCTGGGTGTTGTAGTCTGGAAGGACACTTTTCCCATCACTACAGTGGATGTCAAATACCAAGGAGAATATACTATCCTCAACTGCATTGTTAGTCAGTAAAAAATTCTGAGTCCAGGGATGATATTCTTGAAAAGAATCAGTCACACAGTTGAGGGTTGAGGGAAAGCTAAGGTTAGAACACAAAAGGGAGAGATTTCAGATCTTGTTAAAAGTAACAAACAGCCTACTGCACGCTCCTCTTTTCTTCTTCCCCACTCACATCCAAAGCTGGAGAAACATATGAATGATGGAGATATACCTTAATGGACTGGAGGGCCTCACAGGGCAGAGGCTACCCATGGGTGGCAGGTTGCTCATCTTTGTTTTGCATCATTCCCACATTTCACAGTTGTATTCCTTTGATCTGCAGGACAATGTAGAGAGCGAATCTTATCAGATCGAGTGCCTGAAGGATGGCATGTGGAGCAACAAGGTCCCTGTCTGCCAAAGTAAGGTCCAATTTTGAGTTGATGGAAAGGTGAGGTCTAATAGAAATGATGTCTCTGGAGATCTAAAACACCTTTTCCTCCCTCCCCCTTCATACAGCCAGCCCTGGATTTATAATCATGGATTCAACCAACCATGGCTTGAAAATATTCAAACAAATATACATTCAAACAAATATAAATTTTGCCATTTTATATAGGGGACACTATTCTACTATTCCACTGCATTTAATGGGACTTGAACATCCACAGATTGTTATCCACGGAGATCCTGGCCCCAACCCCCAGTGGATACCAAGGGCCCACTGTATTAGCAAAGAGAGAACTTTATCACTTCATTCTGTTGTCCTGCCACAATTGTGCTGGTTTAAGAATAGAAGCATACTAGTTTGGTATAATTTCTCATCACTGTTTCCCACAATAGTGCTTTGGCAAGCCATGATCTGTTCCCCCGCACTGCTAAATGCTGACTTTCAGGAGGAAAGGTGGAGGGACAAATGGTCACTGCAGCCAACCACCTCTTGAAACTGGCTGCTGTGTGAATGTCCATCCAGCAGCTGGTTTCAGGAAGGTGCTGCTGGTCACACTTGCTGTGAGGGTCTTGGAATGGGTGGTGAGCGACCATCTCACCAGATCTTCACCCTCTCAGAGGTGTCTCCTGGTGTGGTCCACATCCCCACACATTTCACTTGTGATGCCCCTGCAGTTCACTAAACTACAACAGTGGAGCTTTCGGTCAGAAATTTTTAACTCCATCGTTTTTTATCGATTTTTCGGGCTATGTGGCCATGTTCTAGAAGTGTTTATTCCTACATTTTGCCAGCATCTGTGGCTGGCATCTTCAGAAAGATGCCAGGCACAGATGAAGAAGCCTCTGAAGATGCCAGCCACAAATGCAGATGAAACATCAGGAATAAACTCTTCTACAACATGGCCACATAGTCTAAAAAAACACAAAAAACTATGGATGCCAGCCATGAAAGCCTTTGACTTCACATTTCTAACTCCTGCACAAAACTGCCATTTCCAAGCATTCCACAGAATGTGAAGTCGAAGGCTTTCATGGCAGCATCCATAGTTTTTTGTGGGTTTTTCAGGCTATGTGTCCATGTTCTAGCAGAGTTTCTTTCTGACATTTTGCCAGCATCTGTGGCTGGCATCTTCAGAGAATGTTCGCCTGGAAAGGACTCCTGCCTTTCAGGTCACACAATATATATAGCCAAGTCCTTTCCAGGCAAACATTCTCTAGGAGTCTGGTCGGCCAAGGCTTCAAATCCCCAATCAGCCATAGAAAGCCACTGGATGTCCTTGGACTAAGTCAAACACTTTCACCGTCAGAGGAAGGCAGTGGCAAACTTCATCAGAATAAATCTAGCCAAGAAAAGCTTGAATAGAGTCACCAGAACTTAAAGTTGACTCGAAGGCACTGGAATCCAGTGTGGCATGGTGGTTTAAGCATTGGGTTGTGACTCTGGGAGACCAGAGTTCCAATCTCCACTCAGCCACAGAAACCCATCGGGTAAATCACATTTCATGAGTCTAAGAGGAAGGCAATGGCAAACCTCCTCTGAATAAATCCTACATTAAATCGGTGAGGGTTTCTTTTGCCTACAATCTTCTCCTGCAAACTGAAATTAAGGGTCACGATTCATGACTTTGTGATTGGCTGCCTCTTGCATGCTCTTTTGCTGCTGGACTATTAATTCCTATTTTCTCTCTTTCTGCTTCTCTTCCCATTCTTTCCTGGCTACCGGCCTGCCTGCTTGCCTGCCTGCCTCACTCTTCCTTCTGCTTTTGGAACAGTCACTGAAACTGAAATGACAGACAACAGGACAGCGATAACTGAGGATTTGAACCCAGGGACAGCTTGACGAATGTGCCTTGCGCACTGTGCCTTTAAGCAAGGATGTAGCCCTATCCTCTTAGCCAGACTCTAAAGGCTACATTACTGGGAGCCATCCCTCCCACCAGCATCTTTCTACAGAAACACCTTCGCTCTCTCTTACCTGTTTCCACTGTCACTATGGGCCTGGAATCAGTTCACTGCTTCCTGCAAAGACATGCTCTTAACTCTGGGACTGAAGAAAAAGAAAAACAGGAAATAGTGGTCAATGCATGGCATGGACTAACATGGTGGTGGTTGGGGGGGGGGACCATGCACTGCACTAAGGTGCCCTCCACATCTACCTGGTTCTTTCATTTGACACCCTCCAAATCTCTTTACTCAGAAATGAAAATCATTTGTGCAAAGATTTGTTGCATTCTTTGCTTTCCTTGGGGGTGATGGCTTTCCCAATTTATTCCTTCTCCTCCTCCTCACTATACGCTCTGCTTTGTCTTTATTCCCAATGAGTCTCTTTTTACATGGCATTATGCCCATCACTCTCAAATTTGACTTTTGGGAAAGCGTGAAAGATAAATGGCAACCCTATTTAGAAATACGTGAGCGCCAGCAAGATGTAGTACTGGCCAGCACAGCTTTGAATCCCCACTCAGCCATGGAAACCCACTGGGTGACCTTGATTTACCTATCTGGGGGGGTTTCTTGGCAAGCTTTGTTCAGAGGGAGTTTGCCAGTGCCTTTCTCTGAGGCTGAGAGAGTGTGAATTGCCCATGATCACCCAGTAGGTTTCTATGGTTGAGCGAGGCATTGAACCCTGGTCCCTAAACTCATAGTCCAACACTCAAACCACTTCACAACATTGGTTCAAAATCAGATCAGCATCTTGGACTAAAGCTGAGAGTAGATTCGCTGTCCCATCCACATGGAAGCCACCAGCCATCATAGAAAAATTCTCAGGTGAGCTAATATAATAGCATTTGGTATTGCTTGGTGTAGTCCCTCAGCAAATAGACAGCAAGAAAAGCAGGAACATTTGCTTATCAGTTTTGAAAAATACAAAATCACCTTGTTAGAAAACAACCTTTGCAGAGCTCACAGGCATCTTTGCCAATGAAATGGGGAGAAATGAAACAGGGTTAATTTATTTATTTATTGTCTTTTAAAAAAAATACTTACAAGTGTGGAATGAAGTTTAGATGCTGGGTTAGAAAAAGAAAGTCAACAGAAGCCAGATTTGCATTCATTCCTGCAGTGCAGTCTTGGGGCCATATCTGACCCCCAAGGCAGGATTTGGGGGGCTCAAACCCCTCCAAATTCCTTAGACCAACCTTTTTCTGGTCTCTCCTGGAAATTATTATTTTATTATTTTATTTATTTATATCCCGCCTTACTTCTGGCCCTCAAAATGGCAATTCAACTATTAAATAGGTTACATGAGCCCTGCATTGTTTAACATCAAAGGACCCTTTTTCTAAATGAGATCTGGAATCCTGACCATTTCTTGTTTGGTTGTTCCCAACCACCCATTTTAAAGCATTTTGCCTGTCTTTGGAACCCCCATCATGCCCTGGAACATTGGTCACAGTTGCCCAGTCCTGATCCGCTAAGGATGTACCCACAGAGATTAAAGTCCCAACCTGAAATCTTGCATCAGGGAGACTGAACATACCAGTTGTAAAATATTAGTGTGCATTAGTGAATTGAAACACTAGCCAACAAATGGGCAAACAAGATAGGAAATGGTTTTTGTAGGGTTTTCGGGCTTTGTGGCTGTGTTCTATAAAAGTTTATTCCTGGCTTTCCGCCAGTATTTGTAGCTGGCATCTTCAGAGAAGATATGAAATGCATGAAATGTATTACTGAAATGCTCAAAGCATATTTGCATCTGTATAGACAATGTACAAATTGCATCTGCATGCATAATGCACAGTGGCACTGCACATCCAACTCTGATTCCACAACCGTCAATAGAAAAGGCTACATCAGTATGAGCATAGTGTTTAGATAGAGAGAGATGTAATAGTACCATTCTATGCTGCTTTGCTCAGACCTCACCTGGAATCCTGTGTCCAGTTCTGGGCACCACAATTCAAGAAGAATGTGGACAAGCTGAAGTATGTCCAGGGGTGAGTGACCAAAATGAGGAAAGGTCTGCCTACTAAACTACCAAGCCCTATGAGAAGTGGCTTAGGGAGCTAGGGTTGGTTAGCCTAGAGAAGAGAATATTAAGGTGTGGCATAATAGCCATGTTTAAATATTTGAAGCAATGTCATATTGAATTTGGAGTAAGCTTACTTTCTGCTGCTGCAGAGAACAATGGATTCAAAGTTCAGGAAAAGAGATTCCACCTCAATTAGGAAGAACTTCCTGACAGTAAGAGCTGTTGGACAGTGGAATATGCTACCTTGGAGTGTGATGGAATCTCTTTCTTTGAGGGTGTTTAAGCAGAGGCTGGATGGCCATCTGTCAGGAGCTCTTTATTGTGTCTTCCTGCATGGCAGAAAGACATGGATGGCCCTTGGAATCTCTTCTAACACTAGGGTTCTATAATTCTAATAGGTGTCAGACCATGGCCAAAAAGTACAACCATGTAGGCAAGGGAATTTACACATGCATAAGTCACAGAATGCCAGCTGCAGTTTCAGGTGGAATAAATTCCTTTTAGAATCATAGAGTTGGAAGAGACCCCAAGGGCCATCCAGTCCAACCCCAGTCTGCCATGCAGGAATTCACAATCAAAGCATCCCCAACAGATGGCCATCCAGCCTCTGTTTAAAGACCTCCAAAGAAGGAGACTCCACCACCCTCCGAGGGAGTGTGTTCCCCCATCGAACAGCTCTTACTGTCAAGATTTTCCTCCTAATGTTTAGGTGGAATCTCTTTTCCTGTAGCTTGTATTCATTGTTCCCTGGTCTAGTCTCTGGAGCAGCAGAAAACAAGCTTGCTCCATCATCAATGTGATCCTCCATCCTCGAGTGTATGGTCCCAGGATCCCACAAAAAATCCATAAGTACAGTGAAATATGCAGGTCTTCTCTGCCAACATCCTAGCTGTACGACTACACAAAAATAAGCCTAACTTGCAAGCATCTTAACCTTGCTGCATAAACTTGGTACAATAGCATTCTATCTCACATTTACATCATGGCCCAGAAGGGGTCTCAATACAAAACATGGGGTGCTGGGATGGAGTTTTGGAAACCAACAATGATTGGCTTTATCACACACCGAAAAACACATAGAAATGGGTATGTGTCAATTATTAAATGCATTGGTATGGCTAGGGAGGCAGCAGGAGCCCTGAATAATGAAAAAGTTAAAGGAGAACTAAAGGATGATAAGGAAATTGCAGAGAAGGTAAATGATTTCGTTGCTTCTCTCTTCACTGGTGAAGATGTAGATTAGATCGAAGTATTTTTAGGAAAGCCCTCTGCTCCATGCACTTGGGGTAAACAGAGTTGACAAAATATGAAGTTCTGGGTCTAGTGGCCAAATTTCAAATAAATCACTGACTCCAAATGATATCCATCTGAGATTTAAAGAGCTGAAATGGGTAATTCCTGGTTGATGAACAAAAAATGGTGGATCTTTCCGTAGAAGACTGGAGAGTTGTCAATGTAACATCATTTTAAAAATAAATAAAGGGAATAAATAAAGGGAAACCATGAGGATGCCAGAAGGCTACAGACTGGTTAGCTTAATGCCTGTTCCAGCTGTGTTAATGGAGCTGGTTGTAAAATATAAAAATGATCAAGTGCATAGAAGGGCAAGAAGGAGAACCAACATGGATTCTGCACCAGTAAGACCTCTACTATTAACTTTTCAAAGCACAAGTGTGAATAATGCACGCCTCCAAATGTTCTTGCATTGCAATTCCCAGCACTATTCACTCTTCACTGTGTGGTCTAGGGCTACTGGGACTTGCAGTCCAACAATATCTGGAGGGCCACATGATTCCCATCCCTGTTTTAAAGTGTCAGTACATGGAAATACATGACACCATATATTTGTGTCAACAAATATGTACAGTGCAATCCCCATATTTGTTGGGATATGTTACCAGACTTACCACAGATAGCAAAAACTGCAGATAATGAATAAATGCTATATTTCTGCTAGACAGTCACCACAGAATCATGCTGAAAGGCACACAATGAATGCCCAACTGCGTGCCTGGAATCCTGTTGGTTAATTGCCACTAGAGTAGACCCTTTTCAATCTATTGTTGAATGATGACTCAACATTAAGTAAATACAGTTGATTCCATAGGTTTACTCTAGTTTGGGATAACAAAAGGATTTAAGCTCAGTCAAAAGGGTCACAACAGGGTTACAGCTGAATATAAAGAAAACAAAAATAATGACCACAGATTATTTATATAACCTGAAGGTAGATGGCAGAGACACTGAATTTCCTGTATCTAGGCTCAATCCTTAATCAAAATGGAAACTGCAGTCAAAAAATGAGAAGATGACTAAAGGTCTGTTCTCATGAAAAAAGAAAACGGAAACTGATCAGGAGATTATTGGCTTTCACCTTGCCTCTCTGCATGCTGTCTGAGCACTTCCATTCTCTTTCCGGAGGGAGACTGTCATAAAAGCATGCCTTTTGCCAAACTGATTTTTCCAACTTAACAAAAGACATGTTTTTACCACCATCTCCCTCAGGAAGGGAATGGAAGTGCTATGACAACATACAGAGAAGCACGGAGAAAGCCACTACTCTCCTGATCCAGTTTGTCTTTCCTTTCTCATGCAGTAAGGCAAGTCGACTAGGACTGCATCTGCACTGCAGAAATAATGCAGTTTTGACACCACTCCCTTCCCTAGCTAGAGCATGATGGTCCCATTTATAAGCATCACTTCTGGCAGTGTCAGCAATTTGCATTAGCTAGAATGTGGGGCAGGTTCTGCAATGTGCCTTAAGGTGTCTGCAAACACATTCATGCTTCCAGCCTTAGGATTTTCCACTTGACATCTGGAGGCGGTGGAGGAGTAAATACGGCTCATGCGCCATCTGCTTGGCCCACTGTGCAAAGCTGTCACCTCTCTCACAATGCAAACCCATCTCTCGAAAGATACATGGGGGATTTCTCAGACAGCAAAAACAGGCCCTCCTCCTTCCCAAGTTTCATGACACATCGTAGCCCATCTGTTTCTCTTGACTGAATGACGACAAATACAGCCTCCTCAAGTCAAAAAACACAGAGGCACAGAGATTACTCAGAGATGGGAGTTGCGCTCTAAAAATTAATAGTTTGGTCATATTAGCAAGACGTGGGATGGACTCATCAGGCTGATGGGAGCCATTCTTGACCTTCTTTACAAGCTTTTGCTGTTTCCATGGCTGCCCATCCCTGCCAGTTTACTCTCTGTAGGTAACATCCTACATTGTTGAGCACAGTGTAAGAGTTCTGCATGCAGATCTATGCTACAGTTCTCCTGTCACCACTCCCAGGATTCACCATTTGGAATCATAGAATCCTAGGGATGGAAAAGACCACAAGAGCCATCCAATCCAGCCCCATTCTGCCAAGACACCACATTAAAGCACTCCCTGTGACAGATGGCCATCCAGTCTCTGGTTAAAAACTTCCAAAGAAGGAGACTTCACTGAGAATACTCTGATACAGCATATTCCACTATGCAACAGCTCTTACTGACAGGAAGTTCTTCTGAATGTTTAGGTGGAATCTCTTTTCCTGTAATTTGAATCCATTGCTCTGTGACTTAGGTCCAAAACACAGTGCAGAAATAATCCAGTTTGAGACCACTTTAAATGCTCAGCGCTAGGGAATCCTGGGAATTGTAGTTTCTTGTGGCACCAGAGCTCTCAGACAGAGAAGGCTAAATGTCTCATAAAACAAATCCCCTAGCACTGAGCCAGGGCACTTAAAGCAGTCTCAAACTGGATTATTTCTGCATTATGTTTTGGACCTTAGTCTCTGGAGCAGCTGAAAACAAGTTTGCTCCTTCCTCAACGTGACATCCCTTCAGATATTTAAACATGGCCATTATGTCTCCTCTTAAGCCTTCTCTTCTCCAGGCTAAACATACCCAACTTCCTAAGCCACTCCTCATAAGGCTTGATGGTTTCCAGACCACCATTTTGGTTGTCTTCCTTTGGACACATTTCATCTTGTCAACATCCTTCCTGAACTGGAAAACCCAGAACTGGATACAGGATGCTGTTGCACAGTATTTTATTGCATGACCTCCCCCCCACTGCCATCTTTCTGATGCTGGTGGAGAAATATGTGGCTGTGTCCCCATCACCAAATGCAAACTGAGGAAATCTTCTGCCAAGATAAGCCAAGAAGTCTCAGCAGATGATGTCCTCAGTCTTTGGGGACATCACCAGACACTTCCCTAATCCCTTTAACTCTCCAGGAGCAATGACATAGCTGTGGAGAGTGGACTACTGCAATGGTGAGCCTGGAGGTGGGATTGTGCTTTGGATGTTGACGAAGGAGGGAGAGAATACCAACCTCCACAATGACCTAGAAAATACATATGTAAGCATAAAGTGGATTTATATTGGCATGTGTCACTAAAAGGTTGTCAGCCACTTTCTCCAGGCCTCTTCTGACTGTAATAATAATAATAATAATAATAATAATAATAATAATAATAATAATTTTTATCCTGCCCCTCTGTGAAACACCACCAGGGAAGCTTACAACATTAAAACATACATTGCCATATCCCAAGATCCCACCCACCCCCTAAAATACAATTAACAAATTACAATTTAAAACATAACATAAAATAATAGTCAGGGGCGCATTACAGACCACTCGTTTGGGGCGGCCTTTATTCGGCCCTTTCCCCACCGGATCGGGGCCTCAGGGCCGCTCGGCCCCTTTCTGCCTTGCATCACTGGTGCAGCCATCTAAAGGCTGCGCCAGTGACGCAAATCCTAGAAGGAGCTCCGTTTTGGAGCTCCTTGCTGGCCGCGAAAAGGGCATCCCAGGCGTCCTCGCGCAGTGCAAGGACGTCACGTCCGCGTCGCCCCATTTGGAGGCGGAGCATTCGTGACGTCCTAATGGCGGCGCCCATGTTGAATGGGCGCTGCCATTTTGTACGTACCGTGTACATACTAGGGTTGGGAGTGTCTGAAAGAGATGCCCCCGGGCAACCCTAGTATGTACATGGTACATACTTTAGGCGCGTCTGTAACGCGCCAAAGAAACAAACAATAACTGCAGCAAAAGTCAGGGTATAACAAGTTAAGCCTTTTGGGTGACCAGGAATCTCTTCAGGAAAGGCCTGCCGGAAGAAATCCATCTTTAACAGCTTTTTTAAGCTGTTTAAGGTGGTAATGTGACAGATCTCATCCAGCAGGCCATTCCATAATCTGAGAGAAGTTCTTCCACACTACAGAAATAAAACAGCTTCATATAACTTTAACTGCCATGGTGTTATCCTGTGGAATCCTGGGATTTGTAAGTTGGTGAAGTATCCAGCCTGGTCTATCAGAGAGCTCTGGTGCTTCACCCAGCTACAAATCTGAAGATTTTATGAGGGAAAGTCATAGCCGTTAAAGTGGTGCCAAACTGCTTTATTTCCTTCCACTGTATAGATATACCTTTGGAGTCCTTGGATAGAATACCATTTTTGTCTTACACATATGTTAGGTTTCCATGTGGAAGCAGTTGGACATTTTTCCAAGGCAGAATGTCTGCATTTTGGGTCAAGGCTGCAGAAGCAGGGTTGATGCATGCAGATTCACCTTCAGTAGGATAATGAGTGTTCTCTGGCACATATCCATTGCCCAACACTGCCATTCAACACAAGGCTTGGACAATGCAAGATGAAGATTTATGCTATGCAACCCAAACGTGGGGTCCAAGCCACCATCTCTAAATGTAGAGGCTGAAGTCCTACCAAACTTTAGCCCTCCAGGTTTTGGTTTCTAACTGGAGGGTGCAGTCCTTTCACCTTCCAAAGTGCAGAGACAAACAAAATTGGGGGAAATCCCACCCCAAAACATTATTCATTGCTGAAACTCGCACTTTACCCCAAACCTATTCTGAAAGAGAGGAAATCACACACACACCCCCAAAAAAACACATCAAAAATTGAAAGCTTCCCAGCAGGTCTTAAACCTCATTCTCACAGCGTCCACCTATAATGTGTAATATTATTCTTTCCCACAATTGCTCCTATTTTGAACAGCATGCTGATCTTCAGTCCAAAGGTGAGCTGCTCTGTGAAGCAGCTGAGCAAGATCTCCCTTCTTTGCATAACAGGCAGAACGAGAATTGTGAACTGCATCTCTCAAACCCCCCCCCCCCCAGAATCCAGTTGTGGAGACTACAAAGCCTAGCATCCTTGCAACTGGCCATGCTAACTTGGGGATTGGGAAGTCTGGGTCCAAAAAAGTAACTTTTCTGATCTCTGCACAAACATTCAACTTTTCCCGCTTGCCTTTGGATATGTACCAAAATCTTATCAAGGCAAACTGCACTGATAATACTTATCAGGCTCTGGAAACTGTTCCCTCTTGCACAAGGGAAATTGCCCTAGCTTCTAGAAATCCATGTGGTCAAGTGAGCTGGCCTTTCCTATCATTTCCAGCATTTCCCAGTCCCTGGTTGCTTTTCCCTAGCTGTGTTTATTAACAGGAAAGGCAAGATCAGACCGGCAGTCATCCTGTTAGTGCATGATACTCATATCCTAAAGGAGCATTTGGACATTTCTACCCAGTGCAGAAGTCTGTATACATTTCAAAACTGCAGAAGCACATGAGGTGGCAGTGTGCATTGCAAGCATCCATTCCACACTTTGGGTGAATCTACATTGTAAAAATAACATAGTTTTGACACCACTTTAAGTGCTGTAGATCCATCCTATAGAATTCTGAGGTTTGTAATTTTACAAGGTCTTTAGCCCTCTCTTCCAAATAGTGCCCTGGCAGCACAGCGGTTAAATGCTGGTATTGCAGCCACAAAGTTGTGAGTTCGATCCCAGGGCCCCAAGGTTGATTCAGCCTTCCATCCTTTCGTTGGTCAGTAAAATGAGTACCCAGCTTGTTGGGAGCAATTGGCTTACAGATTGTAAACTGTTTAGAGAGTGATGAATTCACTATGAAGGGGTATAGAAATGTAAATGCTATTGCTATTGCTATTGGTGTCTCAGCAAACTACAAATCTCAGGATTCTGTAGGATGGGGCCATGACAGTTTAAACTGATATCAAACTGCATTATTTCTACTGTGTACATGCACCCTAGGTTGCATATTGAGTCGTGCAATGTTTCAACTCACTAATGTTGTTGTTATTTGCTGTCAAGTTGGCTTTGATTTATGATGGCCCTATGAATGACAGACTTCTACATTACTCTGTCATCAGCTACCTTGCTCCAGTCTTGCAAACTCAGGACAGCTGTGGCTTCCTTGATTGAAATAATCCACTTACAGTACAATCTCCCTCTTTTCCTACTGCCTTCTTACTGCATTACAGGTTACGTCTCCCTTACTTGAAATTACAAAACCTGAAATATTCCAAAATCTGAAATTGCCCACAAAGGTGCTGGGTCTTTGCTTTCTGATTGTTCAGTGTATACAAACTCTGCTTCATGCACACAATTATTTTTGAACACAGTCAGCCCTCTATGTCCACTGATTCTTTATCCATGGATACAACTATCCATGGCTTGAAAATATTCCAAAACTCTATAAATTCCAAAAAGCAAACTTTAATTTGGCTATTTAATATAAGGAGCACCATTTTACTAAATCACTGAATATAATGGGACTAGAAAATCCACGGATTTCAGTATCTACAGGGGGTCCTGCAATCAAACCCCTGCTGATACCAAGGAACCACTGTACTGTGTATAAAATTACTACCAGACTATGGGTATGAAGTGTATACAAAACATAAATGAATTTAATGTTTAGATGTGGGTCCAGTTTCCAAGATATCTCATTATTTATATATACAAATATGCCACAATCTGGAAAAAATCCAAACTCTAAAACATTTCTGGTCCTAAGCATTTCAGATAAGGAAGAATCAACCTGTATTGTCTTTTCTAAGGAGTCACGTCATCTCATGAAAGTCCAAAGTATGACAGCCTTAGTTTAGTCATCTTTGATTATAGTGGAAGTTCAGGTTTGATCCATTCACTTTCCTATTTGACAGTCCATGGTACTAGCAGAACTCCAGTGCTACATGTCAAATGAGTTGATTGTCTTCCTCTCAGCTTTCTTCAGTGTCCAATTTTCACTAATGCAGTATCAACACACAATCATCCATGAGTGTAAAGTTATCCATCTTCTTGATGGATGATCTTACCTATGGTTTGTTAGCAGCAAATAAAAAATAGCCAATTTCTTTCTCAATTCAAAGGTGCTTACTCAGCTCCTGAGCAGAAGTGAAAAATCCATTATTTGGAACAAAGTCACTATTTTATTTTAAAGAAATTGGTCTGTTTTCCATCCATATTCTCAGCAATCGTCTTTGTGCAGTTCTGTGTGGGAGTCGTAATAGGCTGATGCACAGAAAGAGAAACATGAGCCATTTAAATCTGAAATGTAATGTAGTGTTAGTCTGTACAACTGTAAATAGGGGAAGCCAATATTCAGCACATCCAATGGTGGCATGTTCAGAATATACCCACAAAAAATACAGCATGAAGAGCATGTTTGCCCCATCGTTGCCCCAAATATCGTATTACCAGCAGATCTTGTGGTGATCATTAAAAGCAGCATTGGTGTAGAAATTGACATGGGTGGCTTTTAAGTTCTTGCCAAAATTATCTCTTTCACAATGCCCAAGATTCACTGCAAAAGAAAGCACACCTTGCCTCAAAAATGCACACATTTGACATTTTCTGTCTTTTCTGCTCGGCTTTCTAGTTGCAGACTGCCAGATGCCATCCAGGCTGGACCATGGCTTTGTGACCTTCTCCACACCAAACAACCTGACGACATACCAGTCAGTGATCCAGTATTCCTGCCAGCATCCTTACTACCAGATGGTGCCCAACATCACAGGTAAGACCGGCTGCCTTGGAGATCCAGCCAACATGGAAGGTACATTGCAGCTGGCATCTTCTTCATGAATTATGATGGCATTGTTGTTTGTTGTTAGCTGCTCTTAAGTCAGCCTCAACTCATGGTGACCCTGTGGATGAGACATCTCCAAGATCCCCTGTCTTCCGGGGCTCTACTCAGGTCCTGTAAATTCAGGCCCATGCCCTCTCTAATTTGGTCTATCCCTCTGGTTGGCAGACTTCCTCTCTTTCTACTGCACTCTACCTTTCCTAGCATCATTATCTTTTCCAATGATTCATGGTTTCTCATGATGGGGCCAAAACACAACTGCCTAAATTTAATAATCTTGGCTTCCAGGGAGATTTCTGGCTTGATCTGTTCAATGTCCTATTTGTTTGTCTTTTTGGCCATCCATAGTATCCTTAGCACCCTTTTCCAGCACCATATCTCAAATGAATTAATTTTCTTCCTATGTGCTTTCTTCACTGTTTAACTCTCATATCTGTACATGGTAATGGGGAATACAATGGAATGGACGATTCTAACTTTAGTATTCAGTTGTATATCTTTATGCTTTATGATCTTGTCTAGTTCTTTCAACACCGCCCTTCCTATTACTGGTCTTCTGATATCTTGACTGCACTCTCTATTCTGATCAATGTTAGATCCAAGGTATGGGAACTCTTTAACTACTTTGACTTCCTCATTGTCAATGTAGGTGCTCCATGGTCATTATTTTTCTTTTCTTTATGTTTGGTAACAAGCCTGCCTTTGCCCTTTCTTCCTTGACTTCTTAGTAGTTGTTCCAAGTCCATGATGGAGTAGTATGGTGTCATCCGCATATCTTGGATTGTCAATATTCCTCTCTCCTATCTTTACTCCTCCTTCTTCTCTGTCTAAGCCTGCTCTTTGTATGATATTTTCTGCATACAGGTTGAATAAATAGAGTGATAATATCCTTGACCCCTTTGCCAAATGGAAACCATTTTGTTTCAGCCTTTTCTGTTCTTACAGTAGCCTCTTGTTCTAAGCACAGATGTCTCATCAAATGTAGTGGCACTCCCATGTCTTTAAGAATGTTTCATAGCTTTTTGTATAAGACGTACACCATCACAACTCAACTTTTACAGTTTATTGGCAGTTGTTCGTGTTTACACCAGTATCCAGTGTCTGTTGCTTCTTTTTACTCACTTTATTTTATAATGGAAGAAATGCCATCCACAAACAAATCCTTCAGTTCAATCAAAACAATTTGTTTTAAAAGAGCCTTTTTTAAAAGAACAATTATTATTTAAGCCAGTGGCCGTAACATCTGACCTGCATTTTTCAACTTGATTTTCTGATTTTAGCCCTATGTTGATGTAGTCCTACGCATTAATGCAAAAAAGAAAATAAAATAAAATTTGAACAAAACAAAATAATTTAAACAGTTTTTTTTAAATTAAATTAAAAACTAGTCGTTATCCGCCAACCCTGCAATTCATCTTGGAAACAGTTTTCAAGGCTGTCTTGCACTGTTAGCATCTTCCATTTTTGAGAACCTAAAGGGAATTTGGGTCACTTTGGGGGTTTGTTTGTTCATTTTTGTTTTTGTTTTATTTCTTTATTTCATAGCATCACTGTTTGTCGCTTTGGCTGCCTTTGGGTTCCCATAGATGCCCTGGGCAAAAACCCTTGGAGTTGCCCATCCCAATGTAAACTGGTGCCACTGTTGTTGCAATAAAAACACTGTATGGAAGTACAGCTATTAAAAAAGGTGGGGAAAGGTTGTTACAGCCCCACCTGGTGGCCTTCTTCAAATTCACAGCAAAGTATTGTTTGGTTGTTCCCCAGGTACCTACGCCTGTGATGCCAAGGGATTTTGGCAGAGTGCTGAGCTGGGAAGACGCCTACCAACTTGTCAGCCAGGTACCTTGACTGTACTGGGGCAACACTGGCACCAGCAGTTCTCTGTTGATTCCAATCTGTTATTTTAAAGGTGGTGTGATCTTTTGATTTATACAGATCTCTTCTTCGGTAGAAAATGAGAATCGAAGACATGAAAGGTGTCTGTTTTGGTCTTTGGGTTTCATCCTAGGGGCTGGTCATAAGGCTCTCTGAGACTCTATCGGTTTGAAATTGATATGGGGATAGGGGAAATTATAATTATTAGCGGTCGAGATGCTGCAGCACAGCCTATGGTTGCATCTGCACTGTAGAAATAATGCAGTTTGACACCACTTTAACTGCTATGGCTCCATCCTACAGAATCCTAGGATTTGCAGTTTGGTGAGGCATCAGCACTTTTTGGGAGAGAAGATTAGAGACCTTGTAAAAATAACAAATCCTAGGATTCCATAGGAAGGAGCCTTTGCACATAAAGAGATGCCAGACATTATTTCTACAGCATAAATGCACCCTTAGCTAATAAATGGGTGTCAGTACAAGGCAAGAATGACAGAGTTTGATCTAGTGGGAAGGCAAGGCTTGTTGATACACCCTAGAGATCTAAAGTGTCACAATGCATTCTTGCATGAACAACTTCAAAGGTTTTTCTCTCCATGTGGTGAGATTACAAGAGGGTTATTTGGTGCACTTTTATTGTCTTTTTAGTCTTTGGAACTTTGCAAAAAAATCTGTTGAGGCAAAAGTAAAATCACCTTTTTATGCAAAAAAATAAAACCTAAAATTTTACAGAAGAAAAAAAATACACAGGAAAAAGCATAAACAAGGGCAAAATGCCTATATTGGAACATAAATCTCCATACAAGGAGTTGCATGTTGAATGGCAATGTTGCACCACAGAATTCACAATCAAATGTACATCTGTATGAATGATGGCACCACAGGTAAAGTGTGCATTGAATGTACACACACCGCGTTGGGCAACAACATCCCATCACTTTTGCAGGGCACTCATTCATGTGACACCAACAAGATTCCAGCCATTGTGTGTGTGTGTGTGTGTGTGTATGTGTGCGTGTGTGTTGTCCAAATGAATTTTTCAAAGGACCTAATATTTTTTTAAAAAAATAAAATGTTGTGGCTCATCATACTTTTCTAAGTAAGGTCTCTCTGGGCTTTGTGCAACCCACAAAGCTGAGTACAAGCCTCCTTCTCCCTCTTAAGATCTGGCATTCCCGGAGACATGCTCTTTTTCTGTCCGCTTCTGGTACTAATGGAATCCAGTTGGGGCCAGTAGTTCCCGGAGAAAGTTTTCCAGAGGTCATGGCAAGTTGGCCAGGAGGATGAGCAAAGGATTCTGCTGTGCTTCCCTCTTCTCCCTGCTTGATTCAAGCCAGCTGCCTGTCACTAGGAAGCCTCGGCCTGTTACAGACTGCCAAAATAAAGCTGCTTCGGGTCTCTTTGAAAGTATGCTATTTAAATGATGCATGGGTCCTAAGAGTCCAGAGGTCGCGCCAAAGCCATACTCCCTTCCTAAGCACTGGAGTGCAGCTTTGGTGCAGCTTCCGGATTCTTAGGATGCATGCATCATTTAAACAGCATACCTCCAAAGAGACCCGAAGCAGCTTTATTTTGGCAGTCTGTAACAGGACCTCATTTCCTGCAGGACTTTCTGGGGCAGATCACTGACTTCGGACACAGCCGACGCGGCCGGAGTAAACAAGTCGATGGGGTGTCCTTCTTTTCTGAATGGTTTGTGTGCAGCTACTATTCAAGGCCCAGTGATTTGGACAGAAGTGTGTTCCCTTCAACAAAGGAAAGCCTTTTCGTTCTTGAGTCAGAATACCTAGAATTGGGCTGCTTCATTTAGGCCAGAGCAGGCAACTACTGCAGATTCAGGAGCTCATTTCTGTCCTTAAAATTTTGGGGTAGCTATAGAAACTGACAAAAAGAAATTGGGAGAGGGGTCTGTAACCATTAAGGTCTGGAAGCATACCTTCCAACGGTGCCAATTTGGCTGCTTGGCCACATGCATCCCAGTTTACATCTGTGAAAAGCTGGTGGGTATGTGGAAGTCTAGTTCTGGTTTGGAAAATCTGGGTCTTTTTAAGTAGTTATTTTAATATCAAATAATGGAAAGGGGCTGTAACTACTACAAAACCTGAGCGTTAGTTTAGTTTATTGCTCAGTCCAAAGACCAGTGGAAACAGCATTTCCAAACTTTCATACAGTTACTATTACATTAAAATAATTAAAGTTAGAATTGACTAAATAAAATACAAGACTAGACTTGAAATACATATCTTACATTATAAAACAAAACACATTGTAATAACAGAGAGAGAGAAAGAGAGAGAGAGAGAGAGAGAGAGAGAGCACTTATTAACCCTTTGAGTTTTAACAAAAGCATTTTAAAGCTCATATATTCAGGATTCTATATCAGTTTAGATGGTCTCCAAACCAACAAAGAGGCAGGATATGAATAAAATTTTATGTATGTATGTATGTATTTATTTATTTATTTATTATTTTCTCTACACCTGGTAGCCTTAACTCTGCTACCCTTTGGATCACATATTGCTTCAATGATTGTAACAAGTAACTAAGGGGCTGTTCAGACCGGCAGTTTGGGCAGGCTTGGGGTTGGAGTTGGGGTGTAGCATCTCCACGACGCATGCCCCGGCTCCACCCTCAAGGCAGCATGATGCCACATGCTGCAACTTGTGGTACATGGCATCATGGCACTCCTCCAGCGCTTGCGTAATATGATGCATTGCCAAAGAAGCACTGCCAAGCTGCAGCAATGCAACTATCGCGCCCTTTGCATGGCACAAAAAGGAGCTGCTTTGTGTGGCTCCTTTTCACACCCTGCAAAGGCCAGATCAGGGTGCAGCGTGCAATTGCTGCGGCCCCAATCTGGCTGAAACAGGTGCGGCTGCATGCTGCCCTTTCAAGGCTGTCTGTACATCCCCAGTTTCTTTTTCATAGCCCAATATTTCATTTTCTTTAAAAAAGGCTCTAAGTAACTTTCTCTAATGTCAGCATATATCAGGTACTAAAGTATTTAATGAGCCAAATCCTCTAAAACTGGCTCTCCACAGATATTAAATCTTTCTTGAACTGGGATACCAAAAAATCTTCCCCATTTCATCATTGCGTCCATTTGTTCAAAATGTAGACAGGCGAGGGCTTTACGTGATTCCCTTGGCAGAGTAATTGTCAGATATTTTTCACATTTATGTCCACATTTCATACTGGCTAATACAAAACCTGAGTGTCCACTAGTGTTTTGCTGCTTCTTGTATGACGTTGTTCATATTCTGGTGGGGGAACATTACACTGCCTGTTTTCATCTGCGGTCTACCCTTGCTTGCAATGACACAGTGAAAGGTGTCAAAACTTCAAGAGAATCCATGCTCCACCTTCCCTTGCACACATGACTAACAACAGCAGTACAACTTGACTGTCTTCTGTTTCATTGCCAGCTTAGGGCATCACAAAAGAAGAAGGTTGCCCTCCTGGCTAGCAACAGGAAGGGCACAGCTACCTCACCTCAGTGCATGTGTTTGTGGGGCGTTCACCACTTTCTTTCCCAGCTTGCAAAGGTATTCCAGATGTCTGAGGGTGCAATGATGGATAGCATCATCTGTGGTGCGGGTGCATCATTGCCAGTAGATTATGCCACTGGTCCCTTTTCCTTCAAGGGGCTTAAAATGTACATGGGATGTGAGGTGGATGAGCAGGGCCAGCCGGTGACTTCCACATCATTGGGGCAGTGAATCTGCTCTGGGCTTTAGTGCAAACTTTAAAGGAGCTATCCAAGCTGCTGACCAGATTTGAGGGATAAGTCTTTTACTATTGTTGTTTTTATTATTTTATTCTTGTATTCCTTCCTGCCCACCCCCAATTGAGACTCAGGCTGGCGTGCAAAATAATAAAACCAATACAGACTAAAATGCATGCAAAAACATCAGTAAAACATATCAGAGTTATCTGAAAATCCAACTAAACAATTGATAGAATTAAAAATGTTTAGAAATCCATGAAAAAAGAACACAGCTCCTTTAAAGGTCACAGTGGAGAGTTTTTTTATTGTTGAGGCTCAAAACTCAGAGCAGCTTCACATATCCACAGACATGGAAGCAAGAGGCTGCCACCGGACACAGAAATGATGGGATGTACAGTGGCCTTAAGATCCATGTCAAGATCCACGATATGTGCACCTGCCTTGTGCATCAGCCTGTTCCTCGATCTAGTCCAGTGTTACTTACGCCAGCTGATTGATGAACTGGTGCTCTCCAGATGGGCTGGAATACAATTCCCATCATCCTCTGAGTTGACTTGGGGTGATGGGAGTTGTAGTTCTAAACTGCAGGGGAAGATTCATTCTTCTGCCCTACAAATCACAATCTCCCCTATCACTTTGCAGCTCATTAGCACTGACTGAGGACTCCAGTGTATTGACTGCCATGGGGCAGAATGAGGCAGCCACCAGTATCTGGGAGACAGTGGGAAGTATAATCCAAAGAGTCTTGTGTCACCTTAAAGACTAATGCTGAATCTGCACTGGAGAAATAGTGCACTTTGACACCATTTTAACTGCCATAGTTCCATGCTATGGACTGTAGTTTGGTGAGATATTTAGCCTTCCCTGTCAGTTTGCTCTGATGCCACAACAGACTACAAATCCCAAGATTCCATAGGATGGAGCCATAGCAGTTAAAGCCACACATTATTTTTGCAGTGCAGATTCAGGCTAAAACCTAAACCCTGTTAGAGATTTATGTATGTGTAAACACTGTAGTTATGGAGCTATGCAGTGAATCCCATCCTGATCCCTCTAATCCTCACTCATTGGGAAGCAGCCACTGTTATTGACAGGGCTGTGTTCGGCTATGGCTCAAGTAGCAGCTGGTTGATGGTCCCACCCACTCCCATGAACGATCTCTGGTGCACTAGGTAGAAGCATGGACCTCTCATACCAAAGATCGCTCACATGAGCAGGGGTGGGTACATCAGTGAGCTGATTCCCAGTCAACAGGGGAACAGATCTCATTGATCCCAAAGGCTGGTTCATGATATGTGGAGATTAGGAGATTTTCATAGTCCCTTTTTGCATTAACGGGAATTCATGTTAATGCAGTGTCACTTCAATGACAGGACAATAGCACTGAAATCTGAAATCACAGTCAAAGAAGGGATAAGGACAGGGGAGCGATCCCATCCCTGTGTGATAATCTCCTGTGTTATTTTCACTGTGATACCCTAACACAGCAAACCCTCTGAAAAATTTTTGCAGTCCAAAAAGATAACATTCCCAAGTTCTGATTTAACTATTCAAAAGTGAATTTGGCATGGACCTTAAATAGGAAATAGTCATTCACTCTATCAATGCTTTCTTTCCTTTTACAAGGAATTCCTTTTACAATTCTGAATTCAGCTTTTATCTTCTTTGATCTATGCACACATCAGGGATGTAGCCGGGGGGGGGGGGATCGGGGGGTCCAGACCCCCCCTTCCATTAGAAAAATGAATGGTGTGTGCTGCTGCGCCGCTGCACTCAAGCCCCATTATAATGGTGGCACTTAGTCTGGACCCCCCCTTCCTAAAATCCTAGCTACGTCCCTGCACACATACACAATGCAGCCCTTAAAGGCCATTGCTAGCATGATAGTGTATTTTCTTGAAATCAGTTCCAATGTGAAAAGCAATGATTTTCCAAACATTTTGCATGGTCTCACCACTGTGCATGGTTTCATCAATTTGATGACATGATTTGTACATATTGCATGAGCATACATTCGGTATGATTAAAATCCAGAGTGACACGTGGGGAATGATCAAACTATTTACTTCCAAAACTTGGGATGTGACTTTTTTTAAAAAAAAAAAATAAAAATAAAAAAGAAAATTCAAGCTTTCAGGATTTAAAATTCTGCAAGTAAACTAAATTAATCAACTGAAATTATAAACTGGAATTCCTTCTATCACTAGAATTAAAAACAGTTGAATTCACATTGCTTTGGCTTGGAAAGTCAGCTGTAGGAAGCAAGTGCACAGTTGAAATTAAGGCTCTACCTTTGGCCAAAATAACAAGGGAGAAGATTGGCATAATCTACTGAGTCACAGTTCAGTTATATTTTGAGAAAACGCACTGCTATCATAGCCTAACCATCAACTCTGTTGTTTTCTTTCCCCAGTCTGTGGGCAGCCCATCCACCGTCTGCCTACATTATTCAAGCGCATCATCGGTGGACGAAATGCAGCACCCGGCTTTTTCCCCTGGCAGGCGCTCATTGTGGTGGAGGACACATCCCGCGTACCAAACGATAAGTGGTTTGGTAGTGGAGCTCTCCTCTCTGAGTCTTGGGTCCTGACTGCTGCTCATGTCCTTCGCTCCCAGCGCCGGGACAACACCATCATTCCAGTCTCTAAAGAACATGTCACTGTCTACTTGGGTCTCCATGATGTGAGAAACCGAATGGATGCCGTCAACCGCACAGTGGAGAAGATTATCCTTCATGAGGCCTTTGATATTCGAAACTACAACCATGACATTGCTCTGGTGAAGCTCAAGGAGAAGGTAAACATGGGGCCTTACGTCATGCCAGTATGCCTACCAACATATGAACATGAGTTGGAAGGACCTCAACCCAATACCCTGGGCCTAGTGGCCGGCTGGGGCATCTCCAATCCCAACATCACAGTGGATGAAGTCATCAGCTCTGACATGCGGACTCTGTCTGACATCCTGCAATATGTCAAGTTACCCGTGGTGCTCCATGCCGAGTGTAAGACAAGCTACGAGTCCCGATCGGGTAACTACAGCGTGACTGAGAATATGTTCTGTGCTGGTTATTATGAAGGTGGGAAAGACACCTGCCTTGGGGACAGTGGGGGAGCCTTTGTCATTCAAGACCTTGAGAGCCAACGATGGGTTGCCCAAGGACTGGTCTCATGGGGAGGACCAGAAGAATGTGGGAGCAAACAAGTCTATGGCGTTTACACCAAAGTCTCCAACTATGTGAATTGGCTGCAAGAGAAAAGCGGGTGGACTTTCAAGGTTGCTGCTGACCTGGACAGATGAACTAGTCTGAGATGAAAGCCAGTGCAAGGACTGGGCATATTTTGCCAAAACAGTACCCAGGTTTAGTTGTGTCACAAGCATTTGGAGGGGCGTCTTGCGTGCTTTCCTTTTTTCAGCCCAAAAGAATATGATTGTTATTATTTGGCATGAAGGAGAAGCCAGGAATCTTTTTCCTACTTCCTATTATCCCACATACAATCTCAGTCCAAGAGTGAAGGGCTCTTCCCAGGGTGACCAGACATCCTCCTTTTTCAGCACCTGTCTTACATTTCAGTCTTCTGTCCTGGAGGAATTCCAAAATGTCCTCCATTCTGAGCATGACTAAGATGCATGAATTTACATTTGTATGAACAGTTTTAGCTGTTATTTTTTAATGTCCTATATTTTTCTTAAAGTTCCTTTTCTTCCTTTGCGGTTATGACATGTGGTCGCTCAGGCTCTTCTGTAACCATGCTACATGCAGAGAAAGAAAAGGCCAAAGGCAGATAATCTCTCTATTCCCTGAAAAAGAGTATCACATTGCACACACACGTATACACACAAGTGACACTGTTTTGTTGCTGGGATGACACCGTCTTCCATCCATCTGCCCATCCCAAAAAAACCCATCCCATGATAATTGTGAATGTTGCATAAAACATGGTTGAACAAAAGTTGTGCAGCCCTAGCAGACAGCCATGTAGGACATTGTAACCATCTCTCAACCTAGGCTGAGAGAAAGATGAGATGTAAGTGGAATTAACTAAATTAATCAGTAATCATTTCGCAGACGCGAGCTTAGAAATGCTGACTAGAGGCTTCTGGGAATTATAGTCCCCAAAGGCCATTTTTCTAAGTTCTGTTTGCAACCCGTCTCTCACACACACACTACTTTCTATTGCATGCGTTGAGTCTAGTGCCTGTGTTGAGTTAAATGTGTGACTGGTTCTGTTTTTACAACCAGTGGGACTCACAAATGCCAAGCTTTTACGCTGATGATGCTCTCATTTTGGGGGAGTAAAAAGGAATCCTAGTCGGGGGGGGGGGGGGGGAATGTAGGAATAAGTTATTTAAGTCCATAAAATAACTCCCTTTTTTAAAGAGACATATCCGGGGATAGCAGTGTTGGCCACATAGCAAAGTACAATAACATCCAAAACCCATAAAATGGCGATACATATATTTGGCTAACCAAATGGTTGACCCAATAAATGTAGCACCATTTTGTGGATTTTGGATGGTACTGTACCTTTTTAGGGACAGGTGAACACACACATACACACACACAACACATATCTTGATTCACAACAGTCTCTATAAACTAAGCTAATTTCTGTCCAAATGGGGAAATAGTTATTCTGAACACACCACTAGAAGTAGCAATGGCAGCTTCATTTATATAACGTTTCATACCACACTAAGCAATCTCAGAGCAGTTTACAACTGTAAGCTAATTGCCCCCAACAAGCTGGATACTCATTTTAGCAACCTATGGAAGGATGCCAGGCTGAGTCAACCCTGAGCCCCTGGCTGGGATTGAACTCATAACCTTATAGTTTTTGAGTGAGTGGCTGCAGTATAGGCATTTAACCACTGCCCCATCAGGACTCCTGAAAGTATATTTTCAATAACACAAAAATGGGTTTCCCAGCATTCAGCAATTTGTGTCAGGAAGAATAACAGAGCACCAAGAATCGATTTCATTGTTCCCACTACATTTTAAGGCAGTGAATCTTTCCAAGGCATTTAAATCTGGTCTGAAGTTCTCATTCACCACCATGCCAGATCAAAATGGAAGCACCTCCATTTCCTGAACGGTGGCTGTGCAATCCAAATCAATCCAATAGCTTACTCACACTATCAGAGATGCCAATAGTTGTGGTTCTTAAAAAAAGAACCACTAAGGGATCTGGTGCCAAATGCCCCGGTTTAAATAGGCTTTTGGTTGCCCCCAAGTACAATCGGTACAAGTCTAGTGTGATTGGGACCGAAGTCATTTCCAGCTTATGGCAACCCTAAGGTGAATCTATCATGGGGTTTTCTTACCAAGGTTGATTCAGAGGGGGGTTGCCATTCCCTTCCCCTGAGGAGGATGAGAGAGTGTGACTTGCCCAAGGGAATCTAACCCTGATCTCCAGAGTCCTTGTCCAACGCTCAAACCGCTATGCCACAGTGGCTCTTAGGACCCTGCAACTCTTAAATGTAAAACTCAAATTCTCAGGCTTCAAGTAATCTCATCCTAGTACCAGAGTGCCAGCATGGCAGAACATTCTTCTCCTCTCTTCTAATTCTGCCTGATGAGGAACATAACTGGAAAAAATGTGTGTTATATCACTACCAAAGGTTGACCCAATACAACGGAACAACCCTTTTAGTCTGGGATTTCTAGGCCTCTTGTTAAGGTCAAAAGTATTTTGCTCATTTTTGTAAACCTCAGTAACACTCCCTGGATTGATAAACATGATTTTTTTTTTCAAGTCAAAGAAACCAGGTTGTCTTCACCATCCCTCAAATCACAGCCTGCACTTGTTATTCTTCTCCTTGTTCTATTCTTTCAAGTCATCTCTGACTTAGGGCAATGTTCTCCTAAGGTTTTCTTGGCTAGGTTTATTCAGAGGTGGTTTGTCACACTGGAAGTGTGTGCCCAATGTTTCTTAGTGGGTTTCCCTAGCTGAGCAGAATTTGAACCCTGGAGCCCTAGTCCAAGACTCATATCACTACACCAAACTGACTCTGAGATTCTTAATTCCTGGTAACACACAAGGTGCATCTACACTGTAAATGCAGTTTGACACCACTTTAGCTGCCAGGGCTCCATTCTATAGAAATCTGGAGTGTGTAGTTTTGTGAGATACCAGCACTCTTTGGCAGAGAATACTGAAGATCTTGTATAACCACAAATCCCAGGTTTCCTTACAATGGAGCAACAGCACTTCAAGTGGTGTCAAACTACATTATCCCTACAGTGTAAATGCACTCATAGAACTATTTACCTAAGTAGAAAGCAAGGAGGAAATCAAGCCCTGAAAGAATCCAAAGAAAGAGATACTACCTTTGTATTATGTGCTTTTAACAATATTTGTTGCCTTGTTACATATTTAAGAGACAATGTGCTATTTGTTATGGGTTTTGTATTCCGTTTTGTAGCGTTCCTACTATTTTGTATTATTGTTGTTAAAAGGAAAAGGAATAAAGAGATTCTGTTACATACCGATCTCTGTGAATGGAAAACTGCACTGAGGGAAAACATCTAGGCAAAAACTGGATGAATGTATAGGGAATGACAGGTAAGGAAATGCTGGTTAAATACTGGAAATATTGGTCCTCTAAATCCTTTGGATTTCATCTGCCAGAATTCCTGAGCATTGGCCAAGCTGGCACTGGCTTCTGGGGGCTAAAGTCCAACACAACACAGCTCAGTACACTACATAATTAGTTGCAGAAGGTGGGAAAGCTTCATTTTCCCTGCAAAAACAAGACTAGGAGCAGATTATAGCACAGATCATGAACTCCTAATATTGAAATTTTGAAAACCAATGGAATAGACTCCCTTGGTAGGTAGTGGATGCTTCTCAGCAGAGAGTTTTGAACAGAAATTAGACCAACACTTCTCCTGGTGCTTTGGGGTGGGTTTCCTTTAATGGCAGAGGGTTGGATTACAGTCAGTGATTTCAAAACATTGGTCCTCAAGGTATTTTGGACTTCAACTCCCAGAAGCACCAGCCGGCTTGGACAACAGTCAGGAATTCTGGGAGCTGAAGCACAAAACATTTGGAGGACCAAAGTCTGGGAACCACTGGATGAGATGATCCTTCCAAATCTATTGTAGGGTGATAAACCTGAGAGCCATAAGAAGCTTAGCACCTACATCCCACATTCATGGCACACCAAACACTGAAAAGATTTGGGCTTCGAAAATTTGTTCCAGGATCCAATCCAAAGCTCTGCAGTCACACGTTCCAAGACCAGACTCAGCTTTCTCTGTGACAATTCAAACACCACACGATTCTTAAAAATCAACATCCAACCCACCAATGAAATAAAAATTTGACTGTGAAAAGGATACGTTTATCCTGGCTTCTGCCCTACACCGTATGGAGGGAGCAGAAGAAACAGGAAATGTTCAATAATGTAAAAGAGAGACAGAGGACTGTTGCTTCATCCCAATTAAAGTAAACCTACTGACTTGGCTGTTACATGGTAAATCAATATGAAGGTACTAAAAGAGTCTTTCCTTTCCCCAGACTCTGGAAGAAACTAAGGGGCTGCACCACATGGCGGGCGGCATCACAGCATTCCTCTGGCACTGCATCTACATGAAATAGTGCCAAAGGAGTGTGGAAAAGCTGTGCACCGGCAGCTATGGCACCCTTCCAGGGCACAAAAAGGAGCTGCTTTTTGGTTTTTTGTGGGTTTTTCAGACTATGTGACCATGTTCTAGAAGATTTTCTTCCTGACGTTTCACCAGCATCTGTGGCTGGCATCTTCATAGAATGCTTGCCTGGAAAAAGTGGATCTATATATGCTGTGTGAGCCTGGGAATGCAGGAGTGATTTGCATGTGTCTTGTTCTGTTGCTGATGGTTGGCCTCAGGCTGGGAGGCTAATGCAAAAGAGGATTAGTGTCTGCTAAATGGTTATCATTATCTGCTGGGAAAGCCCCTGACTCTGAATGGTTTCCCATTTGCATTTGCTGAGTCCTTATTTTGCTATTCTTCAGGACTGGTAGCCAAATTTTGTTCACTTTAAGGGTTTCTTCTTTCTGGTTGAAATTATCCAGATGTTTGTGGATTGCAATGGCTTTCCTGTGCATCCTGACATGGTAGCCAGAAAAATCAGCAGTATCAGAACATGCCACAAACCATCCTGGGCATAAAATACTGTTTGAAAACATTGAAATTCTGGAGCATGCCAACCACTACCACTTCTAGAACATGGCCACATAGGCTGAAAAACCCACAAAAAACCATGAATGCCGGCCATGAAAGCCTTCGATTTCACCAAGCTGCTTTTTGCCATGACATGATGCAAGCACGATCCAGCGCTAAAAGGGCAGTCTGTACAGCCCCGCAGTGACCAGGCCTAAGGTGCTTCTGCACTGTTGAAATAATGTACTTTGACACCACTTTAACTGCCATAGCTCAATTCTACAGAATCCTGAGGTTTGTAGCTTTGTGAGGCACCAGCACTCTTTGGCAGAGAAGGATATAGACCTTGGAAAACTGCCAATCCCAGGCGAGATGGCACTCCGTGAGCTACTGGGGTAGAGCAGGGGACAGCTACAAGTAACACTGTGGGTAATGACACAACTGGACTCAAACTAAAAGGATGTTCAGCTGTTGATGTGCTGAGAAGCGAAAGGAAAGTCTGAAGCTGCACAACACATGTTATAGGAACATGGAATGTGAGAAGCATGAATGGGGGGAAGCTAGACAGAGTGATGCAAGAAACGGAACGTATAAATATTGTCATAATTGGGATGAAGAAACTAAAGTGGACAGGAATGGGACATTTTGAATCAGATAATTAAACAGTGTTTTACTCGGGTAATGAAAATCTATGGGAAAATGGGGTGGCATTTATAGTGAAAAGAGATGTAGCAAAAGCAATCAAAGAACATAATGCAAAGTCTGACTGAATCATATCAACAAGACTCCATCAACCCATCAATATAAAAATCCACCAATATAACCATAATGTAAGTTTATGCTCCAGCTGCAGAGGCAGAAGAAGAAGCAATGAAAAGATTCTATGCTGGAGTCTACTTCCATTCCCTTTCTGAGGGAAACAGTCATAAAAGCATGTCTTTTGTTGTGCTGGAGAAATCCGTTTGACAAAAAGCATGCTTTTACAACTGTCTCCCTTGAGAAGAATGGAAGTACATGAATTCAAACTACAGAGAATCCAGCTAAATATTAGGAAGAACTTCCTGATGGTAAGAGCTGATCTATACACTAAATCAAAAAGCAGTGGAGTCTCCTTCTTTGGAGGATTTTAATCAGAGATTGGATGGCTATCTGTCCAGAGAGCTTTGACTGTGTATTCCTGCATGGCAGGGGGGTTGGACTGGATGGCTCTGGGGGGAGTCTCTTCCAGTTCTAGAATTCTATTAGTAACAATTTCAGGTGCCTGAATGCATGTAAATAATTACTAATGGTGTGTGACTAGTTTCTATTTAAAGTAACTTTTATGGACTCTGGTAAATACAAGAGAATGTGGACTTCACTCAGCCTTGCCATGCCCTATGACTCCAACAGCACCAGTGAGGAGAAGAATGTCAATTTCTTTCCACTGGGTACCAAGAACTGGGCAGCTGCCAATGTCTTTGAAGGGATGACTCCAGTCTTCTTCTTACCTTTCCCTTCTCTTTCAGTGTGTGGGAAGCCAAAGTTTTCCAGAAGCCTATTGGCACACATTGCAAACGGACGCCACACTCAGAGAGGGATCTCACCATGGATGGCCATGTTGCACAGGAATGGCCGCCCCTTTTGTGGGGGATCACTTATTGGTAAGTGCCACCCAGAACACTTAGACAAAAGAAAAGCCTGAGAACAATCTTGAAATATTGTGGTATTTTTCATTACAAATCTTGCATCCGTCAGAAATATGAAGTTGGCTGATTCTGTCCTGGGCAAGCCTTTTGTTCTGTTGAGCCTCGGTGGGCATAGTGACGGCCAGCAGCACACATGCAACCATTTTCATCCCCTGAAGCCTCTGGCCCATGCCCCAAAACCACTCCATCCTCCAAAAAGGTTTTAGAAAACAATTTTGGTACCTAAATCATGCAGAAATCCCCTCAAACATATGGAAACATGGGAAAATACCCCCACCAGCAAAATCACCCCAGAATCCTGCACTATTCCCCCACAGTGCCTCCATTTTCCTCTGAAGTCCTTCTCAAAAAGGCAGCAGGAAGTGATGAGATCTTCCACAGTTCTGTACCCAAAATGCAAAGCCTCTGTTGAAGAACAGCACAAAAGTTTGATCCAGACACGTAAGGCAATTTAAACCTCCATATGTCACCAATAGGATGCCAACTATCATTTTTTAAAAGCTATTGCAGTGATTTTTTTCAATAAACCCAGAACCTAGCTTTTTGGTCATTTCTTGCTTCCTTTGGAAGGGCTTTTGCATCCTGCAGTGATTTCCAGGAGTTGAAAAAGTTTGTCCACTCCTGATTTAAGAGATAACCACAATAGCTGTAGCCACCATCACAGATGCGGGGGTTTTCATATAAAGGACCTTGGAAGGGTTACAGGCTCTGTCGAATTTACGGGTTTAGATGTCGGATTTCACCCATGCGTCGATCCAGAGCCTGCTGAGCTTCCCAGCCTACCGCTCCTTCATCTGCTCTCCCAGCAATGTGGATGGAGATGGGTCCCCTTATCTTTTTGGGGGTCTCTTACCTCACTATTTGCTGGGCAGTAAATCACCCCATCCATGTCTTACAGGCTTATTGCATGAGAAAAGAAAGTGGAAGTTCAGTTGGATGGTAGGTCCTTTCTGCATGCCTTACTGCATGATGTTGTAGTGATTCAGTTCTCTTCCTGCAAGAGACAGTAGTAAAAATGAGTCCTTTGTCGAAGGGATTTTTGCTTTCATAAACATCTCCTGCAGAAAAAGAACTGAATCACTACAACATCATGCAGTAAGTCATGCAGAAAGGAGCTGCTATCCAGCTGAACTTCCACTTTCTTTCCTCATGCGATAAGCTAGGCCAGAGCATTGGCAAGCTGTCAACAATCAAGCTTTTTTTAATGACTTTATTGACTTTTATTTCCATTGTTACATCAATATGTAATTTTTACACAATAAACATAACAATAAAAAACGTACAGACATCAGCTCTTTCCCTCAGTTATTCAAAACAAGGTATTTAATGAATCTTTTGATAATCGTTTCCCTGTTATTGCAGTCGATTCCTTGACCAACTCTCAAAGATATCTAGAAAAATTATAATATTTTATTGGATATCTGCATACCTGCATTAACCTTACTAATTGGCATATCAAACTTTATGTTATTATAAATCCATATCTTTTCTTATCTTTTCTTTTTTTTCTTTTTTTGGTGCCTTAATATATTTTCTCTCTCATATATATATATATATATATATACACACACACACACACACTCTCTACTCTTTGTCCTGAAATTCTTACATCTACTGTCTCTTATATCATTTCTTCTTTTATATTACATTTCTTTCTATTTAGTTTCTAATATTTTTCTATTGGCTCCCATTCCCTTAATACCTTTTCTTTAGACTTATTATTAACCAATATTGTTAATTTGTCTAATTCTTTTATTTCCATAACTTTCCGAAACCAATCATCCCTAGTAGGTACATTTTCCCCCAGTTTCTTGCCAGAAGAACCTGGCAGCCGTAATCGGGTATAAAATAATTCTCCAAAGTTTGTTTTCTACTGATGCTCCCAAAAAGGATGTCATAGTCAGAAGGTATAGCTCTGGGGCAAAAGGGTAATTTATTTTTAGTATTTCTTGTATTTTACTATGTATTTTGCACCAAAACCTCTTAATTTGCGGACAGGTCCACCACATACGGAAAAAGGCTCCTTTATCTTTATGACACTTCCAACAGAAGTTGTTGCTAAGTTTATAAATTTTTGCAATTTTATATGAGGTATAATACCATCTAACAATCAAGCTTTTTTATGTCATTGGGAACTCCAAGGCTAGAATCCTGTTGGTTACTCTCAACTAGAGACCTGCCACACAGCAGAAATAAAGCAGTTTAACACACCTTTAACTGCCATGGCTCCATCCTATGGAATCCTGGGATTTGTAGTTTGTTGAAGTATTCAGCCTGGTCTGTCAGAGTGCTTTGGTGCCAGGATTCTGTATGATAGAGTCATGGAAGTGAAAGTAGCATCAAACTGTTTTATTTCTGCAGTGTGGATACGTCCCCGGAATAAATCCATTGAATCCATTGCTGAGCAATCAGCCAAGTCATAGGTAAATTGGGTTCATTCAATTGCTCTCCTCTGGTCAGGCCTAACAATAGGATCTGGACCAAAATGTTTCTTCTTGTCTCTCTTACTTCTCATTCATCTTCGCTTGCCCCTTGGTTAGTGGGTCATGGAGTAACTACATATCATTGTGTGTGTGGCTTGCCTTCAAATCACCTCTTGACTCATGGAGATCCCATGAATTTCATGGGATTTTCTGAGGCAAGCAATCCTCAGAGTTGTTTTGCGAGAGTCCTTCCTCCGAAATATAGAACCTCATATTCATTGGTGGTCTCCCATCCAAGTACTGTACTAACTAGGCCTGACCCTGCTTAGCCTCCAGGATCATACAGTATCTAGTCTCTTTGGGGTATTTAGGCCTATGTATGTGTTTATATGCCTTCAAGTCACATATCAACTTGTGGTGACCCCATGAATTTTTAACAGGGTTTTCTTTGGCAAGGAATCCTCAGAGGTGGTTTTGCTAGTTCATTCCTCTGAAGTATAGCCTACCATGCCTTAAAGTAGTTAGTTAGAAGTTCTTTATTTAAAGGCATTAATTTAAATAGTTCCTTTTAGTAATTTTTTAAAATGAGTTCTGTCATTTGGTCCTTCAATACTTGGCATGGGTTGTGTTGGGAAGAGGTGGATGGGATAAGTACTGATCCCCTTCTTGTTTCAAAGGCAACAGATGGATTGTGACTGCTGCTCATTGCCTCCACGAGGAACTGGAACTGGAGAACCCTGTCCTCAGAAGCTCCGACATGATCAGCCCTTCTTCTTTCACAATTATCCTGGGTAAGCAAATGGTAACAACAGAAGAAGGAAGCTCCACTTTTGAATATCCTTGGATGCAGCTACAGTGGACCCTTGTTATACGCTGGGGTTTGGTTCCAAGATCCCCCGTGTATAACAAAATCCGTGTATGCTCAAGTCCCATTAAATATAATGGCATAGCAAAATGGTGTCCCTAATAAAAAATGGAAAATCAAGGTAAATTTATACTTTTTTGGAACATTTTCAAACCGTGTATGCTTGAATCCGTGTATAAAAAATCCATGTATAAGAAGGGCCGACTGTACACTGTAAAAACAATGCTATTCGACACCATCATAAGTGCTGTAGCTCCATCTTATGGGAACCTGGGATTTGTCGTTCTACACATTATTTAGCCTTGTCTGCAAAAGAAGGCTGGTGTCTCACCAAACTGAAAATCCCAAGGTTCTGTGGGAAGGACCCTTGGCAATTAAAGTGGTGTCAAACTGCACTGTTTCCATTCTGTAGATGCACCCTAAATATTTTAATGGTTCTTGTCACAGTTTTTAGATGATTTTATATTATTATAAAATAATGGTGTTTTGTTGTTTTGTTGTTGTTGTTGTGTGCCTTCAAGTTGTTTGCGAAACTATCACAGGGTTTTCTTGGAGAGATTTGTTCAGAGAGGGTTAGACCTTGCTTTCCTCTGAGGCTGAGAGAGTGTGACTTGCCCAAGGTCACCCAATGTGTTTCTCTGGCTGAGTGGGGATTCAACCCCTGGTCTCCAGATTCCTAGGCCAGTGCCCAAATCACTACACCACATTGGCACTACACCACAGTTAACCACACCATAAGCTGGGGGTGGCGGAGAGAGATGAAAGTGCAATATATCTAGAGCTTGATGTGGGAAGAGGAACAACCATTACAAGGCAATACAAGACATGAAATCCATATAGACTGGCATGAAATTCAAATAGACTGGCATTCACCTGAACTATTGGCCTATCTGAATGAGCTCTAAATTGAGTTGGCTAAGTAAGATATTATGTATAAAATTTATGTCAAAATGGAAATCACACCAGATCAACCCTCCCAAAACCAGGCACCATCCAAGGCGCATCCATATTGTACAAACAACGTGGTTTGATACCACTTTAACAACTATGGTTCCATCCTACGGAATCCTGTGATTTGTAGATTTGAGAGGCATCACCACTCTTTAGCAGAGAAGGCCAAAGAACCATCTCCATAAGACAACCATCCTCACAGGTACCCCAGAACTATGCTCAAATCCCTCCATTTTCCTCTGCTGTCCCTCTCAAATTGGCAACAGGAAGGGATCACTGCCTATTGCCATTTTGAAAGTGATTGAAAAGCAATAGCGATAGCATTTACGTTTCTATACCACTTATCAGTGAACTCAGCACTCTCTATGTGGTTTACAATCAATAAGCCAATTGCCCCCAACAAGCTGGGTCCTCATTTTACCGACCTACGAAAGGATGGAAGGCTGAGTCAACCTTGGAGACCTGGGATCAAACTCACAACCTTGTGGCTGCAGTATTGGCATTTAACCACTGCACCACCAGGGCTCCAGAAGTACCATCCATTGGGGAGAGGGGAATCTTGGGGGAAATTGGCCCCAGCAACCCCCACAGAACTGCCTCCTCCTAGTCTACAACTTCCAGCATCCTAAACAGATATGGAGAGCACCCTGTTGGGAACGGAAGTTACAGAGTTTTCTCCTTGAGATTCCACCCTCTCTCTCTCTGTCATTTTCTCTGCAGGGAAACACAGAACACAAAGGAAAGATGACACTGAACAGCACTTCCAAGCCCAAACAATCTTTATCCACCCATCTTACAACCCTGCCACCTTTGAGTATGACATTGCCCTGGTGGAAATGGCAGAAGAGGCCACACTGAACAATTACGTGATGCCCATTTGCTTTCCGGACAGCATTCTCCCAAAAGGTGAGCACATGAAAGGAGTCCTCCTTCATCCACATAATGCCGGTTCTGAAAGAGGGCAGACCAAACCACCCAGATGAATTGCTCAGTGTAAGATCTTCCCAGTAGGGTATGGCATGTGGGCACTGTTCTATATACCAGATCTCGCTCACTTAAAGATGCTGCCAATGTGAAGTTTGGCTAGGTTTTTTTATTTTATAAAATGAGGGAAATGAAGCGAATGGTATGTTCTCTCTGCATATGTCATCTGACTCATTCTGCACATTTCCATAAGCAGTGCCAACCTGGCATGCTATATCCCAGATGAGTCAGACCACCCGTTTCCATTCTACTGAAGGAGCAGATACAAGCCAAAGAGTCCTTCACAGTGGCCTCTCTAAATTCTCTGGAGATCTGGGAGGGTTGCATCATTTCTCTTGCACCAGCTATAGAAGTGCAGCCAGACATTTTATGCATCTCCTGCCCTTCCTTGGCCATTAAATGGCCAAAAGAGCAAGCTCTAGCCTTTGAAGCTATCTTCTGGTGGTGGGAAATGTCCACAAACAACTGTATGGGGCAAGTATTGTTACACCCATGTGAAGTAGGATCATGCCTGGTCAGTCTTGAGCCATGGGGCATAATCCCCCGAAGTATTCTTATGCAAGACCTTATTGGTGCTTCCTGATGCTAAAGTCAGTAGTTTTGTAAGAAATCAGAGGTAAACCACAGATATCTTTCTTCATCTTTGCTGGAAAGTAGATTCATTTTCCTTTCTTACAAGACATTTATTGACATCATGCAGCCCTGATCACACCAGATCTCATCACAGGTTGGAAGCTAAACAGGATCAGGACTGGTTAATATCTGGATGGGAGATCATGAGGGAAGACTATAGTGGGGCTAGGAAAGAATCCTGCCTGAAACCCTAGAGAGCAATTGCTGTCAGTCAAAACTTGATAATACTGAAAGCTTTCTTACACAAGGCTAGAAAAGCGGAATTTTTATAGGATAAAAGAGTATTTCTCACATGACGTCGTATCTGTCCTGCTGCTGCCTTTCATTCCATTCATGACTGCAGTGCACCTTTTCAATGAAGGGCAAAATCTGTCAATGGGCTCCCAGCCTCAGTGCTATTCCATTCCTGCCTTCTGTTACAGTTCCACTTCTCAGGCAGCCACAAGTGATGATGGTTGCCAACTGCCCCCCCTGTTTAGCAATGCGGAAAACATCACAAGAACATTTATGTCCATTGAGTAGAAGTCTTTCTTTTTTTGAAACTCCTCAGCAACTAACCGGCCATGTCTGACCGAGAATAGTCCACAGACCACCACTTTGAGTAGCACTAGTCTAGACCAGACTGTCACTCCTACCCCCCAAATGTGAACATCCAAGGAAGGCTTCATATGTCAGCTCAAATATTGTAACTTCCTTCTAAGCAGACTCACCAGTTAGTCATTTCTTCAAAGAAATGTTTGCCTAGCTTGCAGTGAACTTTTGGGCCCAGCAGAAGGAGCTCAGAGCATGTAAAATCTACAAGCAAAACTATATCGCAGCCTGTTAGTGATAGTTGTTGTTGTGTGCCTTCAAGTCATTTCAGACTTAGGGCAACACTAAGGTGAACATAGTTTTTTGTTGGTTTTTCGGGCTATGTGATTATGTTCTAGAAGAGTTTATTCCCGATGTTTTGCCAGCATCTGTGGCGAAACTATAGCGTGGGACAAAAAGTGGGATGGCATAGGATTAACTGCAACTGTCCCTGCTAAATTGGGACAGTTGGAGAATATGCCTTTTGAACTTAGAATCATAGAATCATAGGTCAGAAGAGACCCCAACACTATCCATTTCAACCCTCTGCCATGCAGGAATTCACAATCAAAGCACCCCTGACAGATGGCCATCCAGCCTCTGTTTAATGCCTCAAAAGAAAGAAACTCCACCATTCACTGAGGGAGTATGTTCCACTATCAAACAGCTCTCACTGTCAGGAAGGTCCTTTTAATGTTTACGTGGGATCTCTTTTCCCATAGCTTGCACCCATTGCTCTGTGTCCTATTCTCTGGAGCAGCAGAAAACAAGCTTGCTCCATCCTCAATATGACACCCTTTCAAATACCAGAGCATCTTTCCTCTTCCGGAGTATGTCTGGGATTTCTAGCAACCTTCATTAGACTTCTGGTAATGGCAGGAGAACAGTGAAGTCTCCTCCATACCTAAGTCTCTGCCTCTCACCCAGCTCCCTTGTTTCCATCCACCAGATTCCATGGTCATTGTGAGCGGATGGGGGGAAGCAGTTCTTGCAACGTCTCCCTGAGGCCCTGATCGAGGTGAGTCTGCTGTTTATAAGCACACGCACACATACATATGCAAATAGACATTTTAAGAGACAATATATTCAGAAGCAATCGTTGGAGTCAGGAAGGTACCATAAGAGGGGGATGACACCACTGCTGCCCAAACGTCTGCCTTTGGGCAGAAACGTGGCTGTGGCATTCACCTGCATACCTTTAAAATGCTGAAATGATGGTGTGAATGGGATGAGGCTCAGTGGGAGGAGAAATGAAAGGCCGCAGGTTTTTAAATTTTTAAATTCTTTTAAATTTTTCTTTAAAAACATCACAAATTTTCACTTGAACCCCATGAAACTACTTACAGGTCAGTACATTTAGGCTGTATGTATGATATTGTAATTTAAAGGTATAATTTTAATTTAGCCAGTTGTTTATGTCACAACTATTTCCATTACATTCAGTGAAGTAGGGAAATTATGACTTATGAGTAACATTGGTATAAAAAACATGGCAAATGATTCTGTAGGGTGTGGGATGGGGGAGGAGGTCAATAGAGGGGTGACATTGTGAGTTACCTCACCAGGTGATGCCAAGCCTAGTGATGCCACTCTTTGGAGGGGCAATGCCTTCATCCCCACCCCCACCCCAGTAGCTATACCCTCCCTCCTGCTTATATCATCCAGCATTGGGTTCTCCACTGGCCCAGAAGATCTGGTAGGTCCATAGAGGGCCAGTTTGTGTGCGCTGGTATCTTTGTAATCCTCTAACCTCCTGAATCTGTTTTCATTTCCTTCTGTGCCATGCTCTGCCAAGAGTAGATCCTGGCTCCAGGACTGTATCTTTGACCACCAAAGGTTCAAAAGACTCTGTCTTCCATTGTCCCATATATGCCCTGTTCATTGTAACTTTCATGAGGCTAATAAACATTTTGTTTCTCTTCATGCATCACAGATTGAAATCCCACTGACAGACCATGCACTGTGCAAGGAAATGTATGCCAAGTTCCAAAAGGTCATAACCGAGGATATGATCTGTGCTGGTGAAAAGCAAGGTAAAGGCAAGGATGGGTCTTCAGTTCAAACATCTGCAAAATGTTAGTTCCCCAAAGCTCATTTAACTTTCTCAAATTATCCCATTGTGGGATGTTATTAAGATTGCTGCACAGAAGGCTCTTTTAATGTGTGTGGGGGGGGGGGGGGGATAGTGTATTTCTACTAGAGTAAGAAGAAATACACAACTACAGCACTCCTGAAAGATGCCTATCCATGCTCTGTTAACAGACTGCCAAAGATAGAGTCCACCACCCACTGAGGCAGTCTATATTACTTTGTCAAACAACTTATTTAAAGGGTCTTCCTTCATATTTTAAATCTCACAAGTGACAGAGACAAAAATATTTCTCCCTTGCTTCTGCCTAGAACTAAGAGCAAGAAGGCTTCCCAACCCCTTGCCATGCAGACACAGGTAAGGCATTCCTGAAAGATGCCCATTCAACCTCTTTCAAAGACCTCCAAAGGTGGACAGCCCACCATTTTTCAAGGCAGTCTGTTCAACTGTTGAACAACTCTTGCACTTCCTAATGTTTAGGTGGAACACCGTAATAATGATTCTCAGTCTCTCCCTCTCTCTGTCTCTCCCTCCCCAGGAGGAAAAGATGCTTGCAGTGGGGACTCCGGAGGTCCCATGGTCACTTTGAACAATCGTACCGGCCATTGGCAGCTCATAGGGACAGTGTCTTGGGGCGATGGCTGTGGCTTGAATGACCGCTATGGGGTGTATTCCAATGTCTTCTTGACACTGCCCTGGATTAAAGAAGTCACTGGACTGGACTATTGAGGCCTCCCCAAATCACATCTCCTGCCCAAAGCCCAAAGAATGAGAGCAGCTGCCCAGAAGATGTTTGTTTCCAAAGTGCCGAAGCTGGGTCTCTGCCCAAAGTAGGCTTGCTAGACTGCAGGGTCTGGACCCACTTCTCAGAATGAGGAAGAGGAACCTCAGGGTGAGAGCACTGTCTTGAACAACATGTGTATCTGTCTTTTCCTCATTTGTTAGACTTGGTGTTTTCTATTTGAATGTCATACTCTTTGTAACTGACGTTGATGCTTAGTTTGTTATTGTTGTTGTGTGCCTCCAAGTCATTTTTGTGACTTATGGCGACCCTAAGGCAACTCTATCATAGGGTTTTCTTGGCAATTTTTTTCAGAGGGGGTTTACCATTACCATCCTCTGCAGCTGAGAGACTGTGACTTGCCCAAGGTCACCCAGTTAGTTTTTATGCTTGAGTGAGGAATCAAACCCTGATCTCCAGAATTGTTGTCCAATGCTCAAACCACTACACCACACTGGCTCTCTGATGCATAATACATAACACCTAATAACATCTTCAGAGCCCATCCCCATGACCTCAGGAGGACCCATCTCTATGTCTGAAGTTTGAGCCCTGAAATTTCAACACCTCAAATAAACATGATCTGATAACTCTGGCCCAAAGGTAAGCATTCCATATTATTAGACCCAACCAAAAATGTAACCGTTAATTGTTATAATTTAGACTGGCTTTGGGCAACTGCAGATACCGTTTAGCCTATTTTAACCCCTGCATAATCTCACCTTGCCATGACTGCTCAAACTGAGATCATAAGTCAAAACCAAATGTCATTCTCCACTTTAATTCCTGAGGTTTTCAGGGATTTTTTTTTTCTTTTGAGAGGTTTTGGAAGAGATTCTAGGAACTGTTTTGGCATAAACCATCATCCCTGGAGGTTCCCAGGAATGGCCATTTATTGTATGGAGGGATTTTATTTCCACTTGAAAATATTATTTTTGGGCAGCTTTGGGGAGTGTCCAAGCAAGGACAAGAAGATACAAAGACTTTGTGTGTGACTCCCACCAATGTTCCTCAACCAGAGAATGTCCATTGGAACAAGTGTTGAATTGCAAGGCAAAACCTAGGTACATTCAATTGATTCAGTGGTTCTACTCTACTTGGGACCAACAATTAGATTCAGGAGCATAGAGACCATAATTCCTATCCAGAGCAGACCTATTGAGTCAATAGGTTGAGTTACCAAGTTCCCATTGATTCAACAAATCTCCTCTAGTTTAACAATTGGATTAAAGCCAGATGTGAAACCCACCAGATGTTGTTGGACTGTAAAGGCCATCAGTCCTAGCCAGTATAGACGGTGCTAAGGGACGCTGGGAGTCACTGTCCAGCAACATCTGGATGAATGCACAGTTTTCACCCTGGTCCTGACACACCTCAGCTGAACTCCAAAAGCCTGGATTTGATCTTACCTTTGGAAAGTCAAAAATTGTTTCATACACAGACACTCAAAAAGTGGGGGGGGGGGGGTTGAAATTTACAAAATACGCCTTGCTTGTGACTCTCAGTCACTCTCAGAAAGAAACTCTAAAGTAAGGAGTCAAAAGAAATCTCAGGGCAAGTGACAACTGAATGTACATCTGTGCTGTGCTGAGGAAGAATCACAACTTGACGGCAGAAAACAGATTGAATTTGCAAAAGGGCATAAAGTCTGTTATCAATATCTTTTATTGAAACTATCTTGGGTAGCAAAGCTGGGAGACTTCAGTAAACTTGGAGAACTTTGACTTCTGTGAGTTGTAGTCCAAAAACGTTAAGCTTTCCACGCTTTGGAGATGTTCCTACCAGAGACCAAGGACAGCACCTCCTGGTTGGAGGAAACAAAACTGGGCCAACTTGGAGTGCATTTATACTACAAAGTTACAGCACTTTGATCCCACTTTAACTGCCATGCCTCTTTGCAATGGAATCTTGGGATCTGTAGTTTGGGGAGGGACTTAGAAATCTCAGAAAAAAAGAGTTCTTCTCATGCTGTCGTCAGAAGAGGAGACTGGATCTCCCTAATAGAGAATTCTAAGCATTTCACCAAACTAAAACTCCCAGGATTCCTAGGATGGAGCCACAGCAGGTAAACTGGAATCAAAGTGCTACAACTACCCCAGTCACTGTGTCTAATTTGATATAAGCCATCATCCTGGGTGTATATGCTGACGTGACATGAATAAAAGAGCAGGACATAACAGCATTCAGAGAACTCAGGGACTTACTGGAAATGCCTTTTTAAAAAATCAGACTTTTGATACATTTTTGCACTGTGTACCTGTATATGAAATGTCTGTGCTTTATATAATATCCCCTTCCTGAATAAAATTCTACAACAAGGCAAACTGGATTCTGCTGTCTGTGTCAGTGATGACCATGAAGAAAATATGCACAACTTATTTTATTATTCTAAGCCTTTTTTTCCTTCTGCAACTCTGGTGGTGCATTGGAGTGGCCCACTCACCAGCCCCTTGGCCCCCGGAAATTGTACCACGCAATAATATGTGCATCATCTCAGACATTAATTCCCATCAAGTTCAATGGGGCTTATTATTTCCCTTTATGGCAGTTGACATATGGTGAACATAATCTACCATTATCTTTGCAATATTTATTTGGAGGAGGAGCAGGAGGTTTACATGGTGAACAAACATCCTTCTCCTTTGTTGTTATGACATCTGGTCAGCCTGCCATTGCCTTCTTCTGAGGCTGAAAGGGTCACTGGTCACTGACTTCTAGTAATTTCAAGCTAACTCTGACTTAATGGTTTTCTTGACAAGATTTCTTCTATGATGGTTTGCCACTACTAAGGCTGAGAGTGTGACTTGCCCAAAGCCTTCCCTTGCCATTGCTGTACCAACTGGGGTGGGAATGTAAAATTGCTAGTACAGTTGTCCCTCCATTTTTGCAGACTTGGAGTCTGCGTCGCTCAACCATTCATGGTTGGCAAATGGAGGGGGACAAAATGGGGCATATGCCACCATTCAAGCCAATGGGGCTTGGATATTAGAAATTTTCCATTTTCATGGGGGGTCCGCAATGGATCCCCCGTGAAAACGGAGGGGCAACTGTATATTGCACCAACAGATTTCCATCCTATGGGTTTTCTGGGGTTGATCATTTTAGATTTGGTATAGATTTTTGTGAGTTTTTTGGAGGGCTATGTAGCCATGTTCTAGAAGAGTTTATTCCTGATGTTTCGCCAGCATCTGTGGATGGCATCTTCAGAGAATGATGGCATGGAAGAGAGTGGAGTATATATCACTTCTCCCTACCCAGGGTCACACAGTGTGTGTGTGTGTGTGTGTCTGTGTGTGTGTATCTCCCACTCTCTTCCATGCCATCATTCTCTGAAGATGCCATCCACAGATGCTGGCAAAACGTAAGGAATAAATTCTTCTTCTAGAACACAGCCACATAGTCCAAAACACCCACAAAAATCTATAGATGCTGCCCATGAAAGCCTTCGACTTCACATTAGATTTGGTATGTTTTTTCAGATTTTTCTTATACACTTAAATTGCCTCCAAAAATATTAAACTATAAAACTAATGTAAGTAATAAAAACAGAATTTCTAAAAAGTCCATAGATCAGAATGGGAATGAAGCTGAAACTCTTGTCATGAATGGCTTCATAACACCCTGACTACTAGGTGTTCATACCATTCTCCTGTTTTTAATCTGTGTTGCACTGGATACATGGGTTTAGGGTGTCATAGAGTGTGCAATCTCATCTTCCCAATGCCAAAGGTTTTGGACAGGGCATGAAAATCACATTTTCCTTCAAGAAAAGTACCATCTACATTGCAAAAACTAGCCTTTTAGTGTATGCAGAGGTTAGAGTAAGTAGAATTGCATGCAGTGAGAGTTAATTCCAAGTAAACATGCGTTAACATTGATTTATTCTGTCAGTCAGCCAGTCAACCACTCATTTGAATATATTAACTTACCCTAAAACTAAGGATCTCACAGAGACATGCAATAAAATCGATATAAGCCATTTAAAACAATTTCAAACATTTAAAAGCACAGTAAACACACTAAAACAAGACAATATTCTTTATGTAAAACTCTTTTTGTCATCCCCCAAGGCTCTGAGAATGTATTTTGCATTGGTTACGTTGATTATTTGGAAAGTCATTAATAAAATCATTTAAAAACTTTTTTAAACAATGAAGATAATATTGAACCAATTCTGACAGATTAAGATCCTTTAAAAGCTCACGCATGTTGGGCTGAACACAGGTCCCAAAGGCTTCAATAAAAAGGCATGTTATTATTTGACGCCAGCATTGTTTCCAATCAGGCTTTTAGGAGAAACTATTCCACAACTTGGATGCAACAGCAGAAAAGGCCCTGCTCCCTTTGCCTCGAATAGTACAGTGCCCTCACTGGTGCCCTAAACATGCCCTTGAATGAGCTGCACATGACAATGTGAATAAAATCTCACCTTTACTATTGCTTTTCCCAGTGGATGGTCCTGGTGGCATCCTATGGTGGTATTATTTCTTGCTTGAGTGAGTGCAATTGTATCCAAATAATAAATCATCAGCCCAAAGAAAGGAACCACCTTTCACTAGAGGTTTCCTAGCCAGGTGTAGATGAAGCATGTTTATAAAGCAGGGGTAGGCAATCTTTTTGAGCCGGGAGCCGGGTTGCTGTCCCTCAGACAACTGGGGGGCCGAACCCAAAAAATAAATAATTAAATATTTTTTTAAAAAAAATATTAAATATATAAATAAACCAGGACAAATGTAGGACAAAATTTTCAAATGGAAGACACTTTTTTTAAAAAAAAATGGAGGACACGTGAAAAAATTTGCTGATTTTTTAAAAATGTTAATATAAATACGTGTTTCTGAGGCTTCTATAGACAATTGCTCCCCAAAGGCCCCGGCGGCAGGACTGGGCTGGGGCCGGTCCCAAGGCCTCGCCGGGCCGCATCTGGCCCGCGGGCCGCAGGTTGCCTACCCCTGTAAAGGTTCCAGGAAGCATTCAAGAGATGTCATTCACACCAAAGACATTCAGTTGTCAATCACCAAAGCAGACAATGTAGCATGACCAGATTCCTGAAAATGTTTTAGTCCCTTTCAAAAAAATAATAATAATCCCTATTTGTTGATATTAGCAATGAGAATGATAACCATGGAATGGGTTGTTAATGCTGCTGAGTCAAACTAACATTGCTGGCCAGACTAACATGGGTTCTCATGGATAATCCAAAAGAAGAGTTTTTGAAAGACTGGAACCGTTTATGGACTTTCTGAGCAATACAAAATCTAACATAATAATCTGTGGTTATGTTTTTTAGTAATTCTAGAAGGATTATTTAGTTGGATCTGAAATGGTAGAATAATATATAGGTTGTCTGCCTTACTCAAAATGTTTTGGACCAGACGTGTTTTGGGTTTTGGCAGTTTTAGGATTTGAGGATATTTGTATATTCTCAGTGACATATCTTGGAGATGGGACCCAAGTCTAAATGTGAAACTCATTTATGTTTCCTATACAATTTATACACAAAGCCTCAATTTTATACACAATATTTTAAATCATTTTGTGCATGAAACAAAGTTTGTCAACAGAAAGCAAAGGCATCAGTATCTCTGCCACCCATGTAGACAATTTTGGATCTTAGAATATTTTAGATTTTGGAATTTCAGATAAGGAAGAGGCAATTGTATTTCATTTTCTATTTATCTTTTCATTATAGTTAGGATGAGGGGGGCAAACCTCATTTTTCCTTTATTTTTTTCATTTTCTCTCCTTTTCTTCTTTCTGCTTCTTTATTTTTTAACATATTCTCCAAATGAATATGATCTTGCTTTTGACCGTAAATTAGGGTGCTTGCGTTAAATGAATAAATAAATAATAGAAAATAATAGCCAGAGTGATGGCGGCAATGATGCTGATGCTGAAGATATAAACGCAGCGCTTCCAATAGCCAGGAGGGGTTGAGTGGACTAAGGGTGATGATACTGGTGTATCTATCAGATTAACTGCCTCTGAATACTGTGTGCTTTCAGGATCCCAGTTGGAAGATTCCCAAAGATGCCCTGCACCTTGAGGCCAACTGTAATACCTTTTGTGTATTCCAAGTTGGCAAGCTTCACAATATTCAGGTTTATGGGGGCCACTACTCAGGGGCACCAACTTATAGGAGTCGCTGGTGATGTTCTCTCTGTAGCATTTCTTTCTTATGGTGGTGACCAAGCGCTCCAAGACACTGTCAACTGATTCCTCTGTAAATTGTGGCTCTTCGTACTTCTCGGAAAAGCACTCGTAGCACTGTTGCTGGAAGAATCGCATTCGGACGCATCCTTGCCTCCCATATGGCTCCCAGTAAATGTGGAACAGGATAACAACTTGATGTGAGGTCCAGTTGTGTTGGCACTGTGAACATATGAATCTAATAAGGAGCATTGGAGAAATTAAGCAAAAAGTTAGTCATTTTGGTGGCAATCAAAGTTAGCACTTTGTATCCACTGGGGTTTGGCTCCAGAACCCTCCATACATACCAAAATCTGTGGATGCTCTAGTCCATGTTCAATGGCATAATAAAATGGTGTCCCTTATATAAAATGGCAAAATCAAGGTTTGCTTTTTGGAATATATATATTCCCTCACTCCTGCCCCTCACTCCTGGAACCTTCTTCCTCCACAAGCAAGAGCCATCACTTCTTTAACCAGCTTCAAAACGGAGTTGAAAACCATCCTATTCAGAGAAGCCTTCCCAGGCATCGCATAATTGTCACTTACTATCTGATGTTCTGTTGTTGGCTGTTTATCGATCCATTTCCTGTATTGCTATGTTCTGTATATGTATTATCCTACTTGAGAGTATGTATTTTCCCTGGATAATGATTAACCTTCCATTATGAAGCCAAGCCCTCCCTCCAGTCCATCTGCCTTGGTCCAGGCCTCAGAGGTAGAGAGGAACTGCTGGACCTCTTACCCTTTCCCGTCACCACTCCCTTCTTCTCCTTCTGTGTCATGTCTTTTTAGATTGTAAGCCCGAGGGCAGGGAACCGTCTAACTAAAAAGATTGCATGTACAGCGCTGTGTAAATTTACAGCGCTTCATAAATAAAGGTTAATAATATATATATATATATATATATATATATATACACACACACACACACACACACACACACACACACACACACAAGCCATGGTTGGCTGAATCCGCAGATATGGAATCCATAGATACAGAGGGACTACTGCATCCCATGCCCTTCAGCATTTCACAGATAAAAACTAAGACACATGTGGGCCAAGCAATATCACTGTGTGATGACAGGAAAAGATAGAAACTCTTGTTTCATTCTAATTGTTATTGTATATTAATGGTTTTGATGCCTTTTTCTTGGTTTAATCTCTTTTTAGCGTTATGTTTTTATGATTGGGGGAGGGATGCGGTTCTTGGAATTTTTAATGTATTTCTCTTTTAACTGTGTTTTGTTTTACTGTTGTAACCCGCTTGGCTTTTTGAGATTAAGCAGAATATAAATTATTATTATTATTATTATTATTATTATTATTATTATTGATGGGAAAACACAGACAGGCTTGGCAAGGGTGCAGTAGCTTGCTTTTGCCTGAGCCTACTGGGAAAGGCAAGATTCTTCCTCTTTCCTCTCCTCCCTGTTGATTTAATTGAGGGCAAAGTATTTTTGTTCTCTAAACTCAGTTTGCAACCACTGAGGCCATCTGAGAACAAAGGGGAAAGGAGAAGGAGGAAAGAGAAACTGGGACAATTAAAAAACAGTGGGAAAAGTGGGAGGACAGAAGATTAATCAAGCCACTTTTTTAGTTTCTTTTCCCTCACCCACCCACCAGATCAAAACATTCAAAAAGCTTTTTGGCTCCAAATGCCCTCTAGAATGTGTTCTTTCTTTCTTTCTTTCTTTCTTATCTCTCAGGCCATTTTAGGCCCAGAGGAGACCTTTCTTTTTTAAAAAAAAAAAAAGAAAACCAGAAATGAACAGGAAGTGTCATCTGGGTTACATACCCTCCAAATGCCCTGATTTGGCAGGGACAGTCCCGAATCAATGCACACAAATAGTTTTCACTCAACTCAGTGGCTGAGATGAGAGGAGGGGACAGAAGTTTGCCCTTCCCAGTAGGCTTTGGTAAAAGCAAACCGCTGCAGCCCCTGCTAGCCTCTCTGTTCTTCATCAGTGATAACTTTTTACCATCTTGATCAATCAATCAATCAATCAATCAATTTTATTTACAGTCTTTGACCAAAGTATCATCTTGACCATACTGTGATGTTTCCTGGCCATAAAAGGTAAAGGTAAAGGTTTCCCCTCAACATGTATATCTAGTCATAATTGACTGTAGGGGCAGTGCTCATCTCCATGACTAAGCCGAAGATCCAGCATTGTCCAAAGACTACTCTGGTGGTCATGTGGGCAGCATGGATGCATCAAACGCTGTTACCTTTCCAGCAAAGTGTTACCTATTTACCTATTTGCATTTGCATGCTTTCAACCTGCTAAATTGGCAGAAGCTGGGACTAGTGATAGGAGCTCACCCCATCATACAGCACTCGGGGTGCGAACTGCCAACCTTCCGATCTTCAGAATTGGGGTCTTAACCACTAAGCCACCATCCCAGTTTTCATCTGTAAAATGTCGGAGGGTAAGGCATCACATCCTATTCCTGGCCTGAGGAACCCGAGAACATGGCAACATTGGCCTTTGCCAGCAATGGCATCACTAGGATTGGCATCATCCAGTGTAGTAACTCGTGGCGTCACCCCTCCCCTTGATCTCTCCCCTTACCACCCCATACAGAACCCTTAGCAATGTTTTTCGTACTAAAGTTAATCATGAATCATAATTCCCGTATATCACTGAAGGTAATGCCAATAATTGTGACATAAAACAACTAGCAAAATTAAAATTATATCTTTAAATGGCAATATGATATGCACTGACTAAATGTATTTACATGTATGTAGCTTCATGTAAATGGTGTGTTTTTAATTGATGTCATGTATTTGTTAATTGTTGGTGTTCCCCACCTCAATTCATGGGGAGAGGCATGTAAGAAATTATTATTATTATTATTATTATTATTATTATTATTATTAATATTATTATTATTAGCAGTAGTAATAATAGTAGTTTAGATAATGTTATATAATTTTTCTTACTGTTAGAATGTATTCTATGTTCAGCAGTTCATTGCTCACAGGGAAAACGACAAGTCCACATAGAGGCATGCCTTTGGCGTGGAACAGACCACTCGAAAAGGGCTGCCTGCCGGCGCCTCCTTTTCCAGCAACAGGAAGCTGCAAGGGGTAAACCGCACAGTTTCCTGCCGGCAAAAAAAGAACCCGCAAAAAGCGGTTTCTTTTTGTGGCACACTTCTGACGCCCGAATGCGCCAATGGTGCACTCATGACATCACAAGTGCACCATGATGTGCAGATGCTAAGCATCCGTCATGTCAAAATGGCGTCACCCATGTGTACATCGCACCGCCATTTTGACGTATGGAATACATACTAAGTGCGTGCTCCCTAACCCTAGCACCACCACTGCCACCTCACATTTTGCCCGTTTGTAATGGGCCATAGTTAACAAAACCTCCGATCAAGAAGCTTCTTTTAACAAACCCTTTTTATGCCCACCCAACCTCCCTTTTCCTCCTTGTCCTCTACCCAGCTGTAAGATTTTTAGCAGCATCAGCTTTGCATGGATAGTGAAGGAGAGCTGGAAAAACTCCAACAGTTGATGTTAGATTGCAGCAGCTGTCTGCAGTGACCAATGCAAAATGCAAAGCCTAAGCAAGAAAGAGTACTTTTGTTGATTTTACTGTAGCCGTGTGAGCTACAACAGAGTTGAAAAGGACCACATGGGCCATCAAATCCAATCACCTGCTCAATGGAAGATGAGAGCATTCCCAGCAGGAAGCTATCCAACCTCTTTTTGAAGATGTCCAGAGAAAGAGACCCCACCACCTCTCTCTCTAGACAATTGGTTCCATTGCCAAAATGCTCTCATTGTCAAGACATTTTTTTCCAATGTTCAATCATAATCTACCCTCCTATAACTTGAAACCATTGGAGTTGGTCATACTCTCTGGGTAGCAAAGAATACTCGTCTCTCCATGCCAGCCCTTCAGGTATTTAAAGAGTGCCATCATGTCACCTCCTCAGTTTTATCTTCACCAAGAAAGCAACAGCTGCCTCCTGGACTCCTTGCTGAAACAAACATGAATGTCACAACAAAGAGAAAAGTGGAGAAAAGATAAAGTCTGCCTCACCAGCAACTTTTAACATGTTGAAAAGCACAGATCTATATTTTTGGACACCAAAATGGAAATAAGAAGAGAAGCAGAGGCTGGTGAAAGAGGGAGGGGAGAATCACCCCTGGATGCATTTTGGAAGAAGATTTCACATAGTTTCTAGAAGATTTTTAAAAAGTCTCTACTTATGCAAGGCTTACCTGGCCAGGTTGCTTCATTTCACGAGTACATAGTGTTTGTTTTGGATAAACTATGTTGAATTGCTCTTGTTTTTTGTGGTGTAGGAACATATGCCTATTCCTCCCATGCTGTTTCTGCCTCTGGTACTAAATTGTTTACTAAAGAAGAAAGAAGCCCAGGGAATGCATCTATTTCATTAACTGTCATCTTTGTGTATGTGCTCACCTTCAAGTTGCCTGTCAACTTGTGGCAACCCCATCAATTCCATAGGGTTTTCTTCGGCAAGGAATTTTCAGAGATGGTTTTGCCAGTTCCTTCCACTGAAATCTAGCCTACAGCACTTGGTATGCATTTGGTGGTTTGCATCCAAGAACTAACCAGGGCTGATTCTGCTTAACATCCAAGTTCAGATGGGATCTGGTGTCTATAGGGTATTTAGGCCTTAGAGTATTGAGGTATCCCTGTGACAAAATCATCAGCAGTCTGTTAAAAGCCTACCTGGCATAGGCATGTTCCTGCAAAGATCTCTTCCATCCAGATGGCACCTGGTGGTACTCAAGGGTCTGGTCCTTTGTTAATCTCCAGGCATCGCTCGGTTTTACCATTCTCATCTGCTCCGCAAAAACAGCTCTCCAAAAATCCATGTTCAAGTTCTTCATCTTTATGGGGGGGTATCAAACTTTCTTAAACCATAAAGGCTCTTTGATATTTTTGTTTGTTCTCAGAAGTCAGGATTTAGAACATGATAGCACAGATTGCTTCCATCGCTTTTCTTCAGCCACTGCCACCTTATCAGGGAGTGACAGGACCTTTGTTCTTTGTTCACCTGTATAAACACCCCTAACATTTCAGAAACAAAACTAAGGACAATGCTCTAACATTTCAGAAACGAAACTAAGGACAATGCTCTAACATTTCAGAAACGAAACTAAGGACAATGC